>NC_054467.1:217672555-217979397 GCF_017639515.1 Carcharodon carcharias | reverse complement strand
TTAAGCACCGACCATCATCTGTGAGTGTGCGGCCTGGCACACATCATGCGATCCATTACCTTGCATCTCACCAGCTTTGGAGTTCTGAGAATGATGCCAGTGCAGTGTGTATAATGTGTGTAGCAGCGTCACTGCATCTCCTGCATTGTCCTGATATGAAATATGGATAGATGCAAAAGGCTCCTCAAGGGGAGTTAAACAGGCTATGTGAGTGGCAAGGAACACTGTAGGTGTAGTTTGAGGATTGAATGAGTGAAGATCTCCACTGTGGTCTGAGCAATAGAAAACTAGAAGCTTCCCTAGATGTTAGGAGAATGTTGGGGTGTGCATGTCCAATTATTCCTGGCAGTCCTTGTTACGTTTTAATATTGAGTTAACATGCTGGTGAAGGCTACAAGTAAGGAGGCAATGGCAAGTTGGCCTTGACTGCAAGAGGGATTGTGTGTAGGATAAATGAGCTGAATTGACTGCAGAATTTGTGAGGCCTCTCATGGAGAATTGTTTGGCCTGCTTGTCTCCTTAACAAGGGTAGGAATAGACCTCGCACAAAGGGATTGCAACCAAAGTGCACCAGACATCATTAAAGGACTAGGGTATTATCCCGTTACGTAAGTGTGAGTAGAATGGGCCTGTGTGCTGGAACATGCGCAGAACTAAGAGGCTTTCTATTGTCATGAAAATATAATAATTTTCATAATATTATTGTGATTTATTGTAAAGGGAGGTTAATAGTGAGTTTGGATTAGTTTCTCTGTGTGGATGTGTTTGTGGGGGTGGGGGGGTGGATTTAATTGAGTTGGAGACGGCCAGTCTAGAGCTTTTGAGTTAAAAAGGGAAGCTAGGCTTGAAATGCTAAATACATAAACATGACTGAAGTTTTGGAATGTGAGGTGCGAGGAATATTTTATTTTTAGATAAATTAGGTTAGTTTGAATGTCAAAGAGATGGTAAGATATTACGCCTAGCCATAAGCAGTGCCAAACAATGCGTTCATTTTTCCCAAAGTTAATGATAATATGTGTACTATGAGAGATTTATATTACGAGAGGAGTAAAGTTGCAAAGACATATTAGAACAATGTAATTTACATTAAAAAGGGGAGAAACATGTATAAATGAGATGAGGTTATGTGTAAGGGAGAAGGCATTCTAAGATCTAACACAAGTGTGAAAAGAAGCTGTCTACAAGAGCCAAAGCTAAGAAAACTCACTGTGAATGTCACTGTCCAGAGTATTTTGTGCTTTGCTGGGTCTGTTGAAATTTGTTTGTTTTTACTGTTGCCTTAATGGAGGTGTAAGTAGGAGCTAGATTAATTAGGGGGGTTAGGAGTTATTATAGTAGTAATGTGCAAACATATGTATGTCCTTAACATCTTTCATTAATAAATATTTAATTCAGTTTTGGTAAAAAAAACTTCTAAGTCTCAGTGGACTTATTACTGCTGATTTCAAGGCAGGCATCTCGAAATAAAATACAAATTGCAAAACAGTTGTGGCAGCTGTTTCAATTTTCCCTCTGGGATTTGAGCAGCTCGGCATTTACCATAATACTATGTGAAGTATCAAGAGCTCTTACAGGTCTCTGCAGGGTCCATGCAGGAAAGGTGTTTAACTTAGCTGGGGTGTCTAAAATGATGGAGCAGTGTTGCAATAATAGTAAGGGCATCTAGGACTGAGATTTGTAGGAGTCTCTGCAATTGGAGAGTCATGAGTGGTTGGTACTCAACACCCCATAGTGCAGGTGAAGCACTGTCAACGAGTGGACTCCAAAGTAATCTCTAAACTTTTTGGGATGATAAAGATGTCAATGGATATGGGGCGGAATTGCCCCAGATTTGCACTAAGTGCAGTAGCAGGCAGAAAAAATGACGCTTTACCCACCGGACACGACAGTGGCTTTTCATGCCATATTGTCCCAAACCCACCACATTAATTATGCATTCCTGGGATACACGCTGTTTCCATTGCAGATGGGCTCTGATTCGCCTGCCACACCATCACCTCACCACTTCATCACACCAGGCACCACATTTAAAGTGCAGCTATGCTCAATGATTCCATCCCAGGACTACTGCAAAGGAGACCCCGAAAGGCAAGGAGACTGCAGCCCTCGATCACCTTTTGGATATCTTGGAGACCCACTATGATGTCCTCTACCCCCACTCTGGCCGTAGGAGGAGCAGCAACATTACCACTCTGGCTTGTTAGGCGATGGCAGTGGTGGTCAGTGCCAATGCTGCACAGGAGAGGTTGGCCATGCAATGCAGATAGAGGATGCATGATCTCATCAGTGCAGATAGGGTATGGTAACCATCTCATCATTCTAAACTCTCACAGTCAAACTCATCACACATTCACTGGCATCTCACTCACTGCCAGCTCAAGGGACATCATCACCCATTCTCACACCCATACCCTACATGCCTCTACTGGAGACTGCCTTCTCAGCCTTTGCCATCTTGAAGTGACTTGCACAGATCAGCATGTGCCCCTACAAATACCCTGGGGTTCCCTCCTTCCTCAGTACAGCCCTGGTCTTGTAGCCCCTTCCCTTGCCTGAGGCCACTTCTCCCCCTTACCCAAGAATGCCCTGCAGACATTGAAAAGCCACCTAAATATGGCTGATCTGGTAGATAGAGACCTGCCCATGAGGCCCCCTAAAAGTGATGTCGTGCTGCCTGTGAAGCCTGGTGCTGATGACTGTGAGTGCTGACCGAAGCAAGGTAGGCAAACAAACCTCTAAGTCCCAAGTGAAGTGCAGCCCGCCAGGTGCACGCCTTATATATGCTGTTCTGAAACATGTCAGCGTGTTTTCCCGCCAACGTGGACTGACGATCCAACAGGGGGGATGAGTCCGGTGGGCTGGCCTTATAATAATATGTTGATGTATTACAGTGAGGTTCCTGACATCCTATGGCAGGGAATGCGGCCCACCATCGGCGTGAGGAGCGGACGATTACAAACTGATTTCACCACGTTGTGAAACCGATTTTTGCGCTTCTTATTATATTGTCCACTCACGCCATCAAACACACCCAAGGCCAGCAGGCACGGAAAATCCCTGCCATGGGGTTACTGTGGGTGAGTGGTGATCAGGGACCAGTTACAAGAACATCCCTGATCAAGCTACATGGAGGAGCCATCTTGAGGGGCTAAATGGTTTGTTCATGCTGTTCCTCCCTGTGCTCCCATGTTTCCGGTTCCATGTGAAAGAGCTCTCTGCAAGGTCTGCCCCCCATTGGGAGCAGGTTTGAGGGTGACATGAGTGCATCCCTGCCGAGGTAAGATTTCATGTTGCTTTCAATGTACGGGCTTTGTGAGGGCAGTGGAAAAATCCCATTGCTGCTTACAAGTGCCCAAGGTTGCAGGAGAACGGAGTGCTTTGTAGATACATACATTTAGCGCAAGGGTTCTGTATATCAGCAGCTCACCACCATCTTCTCAAGTGCAACTAGGGATGGGCAATAAATGCTGGCCCAGCCAGCGAAGCCCACATCCCGTGAATGAATTTTAAAAAAGCACAGTTTGGCTCATATAAAGGATCACAACACCAGCAGGGCAGACGTTAAGTAGTGCAATTTAATTCAGCTTTCATAAATCAAAGTCTGTGAGACCAAGTATAATGGTGTTAGAAAAAAAGGAGCTGTGGCCTGCCAGCCAGCAGTGGACACAAAACCGAATAGTAAAGGAGATGTATCAGCGGCTTACCGTGCCTGGAATCTATGTTAGCTATTAGATTTTTACGTGTCTGTGTCATACCCTTGCAAGGGCCCCTGCATGTTCCTCCATGAAATCCTGGCCCTCGTCATCTCCATCTCTTTCCAGTCCTCATCATTGGATGAGCCATCTCTGTTCTCCATGTCCCTCTCAGCCAAGACATTCCCACATTGTAGTGCAAGGTTGTGCAGGGCCACAGCAGACAACAATGATTCAGGGCACTCTCTGTGGTGAGTGTTGGAGAGCCCTGCCTGAGCAGTCCAAACATCCGAACCTCATCTTTAGAAGGCCAATCATTTGCTCAATGGTGGCCCTTGTGGAGGCATGTGCAGCATTGTAGCTCTCCTCAATGGCACTCTGTAAATGGTGAATTGGCATCATCAGCCAGATCTTCTGGAAGTATGACTTTTCCTCAAGGAGTCAGCCCTGCAATTGCTGAGGCCCTTCAAGAGCTTGTAGCACCTGGGAATGTAGGCATTGTGAGAGATCCCTGGGAACCAAGCACAAACATGCAGGATTTGTCTTGTTTGATCCCATATCAGTTGCACATTCAAAGTATGTACTGTTGATGAATGTGTCTAGTTGATGCCAGGAAGCTCTCAACGTCACTTGTCTGCAGTCAATAGCCCCTTGCACTTTGGGAATCCTGCAGAGTTCAATGTTCTGGTTGCCTGGCACTTGGGATCGATGCAGAACTGAACAAATTAGTGTCCTCCCCTGAAGTGGGCTTCTGTCACCTCCTGGATGCAATTGCGCAAGACTGAATGAGAGATGCTGCACAGGTCCTCAGTGGAGCCCTGGAAGGTGGCACAGGCAAAGAAGTTCAGGGTAGTGGTGACCTTTAATGCCACTGTCACAGCATTGCTTCCAAGTCCTTGCGGACTCAGGTCTTCATGGAGAAGCTGGCAGATATGAACAACCACATTCTTAAAATGCCTCTGGCATTGTCATTCGCTCATCTGTACATAGGTGCAGCACCTGCAATATACCCAAGTTCGGGCTAATGCTCACCGTCGCACTGGCCCCTGGTGGCCAGCATCCTGATTTCCTTGAGGCCCGGCTGCCTCTTGCTGCTCAGGTCATTTCTCCTCCTGGCCCTGGGTTAACCTATGTCGGTTCCCCCACATCTGGACCAGGCCCAGTAGAAAGCCTGGAGTCTGCATCATCAAGGCCTCAGTTGGCCTGTGAATGAATTGCATTAATCCATCTAAGTCAACATATTCTTTGTAGATTAGCCTCTATCTCTGAGGTTGAAAGCTAGTGCTAAGCCCTGTGCCTGGCTTCTGTCTAAACATGGCAGCCACACCCACCCCCACTTCCAACCAAAGCTGGAGAACCAGAGATGAGTTTTCATCTCGTTCACACATAACTGTACATGGATACATTGCACATTGACAGGGCTGTGACAGCCCTGTGCGAGAACCCTTCTCCAGACACTTTTCGGCTTGCCTACATTACCCTCGAGACCCTATAGACAGATCATTGCCTTGGCATCATAGACTTACTACAGAAGCCCTCGTCAGCCATGACCATTTAGCCAGGAGGATGGAATTTTGGAATTGGGGATTTGCTGTCGTCCACCAGCCATGCATCTTGGGGGCATTCACTTCCCTCAATTCCCTCACCTCTGCCCCTGACTGCAGCAGATGGCAAATCACATAGAATGAATACAGATCCAGACTTTAATGGTGTCTCGCTACCATTCGATCTGTTAGTCATGGGGCAAAGCTAATTTATTGGGCGTTGGATGCTCAAGAGCAGATTTCAGCTGAGCATGATTCTCCATGGAGTGGACTAATAATTAATAGGGTGTCCCTTTGCTCGGCCCAAAAAATGAAGCTTCAACTCCTCCCACCCTGAGACCCCTCCCGTATTAAATGCTTGAGAGGTTTCACCTTGAGAGTTACCCACCTGTTACCCACCAAGATCCCCCCCCCCCACACAATCACCACCTTATCATTCATCTCCCTCCTGTTACTATTCAACCTCCCACCCCAACCCATCTCCCTCAACCCTGCCATTACACTGGTACTAATTTCATTTTTATGGACCTTCTGCTCATATTCCCATAACTGTCAACATCCTCCTAACGCCCCTGACCCTAACCATTCTCGAGGCCAACTACACAATGATTTTCTGCAATAACCCTGCCATGAGACCATCCACTACCACAAACCATGAAACTAGCACTTCCACCCTATCTGATCCAAATGCCTCCTTTGACTGTGACTGCACCCTCTGCCTCCCGGTACCCCCCTTTGAATCCCTAGGACCAAATTCAAGAACTCACAGACCACACACAGTCCAGGCAAGGGCATCCAGAGAAGGAAGTCAGGCTGTCTGGTTCATGTTAGAAGGGTGTCCAGGGAAGAAAGCCAGGCTGTCCGAAGCATGTTTAGAAGGGTAAGCATGTCACACATGCCTTAGTCCTGTTGCAGTGCAGTGGAGGCCTCTCTGTGGTAGATTTCAAATAGATCTAGCAACTCAAGATTGGGCATCCATGAGGCGCTGTGGGCCATCAGCAGCAGCAGAATTGTACTGAATCACAATCTGTAACTTCATGGCCCAGCATATTCCCTACTCTACCATTATCATCAAGCCAGGGGATCGACCCTGGTTCAATGAAGAGTGCAGGAGGGTATGCCAGGAGAGCATCAGGCATACCTAAGAATGAGGTGTCAATCTGGTGAAGCTATAACTTGCGTGCCAAATAGCATATACAGTAAGTGATAGAGCTAAGTGATCCCACAACTTAAAGATCAGATCTAAGCTCCGCATACCTGCCACATCCAGTCGTGAATGGTGGTGAACAATTAAACAGCTCACTGGAGGAGGAGTCTCCACAAATATCCCCATCCTCAAGGACTGGGGAGCCCAGCACACCAGTGCAAAAGGTAAGGCTGAAGCATTTGCAACAAGCTTCAGCCAGCAGTGCTGAGTGGATGATCCATCTCGGCCTCCTCCGTAGGTCGCCAGCATCACAGATGCCAGTCTTCAGCCAATTCAATTCACTCCGCATGATATCAAGAAACACCTGAAGGCACTGGACACTGCAAAGGCTATGACCCCTAATAATATTCCAGCAATAGTACTGGAGACTTGTGCTCCAGAACTTGCCGTACCCCTAGCCAAGCTGTTCCAGTACGGTTGGAACACAGGCATCTACCCGGCTATGTGGAAAATTTCCCAGGTATGTCCTGTACACAAAAAGAAGGACATCTCCGACCTGAACAATTACCGCCCCATCAGTCCACCCTTAATCATCAGTAAAGTGATGGAAGGGGTCATCAACAGTGCTATCAAGCAGTATTCGCTTAGCAAAAACATGCTCACTGATGCCCAGTTTGGGTTCCACCAGGGCCACTCAGCTCCTGACCTCATTACAGTCTTGGTTGAGACATGGACAAAAGAGCTGAACTCCAAAGGTGAGAATGACTGTCCTTGACATCAAGGCAGCATTTGACCAAGTGTGACAGCAAGAAGCCCTAGCAAACCTGGAATCAATGAGAATCAGGGGAAAACTCTCCACTGGCTGGAGTCATACCTAGCATAAAGGAAGATGGCCATGGTTATTGGAGGTCAATCATCTCAGCTCCAGGACATCACTGTAGGAGTTCCTTAGGGTACTGTCCTAAGCCCATCCATTTTCAGATGCTTCATCAATGATCTTCCTTCCATCATAAGGTCAGAAGTGGGGATGTTCGCTGATGATTACACAATGTTCAGCACCATTTGCAACTCCTCAGATACTGAAGCAGTCCATGTCCAAATGCAATAAGACCTGGACAATATCCAGTTTTGGGCTGACAAGTGACAAGTAACATTTGCGCCACACAAGTGTCAGGCAATGACCATCTCCAACAAGAGAGAATCCAACCATCGCCTCATGATGTTCAATTGTTCAATGGCATTACCATCACTGAATCCCCCACTAGCAACATCCTGGGGGTTACCATTGGCCAGAAATTGAATTGGACTAGCCATATAAATACTGTGGCTACAAAAGCAGGACAGGCGCTGTGATGAGTGAATCACCTCCTGACTCCCCAAAGCCTATCCCCCATCTACAAGGCACAAGTCAGTAATGTGATGGAAAACTCTCCCCTTGCTTGCATGAGTGCAGCTCCCACAACACTCAAGAAGCTTGACATCATCCAGGAAAAAGCAGCCCATTTGATTGTCACCACATCCACAAACATTCACACCCTCCACCACCGATTCATAGTAGCATCAGTGTGTACCATCTACAAGATGCACTGCAGGATTTCACCAAGTTCTTTTGATAGCACCTTCCAAAATATATGGCCACTACCATCTAGAAGGACAAAGACAGAAGATAGATGGGAATACCACCACCTGGAAGTTGCCCTCCAGGTGACTCACCATCCTGACTTGGAAATATATTGCTGTTCCTTCACTGTCACTGGATCAAAATCCCCTCCTAACAGCACTGTGGGTGTACCTACACTACAAGGACTGCAGCGGTTCAAGAAGGCAGCTCATCGCCACCTTCTCAAGGCCAACTAGGGATGGGCAATAAATGCTGGCCCAGCCAGCGAAGTCCACATTCCATGAATGAATTTTAAAAAACCACCGACGCACAGTGGCAGCAGTGTGTACCATATACAAGATACACTGCAATTCACCAAGGCTCCTTTGATAGCACCTTCCAAAGCCATGGCCTCTACCACGTAGAAGGACAAAGGCAGTAGACACATGGGAACGCCACCACCTGAAAGTCCCCCTCCAAGCCACTCACCATCCTGACATGGAACAATATCTCCCTGCCTTTACTGTCGCTGGGTCAAAATCCCTAACAATATTGTGGATGTACCTACACTACAGGGACTGCAGTGGCTCAAGAAAGCAGCTCACCACCACCTCTTTAAGGGCAATTAGGTGGACAATAAAAAGGCTGGCCTAGCCAGCAAAGCTCACATCACATGAAAGAATAAAAAATAATAAACAAGCCCCAACACAGCTTCCTTCCCCGAACGCCTTCCGAACATGACCCAGACATCTGGCTTTCTTCCCCAGATACCAACCCACTATTCCACCTCAGCCAGCCAGCCTCCACTCCACCCTTTCCCCCTTTGCCTGCTTTCCTGTGATGCCTTCACACAGTTTGACCAACCAGAACTGATCTCAGTCAAGAGGCTACATTTCTGTTGAGCCCCCAAGAAGGCCAAAGCAGTGGCTACTCACTTCAAAGTGCAGGGAGAAATCAGCCTCTCAGGTGCACAACCACTTACATACAGCCATAAATGTGAACGCTCTAATTGCTTGTTGATGAAGGATTTAATTTGAAGACAGCAATTAATTCTGGTGAGCTGCCCTTTTAATGAGCATGCATGGCACGCAAATACAGGCAAAAAGCCTTCCCGACATTGTTTGTCAGGAAGATTGACCCACCTTTAAAGTCCTGAGAACTTAATTGCTGAAGTTTATCCTGCCTTTGGGAAACTTATTTTTAGCCTCCTGTCAAATTAAGTTCACTCTGTCTGCAAAGCTTCCTGCTGCAGGAGGGCCCGGAAGTTTCTGGCCTTAGGGTCTTCTCACTGAGGACTTGGAGAAAACTGTCACTGTGTCCAGGTGTTAACATCCAGTACCTTGATCTCAATAAAAGAAGATCAGCCTTTCTTCAACATTTACCAATTAAACCTCCTGGATTTACTGTCAGGTAGACGCCAGCATAGTTCACATGACCCCTTTCATTCAACCTACATTTAAAGGTACAGTCCCAAACCATGATAATCTTATAAACCTAAAACATAATAATCTTAAAAACTTCACATGTAACAAACATAAAATTCTTAAGGGGATTGACAGGGTAGATGCCAACAAAGTGCTTTGCCTGGCCGGGGAATCCAGAATACAGGATCAAGTTTTGGAATAAGGGGCTGTTCATTTAGGACTGAGATGAGGAAAAACATCTTCACTTAATGAGTTGTGAACCTTTGAAATGGTATCCAAAATGGGGTATAATTGATTCCTTCCTCCAGAGTGCTAAAATCTTCCAGCTTTGAAGTACCAAAATGCATACAGAAAGGTTAACAAAGATTCAGAAAAGAGGAAAGAACCAATATCACCTTATTAGTGTGTTTTGACTACAAAGATCACTTTTAACTTGTGTTTTACTAATGAAAGAGATATATCCGAGATTGCTGTGCTGCACACATAGTGACATTAAAACCATGCGACATTAAGGGATGAAATTACATTCCCATGAGGTATTGCATAAGCATTCTATTAATAATATAATGCCTCCAAAAATGGAAATGGGCAATCAAGGAACAAAGGACTAAAAATTTGATTGCTTTTACTTTCGGGTGCAGGGTTCACATTTTGTGATTAGTCTGCACCTGATCCTTTTGAGGCTGGCAGCATGTAAACTTTGTGCTGCCTCCTCATTTCAATGCTTGTAGTGTATAGTTATGTGTGACCCACACTTTTGGTTGGCTCTGGCTGAACGCTCAATAGACAGCCCAGCAGCATGTATGTGTGTGTGTGTGGATGTGTGTGGCTAACATGTTTTGCTAGCCTCTTAAAGGCAGCCTGTCCCTCTTCAGGAGTAACTGCACTGAATACATAGAAGCAATTGCTGACTGCTTGGAATGAAGGTGACTGTAAGGAGGTCAATTCCTGGAGTCTCACCTGAGTGCTTCAAATACAATGACATCACCAGGGTGATTAAGGTCAGAAAATGCACCTTAAATGACATCTCCTATCCACCACACCATTGTGCTCATCTCATGCTGCTCAATGCACCACACATCCAATCACTCAACCATTAGCACTCCATGGCATTCATGTCTCAAGTCTAACATTCAGATGCTCCACCTCAACCTCACATACCCAACAATTCTGCCAGCCTCATAACCAGCTCTTGCAACCTCCACATGCCTCCAGCTATTTAACTATGGCAGGCAGATCACCCAAACACAGTGTAACACACTCACTGACATTTTTCCCTTGCTCTTGCAAGGTGGCTTACAACCATAGAGAGGATAGCAGAACTGGAGGAAGCCAGGCATGCCTGAATTATCTAAAAGAACAAACGGAGACTGTGGACACTGAGGAGACATCATGGGATTGGCTGTGTCAGAGGCCACTGCATACAACAATGCCAAGACCATTCAGGATAACACTATGTTCCTGACTTAAGTGACCCATGGACCTCTTGCTCCCCAACCTCAACACCCTTCCCTCAACCCAACCTTTCCCTTCCGATTTCTTGCTTTCAGACACCTGCTCAGTCACTACAGCCTCATGAGGGAAGTGCAACAGCTACACTACACCTCTGATGAAGAAGCAGCGTCACTTGATCTGACACTCGCAAATACCAGCTCAGATATTGGCATTGTGCGCATAGAGTTGGAATCTGCACATGGTGAGTCACTGGGCATGAGAGAGCTGCAGCTAGGCCAGGGTGTAAGGACGGTTCATTTGCCAACTTATCAGAGGTCACAGATGCATTTTGTTGCAGAGGACTCAGACGAAGACACAGGGGGTAGCATAGAGGAGAAGGCTGATGACATATACAACACGAAGTATGCAAAAGAGCCTCTTGTTACTGTCAAGGAGTAAGGATGAGTCTGGCTCCAACATGGAACAAGGCATTGTGCAGAACTTGGAGCTCATCCTTTCCAATGTGGAAGTGGTAGTCCGTTCCATGGCAATATTTTCAGACCCAGCTGTGATGCAGCATCTGATGGCTGCTGTCTCCGCATCTACACTGTCAATCTCCCTCAGAATCTTAAAAGATCACTTCTCATTCTTCTAAGCTGCAAAGAGTATGAGCCAACCTGCTCAACCTTTTCTCATAAGACAATGCCTTCGTCCAGGAATCAGCCTAGTGAACCTTCTCTGAATGCAAGTACTAAGTATTAAGTACTCCATACAGTACTCCAGGTGTGGTCTCATCAATGCCCTGTACAGCTGTAGCAAGACTTCCCTACTTTTATATTCCATCTCCCTTGTAATAAAGGCCAACATGCCATTTGCCTTCCTAATTACTTGCTGTTCCTGCATGCTAGCTGTCAACAGGTTACTAGGGTTGTGACACTGTCCTGACGGACTGGCAGTGGCTCAGTTGTGCAGAATCCACCCTTTGGATGATTGCATTTATTCTCCCACCACTGCAACTCTGCAGGTGTAGTTGCTGCTGCCTCCCAGTGAACCAGCCCAAACTTCTGTCACCCCATGCAGAGATGGAGTAGTCCAAAGTCAGGCACTCGAGACCCAGAGAAACTCGAGGTGCCCTGCAAGGCCATCTGCAGTCTCCCCTATGACACCCAGCAGTCAATAGGATAGTACTGCATGGGAGCTCCCACAAGACAGGTACGAAAGGGATGTACAAAGGTCACATGCTTCAGTTTTATAAGTATCATTTGATGCGTTATTGGATGAAGTTGTTATGGAAAGTTTTTTTGTGGTTGGTTTTTATTTTGGGGTTTTGGTGAAAAGGATTCTGTGATGGCACAACGGTTGGGAATGTGGGGAATTGTGCAGCAATCAAGGTGAAAGGATGATGTCCTGAGGGAGCAGAATCCTGAATAGGTGCTTATGGTCAGCCTGTCTGGAGCAAACGGGTCCCAGGAGCCTCTTCCTTGCCTCCTCTTCCTCCTCCTCTTGCTGAATGTGGCCTCTATGTGCCTGGAGACAAGGGCTACTCCCTCATGACGGAGATGGGGATCAGCAGATCACCACTAGTTTGGAGACACACTTCTGAGAGTATAGAAGGGCTCTCATCCCTTGGCCTGAAGCAACCAGCCTCTGGTTCTTCATGAAGTCTGTCTCAGGATGAAGGCATCGTGTTTGCTGGCTGGGTAGTGGGCATTCACCAACAAAATGGTTTGGGTATGGCCACACATCAATTGCATGTTAATGAAGTGGAACTCTTTGTTGTTCCTGTACACCTCCCTACTTAGATGTGGGGTTGCAGAGTCACATGCATGCAGTCGATATCTCCCTGTATCTTTGGGAATACCACCACCCTGGCAGAGGCACATGCCCACTCCATTTGTTTCTCTAGAAACATTTTCTCTAGCTAGAGAAAAGACGATGAAGTCCCCACTCCAGGTAAATAAGGCCTCCCAACTCTCAGAAGCAGCAATGAGGGAAAACTGGGAAATGTTGGTAATGTCACCTGCTCCCTCCTAGAAGAAACTGATTACGTAGAAGTTGAGGGAAATAGGCAATGTCAGTACCCTGATGCTAAAGCTCTTTTAAAGGAGATGGCACAATCCTGTAACCACCTCCTTTGGTGAATCTCAGGCACCTCAGGTACTGCTCCTGGCTGAGGTGGAGATAGGAGAAGTGCTCTCTGTAGACCCTTTTTGGGTCGGACAATCTGTAGAGGAACCTCCTCCTCATCCCTCTATGCAGAGATTCCCCTCTCAGCAAACTCAGCTCCATCTCCCTATTGTGTTGCAGCCCAAGATAGCAACTCCTCTGACCTCCTTGTCAGGATGCAGCAACACTCCCTCTGAAATTCAACAAGTCACCAAAATCCACCAATAGCACACCAAGTAGCAATAAGTCTGAAAGTTGGATGGCTGACCATTTAAATAGCATTAGTGGGGCATGTTAAACTAGGAGTGTTTAGCACATCGCATTAACTGAACCTACCTGGTCCAAATTGTCAGACCTTGCACCAAATCAACCTGAGAAGCTGTTTGACATCATAATCTGCCCACTGTCAATGCTTCTATGTCCACATGGCACACTCATGATAGTGCCCTTTCCAGCCTGGTGCACCACGCGTCCAGAAGTGTTCGGAAACAGTGCACTCCACATTTTCAGCAACTCCCCATCCATAAAGCAAACTTTTTGGCAAAAATGTAAGGGAAGCTAGATAGGGGCGGAGCAATGTCTCTTCCATCCATTTTACACTCGGGCCTAGCAGAGATAGCCAATCTGTGCTGGTGTTCGGATCACTGCTAAATTTATCAACCTCCTCTGGTAGCCACCTGAACAAGCACAGGCCCCATTTCAACACTGTACCCATTTTAAGAGGTTTTTATGACGATTGTTAAGACTAGTTAGAGTTTGAGCTGTGTTAGCTCTGACTAATTTTTAGGACCCACAGTGCTTAGAGGGGCTGCAGAAGGCTGCCAAAGAAACTGCTGAGTAAGGTTTTTGTACTCAGCTGAATGTGGAACCAAGAGGAGCAGGAATGCTCATCGTGCCTGCACATTAATAACTTGGGCTGTTGTCAGCCGGCACCCATCACCCCACCATCTTCCCCCACCCCCACCAGTACCCCACCACAATATCTTGTCTTCCACACCCTCCCTGGACTTAGCTGCTGTTAGTGAGACAGCCAAGTTGGAGTGCACTAAAGTGGTGTTTTGCCTCTGGAGGCGTGACAGGCAGCTTGCAGCAAATATTAAAATAAGGCCCAATGCCCAATTTCTGTCGAGTCTTGAGCCTCCCACTGTGGGCCCACACTGGAAGAGAGCCAATAGCTATGCATCTGAAAATAAGACTTACCAGGTTTTTTACCTTAGTAAATTCGATAATGTAGACATTTTGGGAAGGAAATGGCAACGTGTTATATATTAATGACAAACACGTTCACACATTCACATGAAATTGCTTTGTGAGGAAGGTGTTAACCCACCTTATTTTAAATGTGTTAACCTTGTATTAAAATAGTTGATGGGTAATTTTCATTTGAACACATTTATGTATTTTTTTCACCAATATTGCAATTTTAATGCAGAAGATTGAAATATTTTAATTCTTTCTGAATGTTATTTCAAGTAAAGTTGCCGGAATTTATTTATTTTTTTACATGAAGGAATGTTACAAAGTGAAATTGTAATGCTCAGGGAATAAAATAAAAATATTGCTTTCTTTCTATGTTTTCTTATTTGGGATGATAGAGATTGCTCATTGTGTGGGTAGTTAGTGGCAGCCATGTGGTGATGGAAGTTAATCTTTACAGTGCCCCACGTACTGAGTTTGGTGCATCTACAAAGTCACCATGGAGAGGTGTTCAGAGGAGGCCGAAAAGTCCTTCAGGTAGAGAAATCAGGGACAAGTGAAGAACATGATAACATTAGGACATAAGAAATAGGAGCAGGAGTAGACGATATGGCCTGTCAAGCCTGCTCAGCCTTTTGTTATTATCATGGCTGATCTTCGGCTTCAACTCCACTTCCCTGCTCTAAATTTTCCTTGATTCCCTGACAGATCAAAAATCTGTCTCTCAGCCTTAAGTATATTCAAGAGTGCAGCATCTGCAACCCTCTGGGATAGAGAATTCCAAAGATTCTTCATCTGAGTGAAGAAATCTCTCTTCATCTCAGTTCTAAATGGTCGGCCCCTTATCCTAAGACTGCGTCCCCCTGTTCTAGATTCCAAACAGGGGAAACAGCCTCTCAGTATCCACCCTGTCGAGCCTCTTCAGCATCTTGATAAAAGCAAAAAAACTGCGGATGCTGGAAATCCAAAACAAAAACAAAAATACCTGGAAAAACTCAGCAGGTCTGACAGCATCTGCGGAGGGGAACACAGTTAACGTTTTGAGTCTGTAT
Organism: Carcharodon carcharias; assembly: GCF_017639515.1. Lineage (NCBI taxonomy): Eukaryota > Metazoa > Chordata > Chondrichthyes > Lamniformes > Lamnidae > Carcharodon > Carcharodon carcharias. Next base: position 217,964,138 of record NC_054467.1, on the reverse strand, counting down.
GACTCTTCAACTAAGAACTAAGGAAAAATAGAAAAGAGGTGAAATATAAGCTGGTTTAAGAGGGGATGGGACAGGTAGAGCTGGATAGAGGGCCAGTGATAGGTGGAGATGACCAAAAGATATCATAGACAAAAGGACAAAGAGGTGTTGAAGCTGGTGATATTATCTAAGGAATGTGATAATAAGGATACAGATAGCCCTAGTGGGGGTGGGGTGGGGTGGGGCATCTTATTTGTTTCATTGAGAGACTCAATTCACTCAGGCTCTCATCATTGGACAACCCTTTCATCTGTTATGGCCGGGTAAGGAGGGTTGAACTGGCTCCCCTCTATTCAACCTCCTCGGTTGGTCACAACAAAGCTTTAAGTTTCTTTTTGCGGGGATATACCCTTTTCCAGATCAGAATGTATTTAATTACCTAAGCAGCGAGCAGTGAGGATCCAATCAAACAAGGTTTTCTTGAGTCAAAGGAAGAGCAAATTTATTAACCACTAAACCTGAGAAAGAAAATACACACACACACACACACACACACACACACACACACACACACACACACACACACACACACACACACACACACACACACACACACACACACACACACACACACACACACACACACACACACACACACACACACACACACACACACACACACACACACACACACACACACACACACACACACACACACACACACACACACACACACACACACACACACACACACACACACACACACACACACACACACACACACACACACACACACACACAGTTCAGCCTGCTGGGTCCAATGGTGACCAGGCGGCCTGTATAATGGAAGGCCTGGCAGCCTTGGAAAGGCTTCTCGCAATGGCTGGGCGAAGAGCAATGGAGGTGATGCAAGTTCGGAGTGTAGGCCATCGGCGCAGGCCAGGCTGGAGGGTAGTCCATCAGCGCAGGCCAGGCTGGAGGGTAGTCCATCGGCGCAGGTCAGGCTGGAGGGTAGTCCATCGGCGCAGGTCAGGCTGGAGGGTAGTCCATCGGCACAGGCGAGGCTGGAGGGTGGGGCTGGGGGCCAGTGTGCCCCACGTTTTTCCGATGACTGCCTTGTTGCCCACCTCAAGGAAGTGGCAGCATGCCAGAGGTGCTGGTTCCCCAGGGCAGGAGGAGGAGGCCCCCCCCACATGACGAAACGTGCCTGGGAGGAGGTGGCAGAGGTGGTGAGCTCCCGCAACGTGGTGCAGTGCACCTGGATCCAGTGTTGCAAGCGCTTCAATGACTTGTTGCTCTCTGGAAGGGTGAGGACAATGTTGGCATTGGTCACTTAACCCAGCAGGTCAGCTTTCCCCCCTGCTGCCCACCACCCCCACCCCCACCAAGTCTGAGTGTAGTGACTGCATTGAATCATTGATGGCATGTGTCCTTTGCTGGGTGGGCCAGCAGATATTGCCCATGCCGAGGTCAGCCTGAGAGGGTGGTGAAGAGATGGGTTCTACGCCCGCAGCACGTGGAACACTGAGTCCCACATGACTGTTTTGGGGGTAACCTGGAGGAGCTGCATCTAGGCTCTGTGCTTGAACTGCAGGACATGTCCAAGTCAGGGTGATGACATACTGGGAGGGGAGATTCAAGTTGGAATGGCAGCAAACCTTCTGCTGCACTCTGCGCTCCACGTGCTTGTGCCTTCTTGCTATGGAAGGATATACCGTGTGGTGCCTAATGTGATGTAGGCAGCTCGTGGCCAAGGGGGGTGGTGGGGGGTGGGGAACAGGCCTCGCACCTTTAAATGAGTGTTCTGCAGCAGCATGGTGAGGAGGCACTGGACTCTGATATGTCCCACTCTGGTTGGGATGGGCCGTGCGTGAACAGAGTCCATGTACAATTTGCACAAATCAATGCTCTTCTCTCATATTCAGGAGGAGAATGCTCATAATGCAGCAGAGCATGTGAGGAATGGCAGGGCCAGGCACAGTTAGTCATTCTCAGCTGGTTTGAGCAGGAGGCCCTGGATTTGGAGAGGCACCATGTGCCCAGGTCCACTTGCGTCAGTGAGGCTGGGGCTCCACAGCCAGGTATGTATGCCCAGCAGTGAGGTGAGCATTGTTCTCCCAACAGCCATGGCAGTGCTGAATGTTAAGTGATTTAAATTTGCAACATGACTTGACCATTGCTTATGGAAGAATGAGCACATAATGATCCAGGTGAACACTTTGTCATTGTCTCCATGTTAACTGATCCAGTGTCCTTGTTCTTCCTGTCAGCAGCAGTGGAGCAGGGCCAGGAGGAGGACCAGCAGAGGCCCCCTCTCACACCTGAGGGCTCTGAAGTCTCACCAGTGTCACACCATCTCTGCCAGGCAGGAGCCAGCGCAGATACTAGCACCTTGGTGAGAGTTAGGAGCATCAGCTAGTGTCCCAGGGCACAGCGGTGAGGACTCTTCACAGTCGGTGGAGGAGCTGGCAGGGACAGAGAGTGCCCATGGCGCCAGCAATCAGAGGACTGCAGGGGACCATGCACATGCTCAGTCAGTGTCTGATGATGTGCCTCTGGGGTCATCCACGACGCAGTAGGGGCAGGAAGTGCGGCGGGTGTGCATGAACCTCTGGGGGAGATACATGAGGCTATGCTTGGCTTGGCCTCTGTGGTGGAGGAGTCTACGCGCACGATCGCTGAAGCAGTGAGTCACATGTCCGAATGCCATGTATCCTCCATGGAGAGAGTGGCAACTCTCGTGGAAAGGCTCCTCCAGGAGACCCATCAGTTCTTCCTGGGAATGCGCTCGGACCAGCAAGCCCTCACATCAGCATTGATCTCAGATGATCAGTGCCAGTGTGGGAGATGGTCTGGGCACCAAGTTTCCCAGCTCGGTGCCCATCCATCCACGGTGAGCAGGGAGGTCCAAAGTGACCTCATGTCGGTGCAGCAGCTGCCTGTCGTCTCTGTGGCCTCCTCTCAGGGCACTCTGGATGAGGGCAGCAGCTCCTCCGCCCCTGTCCCAGTGAACGTAGTATCTGATGCCAGCTGTGGAACTGGCAGATCCCTCCCAGGCAGAGCCAGTACAAGCTCCATGGGCCAGAGGATGACCACCAAGGTCATCAAGGCCAACAGGACAGCAGAGTCATCAGGCTGTCTCAGACGCTACTCCCAGTGATGAGGCAACACCAAGATGTAACACCTGGAAACGAAAGCATAAGGCACCTTAGGCACACCACGGGTTTATCACTGGTGCTTTTGTGTTGGACCGAGATGAATTCTTTATGATCTGCTTTGATTTGGAACACTATTGTCATTTTTTGGCTCAAGTTTCTTTGCTTGTGAAATTAAATTCAGACATGTGATCATGGCTGAGGGTTCCTGTTTTCTTCTGCATGTGTATGGTTTCCAAAAATGTTACGAGTGCTTTGTATGACATTCGGCTTTATTAACAAGGCCCTTAATTACTGCTCCTTACCTGGCAGATTTGGCATGTAGGTATAGAGTATGGAGCCTACAGCCCAGGCTTGTCCTGGGGGGTCCATCTGTGGTGGGCTAGCTGAAGGTTCATTGAATTAAAGCATCCCGGGTGTCCCTGCCTCCCTGGAGTATGCCCGGGTCAGCGTCCACCCCTCAGCATTTCCCTGTGTGTGCTCATCCTCGGACTCACTGCTGGACTCAACATGTGCAGCCACAGCCACTGCATCGACATCTTCATCATCTATCGCCTCCTTTCCAGCACAAGATTGTGGAGAGTGCAGCATGCAACCACTATCACTGACACACAATCTGGGGGTACTGGAGTGCACCCCCTGAGCGGTCCAGGCATTGGAAACGCATCTTGAGAAGACCGATGGCTCTCTCCGCCACAGCCCTTGTGGAGGCGGCACGCTGCTCAGCCTCTGTTCTTGGATGGCGAAGAGGCATCATGAGCCACCTTCTGGGGGGTAGCACTTGTCACCCAGCAGCCATCCATCAAGCTGGGCTGGAGGATTGAAGACCCCCAGCACCTGGGAGTGTCTGAGGATGTAGGCATCATGGGAGCTGCCTGGGTACCTTGCACAGACTTGTAAAATCAGCATCCTGTGGTCACACACTATCTACACGTTCATGGAGTGGAAGCCCTTCCTGTTGACGACGGCTCACCTGCTGGTGCCTTGATGGCCACATGTGTGCAGTCTATTGCACCCTGGATGCAGGGGAAGCCAGCAATGGCTGCGAAGCCTCTGGCTCGCTGTGCCTGTTTTGCCTGGACCCAGTAGAAGTGGATGAAGGTCAATGCATGTCTGAACAGAACACCTCTAGCCTGCTTGACACGAGTGTGGACACCTGATTGGGAGACTCCGCAAAGATCACCCACCGACCCCTGGAAGGAGCCAGAGGCATAGAAGTTGAGGGCAACTGTGACCTTTAGAGCCACTGGCATGGGGTGTCCACCCATACATTTAGCGGAGATCTCAGGGCCAATCATCTGACAGATGTAGTTGACTGTCTCCATTGAGAGACAGAGCCTCCTTTGGCACTGCAATTCAGCCGTTTTGAGGTAGCTGCTTCGCCGCCTGTGTACCCTGGCAGCAGGAAAGTGGCATCTTCTGCAGCCCCTTCCGCCTTGGACTTCGTCTTGGCCGTGCACCCCTTGTGCCTGAACCTGTCCTCCCAAAGGTGGCTCACCTGGAGGTGAATGTGCACTCCTGGCCTTCTCCTCCTTCTAGCCCTTCCTTCCTCCTCAGAGGTGCCTCCAGTGGACAGTTCAGTTCCCAGGCTAAGGGAAGGCTTCCTGAAGTCTGCAGGCTCAAAAAAGTTTCCTCACTGAAGATTGCTGACCTGAAGGTTAAGAGTCCAGACAAAGCACTGGTATCTGTTTTGAAGTATTGCAGATCACAAAGGCAAGTTTCAATAACTTTGAAAAATCAATACTTGAGAGAACACACACAGTGAGCCCTCTTATCCGGCCCATGGATAAAGTTTATACAAATGTGTCCTACCCAGCAGCCAGTTGCGCCCATTCGCCGATCCGAAGTTTGCATGTTCACCAATAAATCAGCATTGATTGGTGAGTCAAGGGCCTTAAGCGGCCCGTTAATTAATGGCAGGTGTGCAGCAGATATCATCATGCGCTGCCCAATGAAGTATCGCGATGGCACGTGGTGACATCGGGACACTCGCCCAGCGTCACCGCCCGTCATTTTATATGCGGACGTGCGGGACCCACCCCCGCACACCAGTGGGAAAATTCTGCCCACGGTTAAGTGTCCTTTGATTGTCTTTGAAGCGTAGATTTTAAATGGTGTGGCAGACTTAGATTAGTTGGCTTCTTAGATGTGGTCAGATGGAGAAGGTGCTGCAATTATGTTGAGATCTCAGTTCGTTGGTAGCTTTCTGGTAGAGTGGGCTTCTCAAAGCGGGTGACATGCTTATTCCAAATGAGAGAGAGGGCCAGAGGGAGAGCCTTCCGCTTATTAACTCGGCTGAAAACTTTGACACTTCCTGGAGAACATTTCCCCCCTCCCCCGTTGCGGGGTAAGTGCGGGAGTGGGTGCCGGTGGCCGGCCTTTCGATTGGCACTCCCAGTCGGGGAGGTGGGTGTGGGGGAGCGCCACCATTTTACCTGGGTGGGCCAATTAAGATGACGTCAGCGAGGAAGTGCTGTGCACTCCCTGTGCGGGCGGGGGTATTCCCTTGGCCGGGAGTGCGCTCTTTCACCCATGTGCGCAAGGAGTGCACAGATCTCCCTGAGGCAAAGTGCTTTCTCAGGGAGGTCAGCTCCGATTCAACAGTTGACAGAAAGGTAATAAAAAAAAAATTTCCTGACATGTTCCCTCATGTGACAGTATCACATGTGTTGGGACATGTCCTTAACTTTTATTTAAACATTTAAAAGCCCCCATGAATCCTCATCCCACCCGTGGATGAGGTTTCATGCTTTCTCCGAGGCCCGGCTGGGGTCCCGGCCTGCCCGCCAACCCCAAGGTTCGACGAGCAGGTCCATCAATCAAGTTAATTAGTTTTCTAATGGCCTGAATGTGCTGAACTGAAAGTCGAAATGACGCGGGGTAACCTCTGGATGTACGCCCGAGGTAACCCCGCGTCGGTGAGCAGGCCCCACTCCCGCTCGCCGACCGGAAAAACCTGCCCCCGTGCCACTTGCAATCTCTTTTTACTGGCTGGCAACCTTGCCTTGAAATACGCCACATACTGGGGAGAATCCCCTCCTCGTCGGGGGGCGGTTGGGCGCAGGTGGGGGCATGGGTGGGGGCACAGCCGATTGCCACCCACGATCGGTTGCACGCTGCCATTTTACATGGGCTGGCCAATTAAGGCCTGCCCAGCATGACGCCCACCCAGAAGCGCTGAGCGTTCCATGTGCGGGTGGGGGGGAGTAGGCTGAGTCAGGGCCTGCGCTCTTTCGTGCGTGTGTGCAAAAAGGCTCAGAAATCTCCATGAGGCATGGAGATTACTTTGATTTTTAAAAATTTTAATAAAGGAAAAAAAAAATTAAAGACATGTCCCCTCATGTGATTGCCGTTCCTTCACTGTCGCTTGGCCAAAATCCTGGAACTATCTTCCTCACAGCGCTGTGGTTGTACCTGCAGCGGTTCAAGAATGCAGCTCACCTCCAGCTCCCCAAGGGCAATTAGGGATGGGCATTAAGTGTTGACCCAGCCAGCGAAGTCCACAACCCATGAATGAAAACAAAAAATTCAATTAATGTTTTAAAACCTTCATGAAACCTCATCCCACACGTGGATGAGGTTTCATGTTAAATGTGAAGGCCGCCTGGGCTCTTCGCCTTAAGGTTGGACGGGCAGCTCAGTTAATTATTTCAATTGGAATTTAACTAGCCTTAATAGGCTTTTGGCAGTTCGGCAGGCGTGCGGCTGTCTCCGGTGCGTGCCCACCAAACTGAATATCTGAATGACGCACGGTGACATTGGGACGTATGCCCGATGTCACCGCATGTCATTTTACGCGTCGGCAAGCAGGGCCCGCCCCCACTCACTGACCTGAAGAATCTGACCATTGTATATTTCCAAGAGGTTTTGGGTGTGTCTGTCTGTGGCAGCCACTGTTTCAGTATCCAGTACTTTTCATTTTTCCTGTCTTTTCCTTAGACAGTAATGAATTTCGATGGGTGTCTGGATTATAGGAAATATCTCTTTCTTCACACTCCACTGAGGGTGATTTGTTGGTTCCTCACCTTCACCTTGGAATTTTTGCCTTTTTTAAGCAGTTTTTTCTGTCTCACTTCAGATTGTAAAAGTTCCAAAGAGTTGAAAGTTGAAATATCATATTTTCTTAAAAGCAAGGGGCATAGTTTCATAACACATCTCAGGGACCAATCAAGTGAACCTTTGTTGTGCTCCTCTGATGCAAGTACATCCTTCCATAAATGTAGAGATCAAAACTGTGCATGGTGCTCCGGTCGTGGTCTCAACAAAGCCCTGTACAATTGTGGCAAGACTTCTTTACTCTTGGATGTCACTCACCTTGCAATAAAGGCCAACATGCCATTTGCCTTCCCAATTGCTTGCTGTATTACCATACCAATTTTCTGTGTTCTTGTATGAGTACATCCAAATCGCTCTAAACATCAACACTTACAAGTTTCATGCCTTTTAAAAAAATATTCTGCTTTTCTACTCTTACAACCAAAGTGAATAAACTCACGTTTCCTCACATTACACTCCATTTGCCAACTTATTGACACTCATAGACAAATTTGTCTATGTCTCTTTTCAGCCTTTGTGTCCTCCTCACAGTTTGCATTCCCGCCTAGCTTTATATAATCAGCAAATGTAGATACATTACTCTCATCTAAGTAATTAATATAGATAGTAAATAGCTAAGACCCCAGCATTGATCCTTGTGGCACTCCAAAAGTCACAGCCTGCCAGCTTGAAAAATGCCCTGTTTATCCCTACTCTTTGCCTCCTGGCTTTTATCTGATCCTCTATCGATGTAAAAATATCACTCCCAACTTTTAACCTTTTGTGTGGCACCTTTCGGAAATCCAAGTACACTACATCTATTAGATCACCTTTACCATTCTATTATTTCTATCCCCAAAAACCTCTTATAAACGTGTTAAACATATTTCTCGTACCATGCTTTTCTAAGTGCTTTGCTAAAACTCGCTTAATTACAGATTTCAGTGATAATCAGGAAATTGCTATCAGGCTAACTAGACTGTAGTTCCCTGTTTTCTCTCTTCCTCCTTTCTTGAATAGCAGTGCTATACTTTTCTAACTTCCAACCTACTGGGGCTATTCTAAAATCTAGAAAATTTTGGAATATCATAACTAGCACATCCACTAGGGCTGTCATATCCTGGGGATTTGTCAGATTTGTCCTCTAAGTTTCTCCAGTATTTTTTCTCTGCTGATATCAATCAACTTAATTTCACTCTCATTACTCTTTATTTCTGGTATGTAACTTGTTTCTTCTACCGTGAAGACAGACACAAAATGTATTCATTGCCCCTGCCATTTTTCCATTTCCCATGATAATTTTTCCTGTTTCTGCCTCTAAGGGACCAACATTTTCTTTAGCTACTCTCTTCCTTTTTATATATTTGTGAAACCTCTTACAATCTTCTTTTATATTCTTGGCCTGTTTTATTTTTTCCATTTTTATAAACATTTGGTGGCATTTTTCTGGTTTCTAAAACATTCCCAATCTTCAGATTTAATACTACTGGTTACAACATTATACGCCTCTTCTTTAAAACTAATACAATCCTTAACCTTCTTAGTAAGCCACAGATGGATCTTTATTTCTGTGTTTTGTTTTTTAATGGAATATGTTAAATTGTTTCTTTAAAAGCTTAAATGTTCATTTACCACCATATCTTTTAGTCTATTTAACCAATCATCTTAGCCAGCAGGCTCTCATACCTACATAATTGGCTTTAATTTTGCAAACTTTTAGATGGTCCTGTCCACAAAGTATAGTTTTGCCAATGCATGTTCAAAGTTTCTGAAGAACTGGAACAACCTAATCATTATTTTATCATTCAACTCCACAATATTTGGGAAATTTTAATGTCTTGCCTGGTACTTATTTACTGAAATTAGGAATCTTAAATGGTTTGATAGTACAGAACTTGAGTATTGCTGAAAAAAGGGACATGTCAAACCTTTTCGTTTTGCACTCATTAGGACAATTCGCAAGAATACCAATATAAGGGGAAAACAACAATTTATATCTAATGTGAAGAGAGTGCTGATTGGTTGGCAAGTGGACTCAACCATTCAATGACTCACTCCTCATGGCAATGCCTTGACCAATCAGGGTCAAGCTGCCAAGCTGCCTGTTTTAAATTTCAAACAATGCTTGGCAGTTAGCTGTCAGCCACCATAATTGATGCATTTTCCATGGCAACGCCTCTACCAATAAGAGTCCACTTGCCAACTAATCATCATTCTCTTCACATGTGGCATAAATTGTTGTTTTCCCCTTTATACTGGTATTCTTGACAAGCATCCTGAAGAGTGTAAGATGAAACGCTTCAACGTCTCTTTTTTCAGCTACTCATTGATTTGCTTTCTTAATTTTTTATTATCTTCCTATGACATATTGTCTGAAGAATAAAAATAGCAGGGTAAACCAAAGTATAAATGCTCACGTTGGTTAATTTTCGAATATTAGCAGGGAGATTAACCAGCCAGCAGCATAATTTGAAACTTAGGAGAGCGCTAGTTGGAAATTTATGCACCTTTGCCTGAATTTCCCACACATATTACGAGGCTCTTGACCATAGCAAGGCACAAAACTATCCTTGATAGCTGCTAAGCAAAATGAGGAACAATCTCAATCCAACAAATGCATACTCATGGTGGCAAATTATCCTAGAGTTGATTGAGGCAACTTCTTGCAATTGTACATCCATTTTAAAGCTCAATTCATAAATATTTAAATTATGGAAAACTTTCTTTCTATTTTCTGTCAAGTGTGAGACATGTTCAGCAGAAACCAAATGAAAATGCTGCAACATGCTGTTCTGTAGACAGACATAGCTTCACATTAATGCATAAATATCCAGCTGGCCATAAACATTCTGCCTGCTTTGGATCAATTATAACTATTTGATAAACTGATAAAAACAAATTCCAGACACAATGGGGATAACTTTGTACAATAGTGTAGAATGGATGATAGCAAATCAACCCGCAACAAATATAAAAGCATCTGGAGATATTGCGAAGGTGAGCTGAGGAGTGCCAAACAGACTTTATGTGACCAAAAGCAAGGTAATGAGAATAAATAGGGAAAAAACAGTGGTAATATATGTTAACAAGCCTTAGGCTACAGGACAAAACATAGGAAAGTGATTGTGGATTATTGGTGGATAACTCACTGAAACTAACATTTCAGCCTGGCAACAGTATAGAAAACTAACCACATTTTACAGCTTGTAGCCAAAAGAATAGAATGCAACTCATAGGAGGTGATAATGTGTCTGTACAAAGGCACTGGTACAGTCACAACTTTAGATCTGTGTGCAAGTCTACTTGCCATACTACAGCAAGGATATCCAGGCACTGGGGTAATACAGACAGGTCGTGTGAGTTCTGAGGAAAGGCTAAGCAACCTTCAAATAAAAGCTAAATACTGCTAGAAATCTGAAATAAAAACAGAAAATACTGGAAAAAACTCAGCAGGTCCGGCAGCATCTGTGGCGGGAGAAACAGAGTTAAAGTTTCAAGTTTCTATGACTTCTTCAGATCTCTGAGTTTTTCCAGCATTTTCTGTTTTGATTTATTATTAAGCAGTCTTGGAGTATTTACCCTGCTGTGGGCTCGGCTCAGTGAAAGTATTATTTACGTATTCCCTATTCTTAAAAGAATAGAAATATTGAAAGCTAATAATATGTTTGGCATTGCCACAAACCCATGAAGCTTAGAAAGGTGAAATGCAAATAACTGAAATTTAACCACTCCTTACAGAGTGCGGAATGTGGAATGAACTGCCCAGAGACATCAGGGAGACAGACAGTGCTGAAAAATCCAAGGGACAATTAGGCACGTATTTGGGGGTTCAGGCGATTGAGAGTTCAGACAGGCTGGGTGGACTAGCATTTCCAATCCAGTAATTTTCTATATTTATACACGTTTCCACCCAGACTGTGAAAAAATAATTCAGCACAGTTTAGGCATCACATTTGGGGCCTTGTGATCCGTATGATTTGATACCACACTGAATGACATATTTACCCAGAAACCCTTTGAGGGAGCATTGTTATAATATCTTTTGATGCTCTGTATTTGATGCATTTGGTAACACTTGATGGCATGTACACCCCACATTCAACTTTATGATAAATTCATTAGTTAATGATTAGAATGAAATTACTTGCATATTGATATGTTTATCATTGCTGCCTTAGACAAGAAAAAAACCTAACATGCACACATAAACAACTTAGAATCATGTACTCTAGAGACCGTAGAACAGTTTGTTGCTATGGAGACAAAGCCAAAAAAAAAACTGTATTGTGCATACGTTAATGAGGCCCAAATGTGTTGCTAGGCAATTACAGCTAATGCACTTGTGGAAAAAACAATGTTCTAGATTATTAGTTTTTTAATTATGATGGTTAATTAGCATTGTTCACATTAATTACTTAAAATTCATATCTACATTATAATTTTTTTAATAAGTCACAGGCATTTGCTGTTAAACTAAAAAAAACTTTCAAACACTCTGCAGGCTCTTGTGCTCTATAGTTGCCAAGTTATTGTCATAGAGACGTATGAGATTCATTAGCACAACTCATGCTTAATGATAGTAATACGTCTTATTATCCTTAAATCGTAACTGTGCGCAGTACTGTGCAAAACAGAACAGCATTAAGAAACAATGAATATTTAAATAGGTCAAAGGTAACTAAAAGAAACTACAGTTAAATTACCTGATACACTAATCTATTTGGATTTATTTTTTCCAAAATGTAGTTCCCATCATTTCAGTTCAATGACATTTAGTCAATTTTATTACAGATGTGCAGTTTCTTAATAGCAAAGGGGAAACAAAAGAGCGATGTTGCTGTAGATTCATTGGATAATGTCTATACAGATAGTGCAAATTAAATAGCTTCAATGAAGTGTAACAATCAACTCAGAAATCCAGCTTTAAACACTCATTCTGATTTGTACATGCATAATGTTATTTAAAAAAAAGCTATGTTTTTTTTCCCCAAATTATTTATCTTCTCCCCTCAGTGAAATCTCCAGATCAAGATGGACTCCATTCACATTTTTAAAACAAGTAAGTAAGGACATTAAAGATGCATTAGTTGTGATTTTCTAGAAATCAGTGGGACAGATTGGGAAGGCGGTGGCGTGGTGCTATGGTCTTTGGACTGGTAATCCAGAGGCCCAGGGTAATGCTCTGGAGCCCCAGGTTTGAATCCCACCGTGGGATGGTGGAATTTGAATCCAATAAAAATCTGGAAATAAAAGTCTCATGATGACCATGAAGCCATTGTTAATGCTCATTAGGGAAGGTAATCTGCCGTCCTTACCTTATCTGGCCTACATGTGACTCCAGACCCACACACCAATGTGGCTGACTCTTAAATGCCCTCTGAACAAGGAAAATTCAGGATGGACATTAAATGCTGGCTGAGCCAGGGTCGCCCACATCCCATGAATGAATTTGAAAAAAGAATCCAGGGACAGGATTTTCAGCTCGGCATGTGGGCACACGCCCGACACGCACAAGCGTAAAATAGTGCGTGATGACGTTGGGCGAGCGTCCCGACATCATCGCGCTCTCGTGCGGCATTTCAGTCGGCAGAGTCACATGACAGTTTACCTTAATTTTAAAATCTTTATTGATAATGTTAGAAATCTTCAGCTCCCTGAGGCAGCTCTATTTACCTGCTTTTCCAATTTTAAGATTGTGTCCCATGTTTTGAGGGAGGATTTTTCCCTTGTCGGGTGGGAGCGACGGGTGGGCCTGGGAGTGGCCGCGCAAGAGTCCGCCTCCCGTGATTGGGCCCCGTCTGTGATTTCACGCTGGCTGGCCAGTTAACGGCAGACAGACAGAGCTGTTCCAGCAAAGGAACAAAGCTGAAGACCTTTGCAGGGAAGGTCGCACAGAGATGCAATGCACCATGTGAATGCAGAGCTCACTGTACATGGACATGCTATGGAGCATAGTATTTTGCTAGGCTGCTGTCTTCTGCCATGCTGCCTTATTCTTTTTTACCTCCTCCTATAGCATGAAAAAAACTACTCAGAACCAATGCCTTACCTTCTCCACAGTACTTCTGCATATATCTCAGGGTCTTGGGGCTGGGGCGCAACGATAACACAATGGAATGGGGGAGGGGGTAAAGTGTACATCTCAGTGAGCAAATCTGTGGAAAAATTATTTATAAAAGCGTAAGTAAAACCAGAAATAAGCAAGCAAACTGTGGGATCTCTTTAAAGTTCTCAATCTCCTCGCTTCCATTTGAAACGGTGACTTGGGGAGCAGCTTTGCCTGTTTGATCCACTTCTAACTTTCCCATAATGCAGTGATGGCAGAAAAGCAGGACATTTCTGAACACAGAGCCACCAGGCGAACGGCACACCTTGGCAAACGAGCCTTATGAGGTTTGGGCAGATGGGTAGTGAAAGCTTACAAAAAGATCAAAGAAATTTGTGACTAGCATAATAATGGTACATTGTGACACAAGGAGCTAGCACAGGATTTAATGCTATTTTTAATTCAGTAATGGCATAATACGATCCAAGTGTTAAAGATAGTGAGGGAGTGCAGGGCCCAGGATACCAGGAGAAGCTCCTTGTCTTCTTACGGTTATTGCATATTTTATGTGAACCTGAACTAGGTTTAACGTCTCATCTAAAAGATGGGACTTGTGATAATGCAGAGCTACCTTAATATTGGAAATGAGGTATCACTCTAAATTGTGCGCTCAATTCCTGCAGTTGATCTTGACAGCAACTTGATTATGTCCACACTCATTAGTCAACCTTTCAATTTCCAGCAGGTCAGCAGTTTGCATTTATACACTGCCTTTAACACAGAGGATTGTCCAAAGGCAAAAATGGATGCTGAGGCAGAGAAGGAGATATTAGTAGGGGTGCCTAAAGCTTCATGAAAGAGGTGGATCTTAAGGAGAGTCTTAAAGGAAGAGATGAGAGAGGGAATTCCAGTGTAAGAGTTTCATAGCTGAAGGCATGTGTCTGATGATAGGGTGCAGAGGGGTGGATGGTGGGAGGATGTGATAACAGGACACTTAGAAAATTTCAACGGGTTTAGACAAAGTCAACATGCATTTTTGAAAGAGTAATCATGTTTGGCAAAGCTACTGGAGTTTTTTGAGGATGTAACTAGCAGAATAGATAAGGGAGAACCAGTGGATGTAGTGTATTTGGATTTTCAGAAAGCTTTTGATAAAGTCCCACATAAGAGGTTAGTGTGTAAAATTAAAGCACATGGAATTGGGGTAATATATTTGCATGGATAGAGAATTGGTCAGCGGGCAGGAAACAGAGAGTAGGAATAAAGGGATCTTTTTCGGAGCGGCAGGCGGTAACTAGTGGGGTACTGCAGGGATCAGTGCTTGGGCCCCTTCTATTCACATTAAATATCAATGATTTGGATAAGGGAACCAAATGTAATATTTCCAAGTTTGCTGACAACACAAAACTTGGTGGGGATATGAGCAATAATGAGGCTGTTAAGAGGCTTTGAGAAGATTTAGACAGGTTGAGTGAGTGGGCAAATACATGGCAGATGTATCCACTTTGGTAGGAAAAACAGAATGGCAGAGTATTATTTAAATGGTGATAGATTGGGAAATGTTGATGTACAAAGGAGCCTGGGTGTCCTCGTACACCAATCACTGAAAGCAAGCATGTAGGTGCAGCAAGCAGTTAAGAAGGCAAATGATATGTTGGCCTTCATTGCCAGAGGACTTGAATACAGGAGCAAGGATGTCTTACTGCAGCCGTACAGGGCCTTGGTGGGACCACACCTGGAATATTATGTGCAGTTTTGGTCTCCTTGCCTATGAAAGGATATACTTGCCACAGAGGGAGTGCAGCGAAGGTTCACTGATTCCGGGGATGGCAGGATTGTGGTATGAGGAGAGATTGGGCCAACTAGGCCTCTATTCACTGGAGTTTAGAAAAATGAGAGCGGATCTCATTGAAACATATAAAATTCTGACAGGGATGGACAGGCTGGATGCAGGGATGATGTTTCCTTTGGCTGGGGGGTCTAGAACAAGGGGTCAAAGTCTCAGGATATGGGATAGACCATTTAGGACTGAGATGGGGAGAACTTCTTCACTCAGAGAGTGGTGAACCTGCAGAATTCTCTATCACAGAAGGCTGTGGAGGCCAAGTCACTGAAGATATTTAAGAAGGAAATGGATAAATTTCTAGACTGTAAAGGCGTCAAGGGGCATGGGGAGAGAGCAGAAGTATGGCGTTGAGATAGAGGATCAGCCATGATCATATTGAATGGTGGAGCAGGCTCAAAGGGACAAATGACCTACTCCTGCTCCAATTTTCCATGTTTTCTATGTTCCTATGGTCAGAGAAACAAATATATTTTGGTTGGAGTTTACCAAGACAGAGAGAGGAAAGGATATAAAGGAAATTAAACATAAAATTTTCAACGTGATGCACTGGAGTATTGCGAACCATCTTGGTGCTGGATAGGATACAGTTAGCAGGGTTTTGGATGAGATGAAGCAATGGTATACCACATTCACTGTTACAGGGGGTGTGACTTTGATTTGGGAATTTCAGTGATTCAGTGTTGGAAACCTGATTGGAAAGATTCAAACATAGGACAGGTGAAAAGGTGGGCACAGGTTTGGGAGGCACTAACATGTTCAAGTACTGGAGCTGAAAGGAAAGTCAGAGTTGGGTCGATGTTCACTGGAACAAAAGGATTGAAGTGGGCTTTTGAGGAAGGGGTAATGATAGCAATTTTAAAAGGGAGATGGATGAAACACAAGGAAAGGGAATAGCTTGCAAAATTAGTTTGCAAGGGTGTTCAGCGGTTTTGGAAGGATGGGGTCAAAGAAGCAGGAGGTTGGGTCTGGTAAACAGGATGAACTCGGAGCAGGCATGAGGGGAGATCGAAGAGAAACTAGAGGAAGAAGTGGAAGCAGGGCTGGGGCAAGTGGAGTCAATTGGAGATCTGACTAGGTGGCAAGTGAAAGGGAAGGAAGCAGCAGATGCAGCTGAATGATTGGCCTGGGCCTCAGTGACTAATAAGTCCATGGATTCTTTGCAGCTATTGTTGGAGCTGAGTGTGTGGAGGGCAAGAATGGAGTTTTTAAAGAAACAGTTAGTGGAGAAGAAAAGAGGCCGGGGAGGTATCTTTGCTCTCAGGAAGATCTGGGAATAGCAAGTGGGCCACTTATTGTTATTTAGTCCCTGCCTTATCCCAGTCTATCTGAGGCCAGTTGTAGTGTGTATCAATCTAACAAATCAGGGTTCAACCCTGGGACTTTAAATCGCAGAATCTAAATGGCACAGAAGGAGACCGTTCAGCCTGTCTTGTCTGCACCAGCTATCCAATGAGCATTACGACCTAGTGTCATTGCCCTGCCTTTTCCACGTACCCTTGAACATTGTTTCCATTCAAATAATCATCTAATTCCCTACTGAATGCTTCAATTGTACCTGCCTCCACCACACTTCCAGGAAGTGCATTCCAGACCCAAGCCACTCACGTCACATTTGCTTCTTTTTCAAATCCCTTTAAATCTGTGCCCTCGTGCTCTTGATCTTTTAATGAGTGGGAACAACTTCTCCCTATCTACTCTGTCCAGCCCCCTTATGATTTTGAAAACTTCTATCAAGTCTCCTCTCAGCCTTCTCCTCTCTGAGGAAAACAGCCCTAACCTCTCCAATCTATCCTCATAGCTGATGTTTCTGATTCCTGGGGCCATTTTTGTAAACCTGTTCTGCACTCTCTCCAGTGTGTTCACATCCTTCCTATAATGTGGTGCCCAGAACTGTACACAATATTCCAACTGAGGTCTAATGAGGGTCTCATATAAATTCAGCATTACCTCCCTGCTCTTGTATTCTATGCCCCTATTAATAAAGCCCAGGATACTATATGGTTTATTAATTGCTCTCTCTACCTGTCCTGCCACCTCAATGATCTATGCACATATACACCAAGGCCAGAATTTTTCCCGCGTCGGGTGGGCTCGGCGGGAGTGGGCAGGGGTGGTCGCAGAGCCGACCGTCACCCGCGATTGGCTCCATACCGCCATTTTATGCGGGCGGGCCAACTAAGGCCCACCCAGCAAAATACACGAGCGGTAGCCGTGTCACATGAGATGGGACATGTTTTCATTTTTCATAAAAAGTTTTTATTCAATTTGTAAAAGATTTAGGAAATGTCACCCCGCTCGTGGATGAGGTTTCCTAAAAAATGTAAAGGCCGCAGCTGACTCCAGCACACGCCCTCCAAACAAAACATCGCAGGACAGCACGATGACATTGGGACGCACGCCTGACATCATCACATGTCATTTTATGTGCCAGCATGTCGGGCCTGCCCCTGCACGCCAGCAGTAAAATCCTGGCCAAAGTGTTTCTGCTCCTGCACCCCCTTCAAAATTCCACCCTTTATTTTATACTGTCTGTCCATGTTCTTCCAAACAAAATGCATCAACTCACACTTCTCTGCATTGAACTTCATCTGCCACCTATCTACCCACTCCACCAATTTGTCTATGTCCTCTTGAAGGTCCACACTGTCCTCACAGGTCACAACTCCCCCAATCTTCGTATCCTCCACAAACCTTGAAATTGTCCGCTGAACACTAAGATCTAGATCATTAATATACATCAAGAAAAGCAAGGGTCCCAATAGTAACTCCTAGGGAATTCCACTACAAACCTTCTTCCAGCCTGAAAAACATCCATTGACCATTACTCTCTGCTTCCTATTTTTCAAGCCAATTTTGTATCCATGTTGCTACTGTCCCATCTATTCCATGAGCAATAAATCTTCTCACAAATCTGTTGTGTGGCACTATGTCAAATGCCTTTTCAAAATCCATATGCCTTGCAAAATCCTTGTACACCACATCAACAGCATTACCCTCATCGATCTTTTCCGTTACCTCTTCAAAAAACTCCAGCAAGTTTGTTAAACATGATTTCCCCTTTACAAATCCATGCTTGCTCTTCCTTATCAACCCATATTTTTCCATGTGAGCACTAATTCTATCCCAAATAATTGAAACCACTGAAGTTAAACTGACTGGTCTGTAATTGCTGGGCTTATCTTTACAACCTTTTTTGAACAAAGGCATAACATTTGCAATTCTCCAGTCCTCTGGTACCTCCCCTAACCCTAGGGAAGACTGAAAGATTATGGCCAGTGCCCCTGCAATTTCTACTCTCACTTCCTTCAATAGCTTTGGATGCATCTCATCCAGTCCCGGTGCCTTGTCAACTTTAAGTATTGACAGCCTATTCAAAACTTCCTCCTTATCAATTTTGAACCCTTCTAGTGTCAGAGTTTCCTCGTCTGTCACCATGGCCTGGGTAGCATCTACCTCCTCGGTAAAGACAGATGCAAAGTATTCAGCCATGGCCCCTTTGTCCATGTGCAAATTCTCTTTTAGGTCCCTAATTGGCCCTACGCCTCCTTTTACCATCATTTTACTATTTATATGCCTTTGGAAGACTTTGGCTTCCTCGTCTGTCACCATGGCCTCGGTAAAGACAGATGCAAAGTATTTGTTTAATATCTCAGCCAAGGCCCCTTTGTCCATGTGTAAATTCTTGTTTAGGTTTCTAATCAGCCCTACTCCTCCTTTTACCATCCTTTTACTACTTATATGCCAATAAAAGATTTTGGGATTCCGCTTTATGTTGGCTGCTAGTCTTTTCTCATAATCCCTCTTCGCTTCTCTAATATGCTTTTTCACCTTCCCTCTGAACCTTCTGTATTCCTCTTAGTTCTCAATTGCATTTTCTACCTGACAGCTGTCATAAGCACACCTTTTCTTCTTTATTTTAATTTCAATCTCCTTTTTCATCCAATGAGCTCTGGATTTGTTTACCCTACCTTTCCCTTTTGATGAGATTTACATTGACTGTGCCTGAACCAAGTTTTTTTTGAAGGTAGCCCATTTTCAGCTACAGCTTCTCCTGCCAACCTTTCATTCCAGTCTATCTGGCCCAGCTCCATTCTTGTTCCATTGAAGTCGGCTCTTGTCCAGTTAATTATTTTTACTTTGGATTGCATATCATTCTTTTCTATCATCATCCTAAAACAAACAATACAATGATCAATGTCTCCTAAATTTTCCCCCATGGACACTTGATCTACTTGGCCCACCTCATTTCCAAAAACCAGGTCCAACAGTGTGTCTTTCCTTGTTGGATTGGACACATATTGCTGTAGAAAATTCTCCAGAACACAATCTAGGAAGTTTTGTCCCTCTCCACCCTTTACACTACCACTGTCCCAGTCTACTTTCGAGTAAATTAAAGACCCCATTATAACAACTCTATAATGCCTGTATCTCTCTGTAATTTCTCTGTAGATTTGTTCTTTTACGTCCTTCTCACTATTTGGTAGTCTATGGATTACACCAAGCAATGTAATTGCACCCTTTTTGTTCTTTAGCTCTGGCCAAATTGATTCTGTTCTTGACCCCCCCCCCCAACCCCCCGGATATCCTCTTTCTCCAGCACTGCAATGCTCTCCTTAACCAACACCACCACCCCTCCTCCTTTCCTATCTCTTCTGAACACCTTATAGCCAGGGATATTTAACATCCTGTTCTGCCCTTCCTTGATCCAGGTCTCTGTTATCACTACAACATCATAATTCTACATGGCAATCTGTGCCTGTAACTCCCCAACCTTATTTACTATATTCCACGCATTCACATATATGCATAGTAACCCTGATTTAGATTTTGTTACTTTCTCCCTTACCTCGACTTTACCTATTAACTTACCAGTCTCAATACCAGTGCTATCTGCCCCTCCCAGTATTTTGTGCACCATGGTATTCCTCTCTAATATTTTTTTTGGTTCCCACACCACTGCCGAGTTAGTTTAAACTCCCAACAGCACTAGCAAAACACCCATCAAGGAACTCAGTCCCAGCTCTGTTCAGGGGCAACCCATGTGGTTTGTACAGGTGCCAACTCGACCAGAGCCAGTCCCAGTGTCCCAAGAATCTAAAGCCTTCCTTCCTGCACCATCTTTCCAGCCACGCATTCATCTGCCTTATCCTCTTATTTCTGTACCCACTGGCACGTGGCACTGGGAGAAACCCGGAAATCATTACATCGACAGTGCTGCTTGCTAACTTTCTACCCAGCTCCCTAAATTCTGATTGCAGGAACACATCCCCCTTCCTACCTAAGTCATTGGTCCCAATGTGGACCACGACCTCTGGCTGATCACCCTCCCCAGAAGAATGTCCTGCAGCTGCTCTGTGACATCCTTGACCCTGGCACCAAGGAGGCATCATACCATCCTGGAGTCACGTCTATGGCCACAGAAATGCCTGTCTGCTCCCCTAACTAATGAATCCCCTAACGCTATAGCTCTTCCTTTCTTTTTCCCTTTCTGTATGACCGAGCCAGTCGTGGTGCCACAGACTTGGCTCTGACTGCACTCTTCTGAGGAACCAGCAACCTCATCAGCTTCCAAAACAGAAACCTGATTTGTGAGTAGGTCCCCACGGGACCCCTGCATTACCTGCCTACTTTTTTTGGACTGCTTGGTAGTCACCCATTCCCTCTCTGTCTCCAGGCCCTTAAGCTGCGGCGTGACCACCTCTCTGAACGTACTATCTAAATAGCTCTAAGCCTCATTGACTCCAGCCACCACTCGAGCTCTGAAACCCAGAGCTCAAATTTCTGCAGCTGACAGCACTTCCTGCACATGTGGTTGTCTAGGACACTGGTCGCATCCATGTTTTCGCACATATTACCGTGCACGCCTTCCACTTGACTGAGCTACCCTGTCATGCCTTAAATCTACTTCCCTTATGTTAACTTTACTCTACTTTCCATTATTCATATTACTTCGCTTCTCAGTTAAATCCAAGTTCAGGAACTTAAAAAATATTACACTTTTATAATTTTCTCACCAGTTCCTACTTACCAAGGCCACCACTCTTCTTTCTGAGGAAAGGTAGGAAAAGAAAGGAGCAGTTCCTACCTTCTCACCAAACTCCCTCAGTCACCAAACTCCAACTGAAACACTCTACTGTAGCCAAACACAGCTCTCCACTGCAGGCAAAGTCAGCACTATAAGATAGCCTACTTTAATAGTCTCTGAACCTAGCCTCTAAAAACCTGATTAAGCCTGTTACCTAATTAACTAGTTGTAGTTGCAAGCAGAGCCTGAATGAGCCCTGTTTTAAGGCTGAAATAAAGCTCACCTCCTTCCGACCCTAACAGCAACTTTTAGTTAGTTGCTAAATTAAAGAAAGACTAGACTTTAGATAGAATTTAACCTTCGATTTAACCCTTAAAATCCCTCAGTCACCAAACTCCAACTGAAGCTCTCTACCGCAGCCAAACACAGCACTCCAGTGCAGACAAAGATCACTCTAGTTCTACCTATTTTCATATAAAAATGTAGCTGTATGCAAGATATATAAGCAATTGACCAGACAAGAAATACACGTTTTCATGTTATTATTTCTTCTCCTTTGGTTTGGTTAGTTTCACAACTAGCCCTTCAAGGACACTGCAAAATAAATCGGGTGTTTTGACTATGTTGCTTATTCAATTTCCAGTATGCATAACTAACAGTGATGTCAGCTTGTTTTGGAAATGTTCTTCAACCTCTCTGTGTTGACATATGTAAATATCCCATCATAAGTATCACAGGCGTCAGCCTTGGCTCAGTGGTAGCATTCTCACCTCTGAGTTAAAAGGTCATGGCTTCATGCCCAAGTGAGGAATTTGAGTGCATAGTCTAGGCTGATACATCAGTACAGTACTGAAATAATGTTGCACTGTTGGAAACACAACCCTTTAAATAAGCCAAGAAGCCGTGCACAGTCTGCTCTCTCAGATGGATACAAAAGATCCCATAGCACAATTTGAAATAGAGTGGGGGGTTATCTTCTCAGTCCTGGTTAATAGTTAACCCTCAACACCGATTTCCAACACATTATCTGGCCATTATCTCATTGCATGTGGAAGCTGCTGTGCATAAATTGGCTGCTGCATTTCAACATTGGCCGCACTTCAGAGGTGCCTCATTGGTAGTGAAGCACTTTGGGACATCCAGAGGTCATGAAAGACACTGGGCAACACCTTTTGTTATATATTGAATGCCTTGTTTAGCTTGCCGTACTTTGCAAGACAGTGTATTATGGGATCACAGAATCCATGTTGTTCTGTTACTACAGCAGAATACACGACAGCTGCAATATTAAATCACCTCCACACCTCTATTATTTAGTCTTTAAAAAGTTATCGACATAACCAATGTTAAAACATAACAAATTGGGAAGGAAGATGACAGACCTTTGAGGTGAGGCCACTCGAAAAGTGCAACAACTCGTGAAAGGAAATTACTAGTAAAAAAAAAGCACGCCTACTTTCCCAAACGCTCCTGAAGTTCAGACAAAAGGGGTCTGCAAGACGAAGATAAAAAGGCAAAAAGGGAAGAAATCGCTGCTGTGCTTTTCTGAACAGGAAAAAAGTCTAGAAAAAAAAAACTTACAGAAAAAAGTGAAACAGCCACGTTTGCAGAAAAAGAAAGAGACTCACGATTGCGGGGATCCTGAGAAAGTGCAGGAGAAATCCCGTGACAGGGCTGCCAGCTGGAGAAGTTCCAAATATACAGAATGTGCAGGGTTCAAAAAGAAGAAGCAGAGAGAAGAACGGTGCTGCAGTTTTAAGAAGTTTAAAAACTTACAGAAAGGGAAGGTCCATGATTGCTGCAGAGCTCGCCAAAAACCTGAAAATCATGGCAAAAAACCACAGAGGCATAATCGGCAGCAGCTGAAAGCCTGCGTTAAAAAAAATCAGTAACGGCATTTAAAGGGGTAACTACAAAATAACAAAAGGAGTAAAACTAAAGGTAGTAAAAGGGGTAACTAAAAGGGGTAACTAAAGGGGTAACAGCAAAAAACAAAAAAACAGTAAACGAAAAGTAATTGACGAAGAAGAGAAAATAAAAGGTGGAAAATGATTACAGTTACTGGACATATGGGACATTTCGATAAGACTGTGGAACAGTGGAGCTCCTACACTGGGTGCTTTGAACTTTTGAGCTTGCAAATGGAATTGAAAATCATAGAAAAGTGGCAACTTTCTTAAGTGTGATGGGAGCTAAAATCTTTGGCTTATTAAGAAGCTTGGTACAGCCTGACAAACCTGACACAAAATCATATGAGGAAATTGTAAAAGCCTTGGAGATGCATTTGTCTTCTAAGACACTTGTCATAGCAGGAAGGTTTCAGTTTAACAAAAGAAACCAAGAAGAGGGGAAAACAATGGTGCAGTATGTTACAGTAATTAAAAAGCTCACTGAACATTGTGAACTCAAGGAAGTACTGAACGATACTGTGAGTGACAGGTTGCTCTGTGGCCTTCATAGCAAAACAATCCAGAAATGCCTCCTGACAGAGGCTAACCATACTTTGCAGAAAGCCATTGAGATTGCAGTCTCCATGGAGCTGGCTGCAAAAGGAGAACAGCAGCTGAGACCATCACCTCAAGAGCATAACGTGACAGCTGAGTGTGCACACAAGATAGCAAGCAACCGAGAACATTACAGTTGTGGTCACCATCCATCTGAATATTGGCGCAGAGAGCTTGAATGCCATCAGTGTGGCAAGAAGAACATTGAGCGTGCCTGTAAAAACAAAAATGAAGCAGTGAATCAGAAAGGCAAACCAGAGAAAAGAAATCTGCCGTTTGGAGTAACAAGAAGAAAAATCTGCATGTTGCACAGCAGGAGCAGCAGGGTGGACCAGAGTGACACTGAGTCCGAAAAAGGGCCCCCCCCCACAACATCCTGTCAGTGGCAGGTGATTCACAGGGCAATTGAGTGACACCGCTGCTGGAGGGTCAACCAATACGTATGGAAATGGATACAGGTGCATCAGTTTCTCTGGTCCCAGATGCTGTGGGTAAGGAGAAGCTTAAACATCTTCCCTTGACACCTGCAAAAATCATCCTGAAAATGAATTGGTACCTATGATGGGCAGAACAAAAGTTAAAGTGGAACGAAATGGACAGACTGCTAAGCTACCACTGTTTGTGGTGAAAGGCAACTACCCAGCTTTAGTTGGATGGTCATGGCTTGAGAAGTTAAAGTGGGCATAAGTACATAGCATTGCAAAAGAAGACACTGATCTGACAGCTTTTATTAAAAAAAACATGCTGTTGTTTTCAAAGGAGATTTGGGAAGCATGAACGGCATTACCATAAAATTGAACATAAAGGTAAGTCCCAACCAAAATTTCTGAAGGCCAGAGCCGTGCCTTATGCCATACGACCAATAGCCGAAGCTGACCTGGAGCGCCTGGCCAAGATAGGAGTCTTGGTGCTCATCTCCCGTAGCAAATGGACAATACCTATCATTCCTATACCCAAGAAGGATGGCTCCATACGAATCTGTGGAGATTTCAAGGTTACTGTTAACCCCGTGTTGTGTGCTGAACAATATCCACTTCCCCATATTGAAGGCCTTTTTGCTGGCCTGGCTGGTGGACAGAAATTCAGCAAACTGGATCCATTACAGGCCTACAAATGCACATTGATAAGAGGTCACAAGAATATCTTACCATCACAACATACAAGGGACTGCACCGATATTGCTGTCTGCCTTTTGGAATAACATCAGCTCCAGCCTCGTTTCAGAGGTAATGACCTGAGGCCTGGGTTCGAATCCCACCATACCAAAAACCTGGAATTAAAAGTCTAATGATGATCATGATTGTCATAAAAATCCATCTGGCTCACTAATGCCCTTCAGGGAAGGAAATCTGCCATCCTTACCTCATCTGGCCTACATGTAGCTCCAGAATAACAGCAATGTGGTTGGCTCCTAAATGCCCTCTGAAATAGCCTAGCAAGCCACTAGGTTGTATCGAACCACTAAAAAGCCTCAAAGAAATGAAACTGGACGGACCACCCGGCATTGACCTAGGCATCAGAAACGACAATGGCAAACTCAACCTTGTTGACCCTGCAAAGTCCTCCTTACTAACATATGGGGGCTAGTGCCAAAATTGGGAGAGATGTCTCACAGACTAGTCAAGGATCAGCCAGACACAGTCATATTCACAGAATTATACCTTACAGGTAATGTCCCAGATTCTACCATGCACCAGGGTATGTCCTGTCTCACCAGCAGGACAGAACCAGCAGAGGTGGTAGCACAGTGGTATACAGTTGGGAGGGAGTTACCCTGGGAATCCTCAACATCAACTCCGGACCCCATGAAGTCTCATGGCATCAAGTCAAACATAGGGAAGGAAACTTTCTGTTGATTACCACGTACTGCCCATCCACAGCTGATGAATCAGTATTCCACCATGTTGAACACCACTTGGAGGATGCACTGAGGGTGGCAAGGGCACAGAATGTATTCTGAGTGAGGGACTTCAATGTCTAACACCAATAGTGACTCAGTAGTACCCATCAGACTGGGCTGGTTGGGTCTTAAGACTGGATCTGTGGTAGGCAGCAAGGGAACCAACAAGAGGGAAAAACATACTTGACCTCATCCTCACCAACCTACCTACTGCAGATGCATATGCTCATGGGAATATCGGGGGAGTGATCACCGCACAGTCCTTGTGGAAACAAAGTCCCATCTTCACATTAAGAATACTCCCCAATGCGTCGTATGGCACTACAACCATGTTCAATGGGATAGATTTCGAACAGATCTAGCATCTCAAGGCTGGGCATCCATGAGGTGCTGTGGGCCATCAGCAACAGCAGAATTGCACTTGACCACAATCTGTAACCTCATGGCCTGGCATATCTCCCACTCTACCATTACCACCAAGCCAGGGGATCATCCCTGTTTCAATGAAGAGTGCAGAAGGGCATGCCAGGAACATCACCAGGCATACCTAAAAATGAGATGTCAACTTGGTGAAGCTACAACACAGGACTACTTGCATGACAAACAACATACGCAGCAAGTGATAGACAGAGCTAAGCGATTCCACAAGCTCTGCAGTCCTGCCACATCCAGCTGTGAATGGTGGTGGACAATTAAACAACTCACTGGAGGAGGGGGGTCCATAAATACACCCATCCTCAATGATGGGGGAGCCCAGCACATCAGTGTAAAAGATAAGGCTGAAGCATTTGCTACAATCTTCAGCCAGAAGTGCCAAGTGGATGATCCATCTCAGCCTCCTCCGGAGGACCCCAGCATCACAGGTACCAGTCTTCAGCCAATTCGAGTCACTCCACATGATATCAAGAAATGACTAAAGGCACTGGATACTGCAAAGACTATGGGCCCTGACAATATTCCGGCAATAGTATTGAAGACTTGTGCTCTAGAACTTGCTGCACCACTAGCCAAGGTGTTCCAGTACAGTTACAATATTGGCATCCTCCCAGCAATGTGGAACATTGCCGGGTATGTCCTGTCCACAAAAACCGGGACAAATCCAACCTGGCCAATAACCACCCCAACAGTCCACTCTCAATCATCAGTAAAGTAATGGAAGGGGTCATCGACAATGCTATCAAGCAGCACTTACTTAGCAATAACCTGCTCACTGATGCCCAGTTTGGGTTCTGCCAGGGCCACTCAGCTCCTGACCTCATTACAGCCTTGGCTCAAACATGGACAAAAGAGCTGAACTCCCGAGCTGAGGCGCGAGTGACTGGCTTTGATGTCAAGGCCACATTTGGTCAAGTGTGACATCAAGGAGCCCCAGCAAACTGGAGTCAATCGGAATCAGGAGGAAAACTCTCCGCTGGTTGGAGTCATACCTAGCAGAAAGAAAGATGGTTTTTGGAGGTCAGTCATCTCAGCTCCAGGGCATCACTGCAGGAGTTCCCCCGGGATAGTGTCCTTGGCCAAACCATCTTCAGCTGCTTCCTCAATGACCTTCCTTCCATCACAAAAGTCAGAAGTGGGGATGTTCGTTGATGATTGCACAATGTTCAGCACCATTTGCAACTCCTCAGATACTGAAGCAGTCCATGTCCAAATACAGCAAGACCTGGACAACATCCAGGCTTAGGCTGACAAGTGGCAAGCAACATGCAAGTGCCAGTCAATGACCATCTCCTACAACAGAGAATCCCACCATCGCCCCTTGACATTCAATGGTATTACCATCACTGAATTCCCCACTATCAACATCCTGGTGGTTACCCTTGACCAAAAACTGAACTGGACAAGCCATATAAATAGTGTGGCAGGTCAGAGGCTAGCTCACCTACTGATTCCCCAAAGCCTGTCCACAATCTACAAGGCACAGGTCACGAGTGTGATGGAATACTCTTCCCTTGCCTGGATGAGTGCAGCTCCCAAAATACACAAGAAACTTGACACCATCCAGGACAAAGCAGCCCACTTGATTGGCACCACATCCACAAACATTCACTTCCTCCACCACCGACGCACAGTAGCAGCAGTGTGTACTATCTGCAAGATGCACTGCAGGAATTCACCAAGGCTCCTTAGACAGCAACTTCCAAACCTATAACGGCTACCATCTAGATGGACAAGGGCAGCAGATAGACGGGAACACCACCACCTGGAAGTTCCCCTCCAAGCCACACATCATCCTGACTTGGAAATATATAGCGAGATAAATATGAGAGGACACGGCTTTAGGGTGAAAGGGGAAAGGTTTAGGGGGAAAATTAGGGGGATCTTCTTCACTCAGAGAGTGGTGGGAGTGTGGAACGAGCTACTATCTGACGTGGTAAATGCAGGCTCACTCCTAAGTTTTAAGAATAAATTAGATAGATACATGGATGGGAGAGATCTGGAGGCTTATGGACTAGGTGCAGGTCAATGTGACTAGCGGAATAATATTTCGGCACAGACTAGAAGGGCTGAATGGCCTGTTTTCTGTGCTGTAGTGTTCTATGGTTCTATAGCTGTTCCTTCACTGTTGCCAGGTCAAAATCCTGGAGCTCCCTCCCTAACAGCACTGTGGGTGTATCTACACCACATGGACTGCAGTGGTTCAAGAAGGCAGCTCAGCACCACCTTCTCAAGGGTAATTAGGAATGGGCAATAAATACTGGCCTAGCCAGTGACGTCCACACCCTGTGAATGAATAAAAAGAAAAAAAACATGCCACATGCTATGACTAAAGCATCTGCTGCATTCTTAATAATAGGTTGGCAACTGTGCACTTGCTTTGATCTACTGAGACCAAAAATATCAGAGGACAAGTTGTGCAAGATCAACAGCACGACCAAGTGGAGAGAAGAGCAAAAAGATCATAGAATTTTCTGTTCTGGACAAGAAGTTCCAGTTCATTATTATGCTACCAGAGCTAACTGGGTTCCTGCTATGGTGGTTGCTCAGACAGGATCTGTTTCATACATCGTCCAAACAGCGAATGATCTCACCTGGTGGAGACAGGTAGACCAACCGCTGCCAAGTCAAGCATCATCTGGAAGAGCCATCTCCAAGTCAAGGAATGCCGACTCCAGTCTCACCTCAGTCTAACTCAACTGAGTTTGAAGTTGTCTCACTTTCACCTGCATTAGATATAACTTCAGATTTGGCTACAATTCCTAAATTGACATTAGCCCCTGATGAAAGTTATTACTCTGTAAAAGCACCAGAAGTCCACCATAACCCACACCGGGAGAGAAGACCTCCTGAATGCCTGAATTTATAAAGTCAGAGACTTGAGATGGGTTCAGCGGAAATAGAGGCAGTCTACCCTCTTCCCTAGTTCAGAAAATGTTTTGTAAAACGGACGTTTCCATTAAAGGGGGGAGGGGGGAATATGTTATGTATTGAATGTCTTGTTTAGCTTGCTGTACTTTGCAAGCCAGTGCATTATGGGATTGCAGAATCCATGTTGTTTTTCTTAGTTCTGTTACTGCAGTAGAATAAACAAGAGCTGCAATGTTCGGTCATCGCCACACCTCCACGGATATTGTTTAGTCTTTAAAAGTTTATGGTCTGTACCAATATTAAAACATAACACCGTTATTTCCCATACTGGGGGAAAGAAGTTCAAGGAGAAACCATAAAATAGCATACATGTCTTTTAGAGAGCAGTTGTAAATTGTCTTTGGTCCAAATGACCTTTTCTTGTTCTGTTCTTTCCTAACTTGGTCTTATTACATTCTTCTTCTCTTCGACTTAAACATACCAATCATTAAACAAGGATTACTGAAACAATAATGTGGATTCTTTATTTGAAGATAAGACTATACATAGATAATGTTCCTAGGAGGCTAAGTATAATAAGTCATGGGACTAACACATCCTGTTGGGATGGTAATGATTGACAATATTTTAAGATATGCTCCCTTCAATATGCATGTCATCATATCACAATATCCCCCTTTTTTCTGAACTAAAGGTTTAACCTTAAAGAACTAAACTACTTAGATGAAAGCAAAAGGAATTAACATTGGCCAGAATTTTGACGTTGGTGTGTTGGGGCGGGCCCGACACACCGACGTGTAAAATGATGCGCGGTGATGTTGGGTGTGCGTCCCGATGTCACCGCGCGCCATTGCAATATATTGGTGGGCGGGCACGCTATGAGCTCCGATGCGCTCCTGCCATTAATTAACGGGCCACTTAAGGCCCTTTGAGGCATTAATAGGGGGCGATTTTTCAGAGCCCGTGCGATCTTCAGGTCATCGCACAGTCGCAACGGGCAGGCGGGTAGGCCGCATTTTTAAAAATCTCATCCACGGGCAGGATAAGAGGGGTGAGTGGGCTCGAGAGTGATATTTGGTAGACATTTAATGTTACATCTACTTGCTTGTGTGAACAGGAGAACTTCAAATCTCTTCACAGCTGCTTGCACAGGAATAACAGCCTTCAGGTCAGGACTCTAGAGTAAACATCGTTCTTGGGGCCTTGCAGATTTCAGGAAGCCTTCCCTTACCCTGGGAATGGGAGTTGTGCTCTCCACTGGAGGTATCTCCTCTGAGGAGGAAGAGAGGGCCAGAAGAGGGAGGAGGCCAGGAGCCCATATTCAGCCTCCAGGGGAGCTACCTTTGGGAGGACAGACACAGGCACAAGGGTTGCAGGGCAAAGAGGAAGTGCAAGGCAGAAGGGGCTGCAGAAGATGCCACTATCCTGTTGCTAGGGTTTACAGGCGGCGAAGCAGCTACCTCAATGTGCCTGAGGTGCAGTGCTGAAAGAAGCCCCATCTCTCTAAGGAGACAGTCACTTCCATTTGTCAGATGATAGGCCCTGAGATCAGTGCCAAATGTGTGGGTCGGCACCCCATGCCAGTCATATTGAAGGTCACGGCTGCCCTCAACTTCTATGCCTCCGGCTCGTTCCAGGGGTCGCTGGGTGATCTTTGCAGAGTCTCCCAGGCAGCTGTCCATACTTGTGTTAAGCAGGTGACAGATGCTCTGTTCAGATGTGCATTGACTTTCATTAACTGCCACTCGGACAAGGCCAGGCAGGCTGAGCGAGCCTGCTGGCTTCCCCTGCATCCAGGGTGCAATAGACTGTACACATATGGCCAACAAGGCATCAGCAGGTGAACCAGGTGCCTTTGTCAACAGGGAGGGCTTCTGCTCCATGAACGTGCAGATAGTGTGTGACCATAGGATGCAGATTCTGCAAGTCTGTGCAAGATACCCAGGCAGCTCCCATGACGCCTACATCCTCAGACATTCCCAGGTGCTGGGGCTCTTCAGTGCTCCAGCCCTCCATAGAGCTGTGGTAGAAAGAACAATTGGTCTTCTCAAGATGCGCTTCCGATGCCTGGACCGTTCGGGGGCGCACTGCAATACCCCCCAGATCGTGTGTCACTGATAGTGGTTGCATGCTGCGCTCTCGACAATTTGGCACTGTAAAGGAGGATGCAGTGGAGGAAGAAGATGTAAACGCAGATGCTCCTGCTGCACACGATGGGACGATGGGACCAGTAGTGAGTCCGAGGATGAGCATGCGCAGGAGAATGCTGAGGGGATAGACACCGACCTGGGCAACCTCCAGGGGGGCAGGGACACCCGGGAGGCTTTAATCCAATGAACTTTCAGCTAGCCCATCAGAGATGGACCTCCAACACATGCCAGGGCTGCAGGCTCCATACTCGATACCTGACAGCAACATCTGCCTGGTTAGGAACATTAATTTTGTGCCTTGTCAATAAAGCTCAAACAAACAAGTCACTCATAACATCATGGGTTCCTGTGCACCTGCAAAAGTAAGGAAGCACCCTGAGACTTGTTCATAACTAAAGCATTTAATGAATTTGCAAAACCAAACAGAAAAGAAACTTCATTCACAGGTGTTGAGCTGCACACCGAGTTATAATCAACTAATACTGGGACAACTGAAAACCACCAGTGAGAAGCCCATGATGTGTCGAATGTGCCTAAGTTTATGTTTGTGGGTGTTACGTCTAGGTGCTCCCCCCTTGCTGGCACTGATATTCGAGACAGCCTGCTCACTCCGTTGTCCTTTAGGCTTTGATGACCTTGGAGGGGCTCCCCTGGCCCGTGGAGCCTATGATAGCCCTGCCTGGGACAGAGCAGCCAGTGCCATGGCTGGCATATCCCCAATCGCTGCAGCCTCATCAGATCCCATGGTCACTGGCAGAGGGGCAGAGGAACTGCTGTCCTCATCTGGAGCGCCCTGAGAGGAGCCCGCAGAGAGACAGGCAGCTCATGTGCCAACGTGAGGTCACTTCAGACTTCCCTGCTCACCATTGATGGATGGGCACCAAGCTGGGATGCTGGGTGCTCAATCCATCTCCCACACTGACACTGATCAGCTGAGATCAATGCCGTTGTGAGGGCTTGCAGATCTGAGCGCAACCCCAGGAAGCCCTGATTGTTCTCCTGGAAGAGCCTCTCCTCGAGCGTTACTGCTCTCTCCAGGGAGGAAGCTTTGTGCTTGGCCATGAGGGTCAATGCATTGCTGATGCTCCGCATGGACTCCTCCATCATGGAGACCATGGCACACATTCCCTCATTTATCTCCGTCAGATCCTCCCGCAGACCCTGCTGGACTTCCAGGGACAACTCCAGAGGCACATCATCAACCACCAACTGAGCATGTTCCTGGTCCCCAGCAGTCCTCCGACTGCCAGTACCATGGGCACTCTCTGTCACCGCCTTCATCTCAAACAAGTGTGAAGTGCCCTCACCGCCATGCCCCAGGACACTAGCCAATGATCTAATCCCCACTGAGGTGCTGGTATCTGCGCTGGTGTCTGCCTGGCTGAGATGGTGTGACGCTGAGTGCTTGTAAGTCACCAGGGTCCTCAGATGTTAGTGGTGGGCCCTCTGCCTCCTCGTCCTGGCCCAGCTCCAGTGAAGCTGAAAGGAAGAACAAGGACATTTGATTAGTTGAAGTCAAGATACTGTTAATGTGCTTGGCTGGCCCCCGGATCAGTATGCGCTCCTCCTTCTATAATCAATGGGAAACCCATGTTTGAAGCTGAATTCACTAAACACTCAACAGTGCAATGATTGCAAGGACAGACATTGTGACCTCAGTGCACAGCACTTTTGACCGCCCCCCCCCCCTCCGCCGCCACCCCAGCCTCACCACCACCAGTGGACCTGGGTGCATGGTGCCTCTCCAGCTCGAGAGCCTTCTGATTGTATCTGGTGAGAATTGTCAACTGCGCCTGGCCTCCTCCAGTCCGCATTCACTCAGTCCACTTCAATGTGTGCAGTTGCCTCCTGAAAAGCAAAGAGGAGCATTGATCAGTCCATCCTGTACCTGGATTGCCATCGCATCCCTGCCACCCCCACATGAGTGAAACATTGCAGGGCTCATGTGAATCGTGGCCCTGGAGCTGCCGCACACACACCAAACAGCCAGGGCTGACCCCCTTGCCTAGATGCTGCCTCCATCACATTTGCCACCCACACTGTATGACCTTCCAAAGCAAGGAAGTACTACCACAGAGAACGCCAAGGGCAGCAGATGGATGGGTGCCCCACCATCTGGAAGTTCCCCTCCCAGTCAATCAGCAGCCTGACTTGGACATGTTTCGGAGTTCCAGCATTGCACCTAGGTGCAGATCCTTGAGGTCGCCCCCAAAGCAGTACTGTGAGTGTCAGTCTACCGTATGCAACGGGTACAGAATCCAGCTCAGCACCTCCCTCTCAAGGTGGACTAGGCATGGGCAATAAATGCTAGCCCACTCAGCGAAGACCACATGCCGTGAATGATTCAATGCAGTAACTACATTCAGAGTAGGGGGGGGCCAACCTAACTGCTGTGCTAAGTGACCCATGCCAATACGGTTCTCACCCTTCCCGATCGCAACAGGATGTTGAAGCACTTGCGGCACTGAACCCGGGTGTGTCGCACTACATCGTGCAAGCTGACCCTTTCTGCCACCTCCTCCCAGGCAGGTTTAGCCACCTCCTCCTGTCCCTCAGCACAAGGATTTCATGCCGTGCTGCCACCTCCTCAACAGGGGCAGTGAGGCACTCGTCTGAGAAGCGAGGGGCACAGTGCCCCGCTAACCTGCCCTCCTTTCTGGCCTGCTCACCAGCAGCGCTCTTGGGAGCCCTTCTGCCGGCCATGGTTGCTAGACTTTGGAAGGCCACCTGCACGCTCTTTAAACAGGCTGCAGGGCTGCCAATGGACCCGGCAGTCATTGCAGTCCCACCGCCGCCCGCCCTCTCCTGTAGTGAATCTTGAGTGTAATGGATCCCAGGGATTGTATATGTAATTAATTAATTGTTATTAATGCTCCAAGTCATTGTATGTGGTCAGTTTGGCATTGGTTAGTTGGATTGTCACTTGCCACTTCTGTCAGTATATGTATTTCAGTGTGTGAAGTGAACAGTTTGTCCCTGCATCTGTGAGCATATAATCTGGATGGTGGTAAAGGCTTCTGTTGGTACCATAGAGCCAATACATTCTTTGATGTTCACCATGCTGAATGTCTGCTCACTTTGGATTTCAATGGCCTGGTCACCCTTATCATCTGACTGCATAGCTTGGATAGACAT
Source organism: Carcharodon carcharias (assembly GCF_017639515.1). Classification (NCBI taxonomy): domain Eukaryota; kingdom Metazoa; phylum Chordata; class Chondrichthyes; order Lamniformes; family Lamnidae; genus Carcharodon; species Carcharodon carcharias. The sequence goes on along the minus strand of NC_054467.1, from coordinate 217,930,057 downwards.
TATGTGGATCTTGCCTTGATGCTGTTTGGTACACAGTCTTGGTTGGTTAGAATTCTGTACCTGTCTGGCCTCTGGCTGTGTCTTCTCATGATGTTGAACCATTTGTTTTGGCCTTTGATTTCTGCGTTGTTGCTTCCAATGTCCTCCGTGCCACATGCCTTGCATACAGCGTTAAAAGCTGGGCATTTTCTGGGTGCATTTATGAGCCCGCATTGCCCGAATTGCTTACTAGGCTTGCCTGAACTGCCTACTGTGCCGATGGTGGATGAATTATACATAGCTTGTAAAGTCTGTCCACCTGTTAGTATGGCTTCATACTTGGGTCCAATTTGTAGTAATGTTTCTATGATTTAATCTTTGAGTTGATCCAAGAAATCTTTTTGGAATTCTTCCATTGGGTAAATGCTATCACAAACACAATTATTCTGTCAGCTAGCTCCGTCACTGTGAAATCGCAATTGCACCCCTTGTTTCTGCATCTACATATGAATTGGTCAATGGTCTCTGTCAGTTGTTACCTGGAGGGCATGAATTCCAGACCATGTATTCAGAAGTTGAGCTTCACTTGTAATTGATCTTCGAGTGTTGACCATATATTGTTTCTGAATTTTTTAAATGGTCATTGAAGAGACCTGACATATTCAGTCTGTGGAGGCCTTCATTGTCTATAAAATTTTAATTTTAATGGCTTGTTTATCTGGTTCGGAAATATCCAAGTCCGGGAAACATAGCTCAACACATTGTCAGGACAAGGTAAACTCAGTCAGGAGATCTGTTGCCTTTAAACTGAGTGGTCAAAATTTTGTGGTCATCTTTTAGCATTTTGCAGGATTTTTTATGCTTTCTGAAGCTTTTGACAGCTATCAAGTTTCCTCCAGTTTTTTTCACTTTAATTTAGCTCTGAGTTGCAATACTCAGGCCTTAGCTAATCATAGGTTACTGCTTGACTGCAAACTGACATCTATTGAATCAGGCCTCACTTCTCCTAGAACAACCTATAGAGTCTGCGGCTTTCCAGATTCCTTCCTTTCCCCTCACTATGACTCTCAGACAGTGGTCTAATCTCTGCCCGCAAAGCAGTGATTTAGGTGGAAAAATGGCTGCAGACTGCAAAAGTGAAGGCAAATATGAGAAACATTTTTTTCTGTAGGCTTCTTGTGACTGCAGGGAACTGTTACTGGATGGATTCTTATCACAGCCCAGTCTGCAGTATTTTAACTTCCCTGACCTCCTCTAGGGACAGGAAGCAGCAATAAAGGACTCTCTCCTGTCTGTGAGTTCTGCTTACAGTGAGACCCTCCAGATTCTGCTATTTAATTTCTGTTCCTGCTTAAACTTCACAGCAGATGTACTTTTACTATTTAAGCTCTCCCAAATTTGAACACTCTTACCAGGACCTGATGCTTGCTGGCTGGAGTGGGTTGCGATCCTAGAACAAAGGTACAGTGTGTGGAATCCCTACAAAGCTATAGATTCCTTAGACGTAGTGTGTCTTGATAGTTGTCTCGCTTTCACACCAGCTCTTTTCCTTTGTTGCATGTGAAATGGTTGAGGCTTGTATTCTACTCATTCAAATCTTCAAAAACTAGGCTGCCACCCTGCCAGTATGTTACATTCTTCTTCTCTTCGAGGTAAATATACCAATCACACAACACTGATTGGTGAAACAATAATGTGCATTCTTTATTTGAAGATAAAACTATATATGGATAATGTTCATTTGGAGGCTCAGTATGGTACATCTACTCTCTACCCTGCTGCTTGTAGACTGACTTTAATTCATGGGACTGGAGGTTCCTGTCAAGGTGGTAATAATTGATAGTAGTTCAAGATATTCTCCCTTAAAGGTTCATGTCATCATATCATAGCAAGTCCCATGTCTTCTATGCCAATCCCAGGGTCATCAGTTACTTAGTAGTCCGCTCCCATGCACTTCCTGGTGACCAATGACAATGCAGTATTACCAGATGCCTTTGAGCCAACTGCTTGCTTGCTCTTTTATCCGGACTGTTTTAGAAAATCATGGAGAAAAGAAAAATATAATTAATTTTCTTCAAAGGAACAGAGAATGGTTATCAAACTCACATTTCTTTCAGCCTGTGGATTTTGGGTTTCACCTCCAATGAGCTGTCAAATTACTTTATCTACCACCATTTTTGCTACAGTTTATATGTAAATGGTTAAAATAGAAATGTTATAAAGTTACATTCTACTGCTGGAGAAAATGCCTTGCTCAACAACATGTGTTTGGAAAAAATACTTAGTATTTTCCCTTTCATCATGTTCATTTCTTTGCTTTGCTTCTCATATGTACTGATGATTTGATCTGTCCAAAAATAATGCTGAAATATTCTTCACCGTGATCTGCAAAGCTGAGGAATGACTAAGAGTCAGGAAGGATCTGTTGATGAGTCCCATGTGCCCTTTCTCTTCTACATGTTCATAAATTTCCAGCATCTTCTGTTGATATTTCACATTTTGCCAGCACTCGCAAATTTTCTTCTTTTTTGATAAATATCACTGCACACAGATTCGCTCAGCTCTCTTCAGTTGTGTCAATGAAAGAATTCAGTACTTGCTCAGCTTTAATCATTTATTCAAAATCAACCTATAAAAACACTGCAGGATTAATAGTAACAATAAGAATGCTGTGATAAGTAAATCAATTACTCCACAGAGATAAAGAGCTACAGCTGGCTTAACCACATTTCTGAATCTATTTCTCTCACTAGAAATTGATCTCAAACCCAAGCCTGGAATAAAGATTTAGGCAATATAGAGAAGGCCCAGTGCCAGCATCCCTAACTCTGGGCCAGAAGCTCCAGGTTCAAGTTTCACTTTAGCACTTGATAGCCCTGGAAGTTATGTTCATAACGTGGCCACATGGGTTTATTATCAGCCTGTAAATCCTTTCAATATGCCTGATGGCAGGTGGTAAGAGCAGGAGAGTTTTCTGGTCAGCCTTACTGCAGAGGGCCACTGTGGTATTAATGAACCAATCCAAATGGATGTCCATGGTCACCAGCACCCTCTTATGGTACCAGAAGGGGGAGGAGAGAAGGGCAGCAGAATAGCAATGGCTTTGATATTAGCCCTACCTTCTTGAGTTCTGTGCAGGTCCAACTCATGGTGCCATGGCCTGCAACATGGGTATGTCCCGAATCCACCCCAACCAGAACAGGATTGAACCCCGTGCTGTTGGCACCAACCTGATCCACAACAACCATCCAGCCAACTGAGGCAACCAACCCCTAGGAGGTCCAAATTGCTGTGACACATGCATGTTGTAGCCTGGAGCTATGGATACTGATGGTAGAGGCTCCAATTTCTTTTCAACACCTGGATGTTCAGGAATCTCTTCTACTCTTACCACTTGCCATTGGTGTAGGTTACCATAAGACCATAAGAGGTAGGAGCAGAAGTAGGCCACTCAGCCCATTGAGTCTGCTCTGCCATTCAATGAAATCACGGCTGATCTGAAAATACACAATTCCACTTTCCTGCCTTTTCCCCATAACCCTTCATTCTCTTACTGATTAAAAATCTGTCCATCTCAGCCTTGAATAAACCTCTACAGCTGTCTGCGGTAAAGAATTCCTCAGATTGACTACCCTTTGAGAGAAGAAATTTGTCCTCATCTCTGTCTTAAATGGGTGACCCCTTACTCTGAGATTATGCCCTCTGGTCCTAGACTCTCCCACAAGGGGAAACAACCTCTCAGCATCTACTCTGTCAAGCCCCCTAAGAATCTTATATGTTTCAATAAGGTCACCTCTCATTCTTCTAAACTCCAATGAATACAGGCCCAAACTACTCAACCTCTCCTCATAAGAAAATCTCTCCATACCCAGGATCAACCTAGTGAACCTTCTCTGGACTGCCTCCAAAGCCAGTGTACCTTTCCTTAGATAAGGGGACTAAAACTGTTCACAGTATTTTAGGTGTGACCTAATTAGTGCCTTGTATAGTTTTAGTAAGATTTCCTTATTTTTATACTCCACTCCCTTTGAAATAAAGGCCAACATTCAATTTGCCTTCCCTGTTACCTGCTCAACTTGTATGTTGGCTTTTTGTGATTCATGCACAAGGGCCGCCTAATCCCTCTGTGCTGCAGTTTTTTGCAGTCTTTCTCTATTTAAATAATGTTTAATAAGTTAAATAATATTTAATTAGTCAAGACCCCTCATGTCTTGAAGGTTTCAATCAAATTTCCTCTCACTCTTCTAAACTCCAGAGGATACAAGCCTAACCTGTCCAGCCTTTCTTCATAAGACAACCCTCCCTTTTATCCACAGCACATGTGACTCTTTCAAAGAACTCCAACAAATTGGTTAAACATGATTTAGAAACAGAAAATAGAAGCAAAAGTAGGTTATTTGGCCCTTTGAGACTGCTCCGCCATTCAATATGATTATGGCTGATCCAACGGCATACTCCCACTCCCTCCCCATTCCCCGCGATGCCCATGGAGTCTAGAAATCTATTTCCTGCATAAATAAACTCAGTGACATAACCTTCTGTAGTAGAGAATTCCACTGGTTCGCCAACCTCTGAGTGAAGAAGTCTCTCCTCGTCCCAGTCCCAAACAGCCCACCCCACATCCCAAGACTGTGACCTCTCGCTCCAGACCCTCCAGCCAGAGGAAATATCATCCCCGCATCCAGTCTGTCCATCCCTGCCAGAACACTATACATTTCAATGAGATCCCTCCTCATTCCTCTGAACTCCAGTGAATAAGGCCCAGTTGGCCCAATCTCTCCTCACACGACAACCCCGCCATCCCAAGAATCAGTCTGGTAAATCTCTGTTGCAGTCCCTCTACGGCAAGTATATCCTTTCTTAGGCAAGGAGACCAAAACTGCGCACAGTATTCCAGGTGTGGTCCCAACCGGGCCCCGTACATCTGCACTAAGACATCCCTGCTCCTGTACTCAAGTCCTCTCGCAATGAAGGCCATCTTACCATTTGCCTTCTTAACTGCTTGCTGCACCTGCATGCTTGCTTTCAGTTATTGGTGTACAAGGGCACCCAGGTCCCTTTGTACATTAACATTTTCCAATCTATCACCATTTAAATAATACTCTGCCGTTCTGTTTTTCCTACCAAATTGGATAAGTTCATACTTATCCACGTTTTACTGTATCTGCCATGTATTTGCCCACTCACAGAATCACACAGTGTAGAAGAGGACCTTCGGCCCATCGAGTCTGCACCGACACATGAGAAACACCTCACATACCTACCTAATCCCATTTACCAGCACTTGGCCCATAGCCTTAAATGTTATGATATGCCAAGTGCTCACCAGGTACTTTTTAAAGGATGTGAGGCAACCCGCCTCCACCACCCCCCCAGGCAGCATATTCCAGACCATCACCACCCTCTGGGTAAAAAAGTTTCTCCTCACATCCCCCTAAACCTCCTGCCCCTCACCTTGAACTTGTGTCTCCTCATGACTGACCCTTCAACTAAGGGGAACAGCTGCTCCCTATCCACCCTGTTCATGCCCCACATAATCTTGTACACCTCGATCAAGTCGCCCCTCAGTCTTCTCTGGTCCAATGAAAACAACCCAAGTCTATCCAACCTCTCTTCGTAACTTAAATGTTTCATCCCAGGCAACATCCTGGTGAATCTCCTCTGCATCCCCTCCAGTGCAATCATATCCTTCCAATGTGGCGACCAGAACTGCACACAGTACTCCAGCAGTGGCCTCACCAAGATTCCATGCAACTCCAACATGACCTCCCTAATTTTGTAATCTATGCCTTGATTGATGAAGGCAAGTGTCCCATATGCCTTTTTCACAACCCCATTAACATGTCCCTCCGCCTTCAGAGATCTATGGGCACACACGCCAAGGTCCCTTTGTTCCTCAGAACTTCCTAGTGTCATGCCTTTCATTGAATACTTCCTTGTCAACTTGATTAAATTGCCTTGAAGCCTCTTACCAGCCTCCTCATCACATACATTCCCACCAAGTTTCATGTCATCGGCAAACTTGCAAGTTGATACCCGATCTATTTGACCATGTTATGAACCCATCTTCCTTGGCCATCAAGTCCTGGAATGGGACTGGAACTCAGAGCTTCTGGCTCAGAAGTAGGGATGCTACGCATTGTGCCACAAGACCTCCATTAGCTCTATATCACTGAATAATATTGAAAGGCAATCAAGAATTTAAAAAACCTAGGATCTATAGCCAAGATCCATGGCAGCATTTTGTAGCAATCCTGACTAATTTATATATCTAGATATTGTAGATTGTTCCAGTCATCAGCAGAAATAGATCAGGAGCAGCCAGCTAGCCAGCCAGTCTACCAATTGCTAGTCAGCCGGTTCACTCAAAGCCAATTAGCCAGTACACTCATAGCCAGCAAGTCAGCTCACACACTGCCAACCTGTCAGTTCTACCATAGCCAGCCAGCCAGCTAGCTTGTAACTGTTACAGGCACACCCAGTCTGACTGACACAGGCACGACACCAGTCAATGTGCAGTCTGTTGTTGCCAACGGAAGGAGAAGGCTTATATCCATCCAATGATTCAAACAGGAAAAATGGAGTCATCATTAGGGCAGACAACAGAACAGGAAAAGTGGCAGGAGTAGTAAAGGCAGAGATAAAAATGAAAGAACTGGCAGGAGCGGAAGAGACAGGAGAAGCGAGTGTTGGGGGAAGGTGAGATAAACAGTTAGCTTTTACAGTGAATCTCTTAGTTAATATGGAATTCACACTGAGAGCCTGAGACCCTTGTGTTAAGAGCAGACTGTATCTCACACGTTCCTTTCAATCCAAATCTCACCTCTTAGCTACTTTTGTCTGCTTTCTTGCTTCTGAGTCTGCAGCGGAGGAGAAATTCTGTGGAGCACAAAACCATGGTAATTTCCACAGCTGCAGAATAGGGGAGTTGTCTATAGTGTATAAACTGGCCAAGAATTTATAGCATTCAGTCAGAGCAATGAAACTATAGGACACAGCATTATTCCACAATCTATAGGATATAGAGCAGAATAAAAAAGTTTTAAAAGCACGCACTTGGTCAAGAATCCATTGAGTACACTGTCAGCCATGCTGTTTGATAGAGTTCAGAACTAGTTCTGGCGCTTTTCTGCAGTTAGGGTTAAATCATACTGTTCAGACAGTACAGAAATAGTTCTACTTTACACGACACCAGTGCTTTGCTTTGCTTTAGAGTTCACTTGAGATGCTGAAAGTAAAAATAAACTGTTTTCCCAGGGATGACATCCTTAGCCTTGATGAGTAACAAAGATAAATAAATAAATAAAGAAAGAAAGAAATTAATTCCATGAGACATTCTAAATGTGTTTTTCTAATAAAATGTCACTGTTTGACACTTATGTATGCAACCGAAACAAAAACAGTGCATTTGAGATTCCGTAACAGCTTCCCAGTCCACCAGCAAAATGAACGAGTGTTGTGGCAATGGAAAGCATGACTACACCTAGTGACACCTCATTTACTCTTAGCCTTTTTCCAAATGATTTATGACCTGCCAGAGCAACCTTTCCTCAATATCACTGGAAGCTGACTGTTGAGTCGTGTCATTTTCATCCAGTAAATTATTTGACATTCCAGTTTGCTGAAACACACATTGATACAAGAGGGTTATGTTCCATTGCCAAACATGTCAGCATGTAACCTATAAACAATTCAAGATTCAAATCCAGGATCAACTGAGCCAACATCCTCACTTACAAAATACCAAGAAGCTGGATACGAAAATGACTTGCGCTTTATTAAGGGTGGTTTCTTGCATTAAAGCTGTTGAATTCATATGTTTTGTTTAATTTTCTCCCCCTCCCCCCATTGGGAGATGACAGGATTAGGCTCAGCTATGATGCCCTTCAATAATCTATTCCCACTCACATGTTAAGGCTCACACGTGAAATAGGAGTCATAAGTGGGAAGCATAGCTGATTTTGAAACAAACCCTACAACCCCGAGGCATTGAGGCCAATTGCAGTTCTCCAGAAGCACAGGCTAATGTTCTGGAAACAAGGGTTCAAAACCCACCATAGTAGCCGGTGGAATTAGAATTCAAATAATAATCTGGAATTGAAAAGCTAGTCTCAGTAATGGTGACCATGAACTATTGTTGGTTGTCGTTAAGACCGATCTTGTTCATTCATGCCTTTTAGGGAAGGAAATCTGCCATCCTTACCTTGTCTGTCTTCAGACCCATAGCAACGTGGTTGAATCTTAACTGCCCTCTGAAATGATGTGGCAAGCGACTCAGTTCAAGGGCAATTAGGGATGGGCAACAAATGCTGGCCTTGCTAGTGATGCACACGTCCCATGGAAGAACACAAATAAAATACATTTGCCACAAATATGGTACAAATCCAGGATTGAACTTGAGGCCTTCCTGATTTATGAACTGTAAGAGTATAACATTTATTTGTGGACTTGTAACTTAGTATAAAAAGCTGCAAAAGCACATCAGCAGTTTAATAACAAAACATTGTACAGTTTAATGCTTTTTCCAAAATATTATGGCTCAGGGACATATGAGTGATGTAAGGACACCATTGATCCCAGCAGCTCAGTCGTGCTCTGGAGTCATGAAGCAATTCTTTAAAAACAAAGTCTGAATTGGTGCACAAATGGGTAATTGAGCTAAATCAGCAATCATACTCTTACTTGTCTAGTCTCACACAATATTGACAACTTCCTTTCTTGCTTTGAATATCTGGAGTAAATCACTGACATTAAAAATGTCTCTACAACACATTAATCATTGTGAAAAGAAGAATGGGAAATGTCCAGTTTGCTGAAGGTGAGGGATTAGGTTTAATAGTACAGGATACACAAAGTCTGAAAAAATCTTTTTTTGGCTGTCATACTAAATCAAGTAGTGGAGAGGTGACTCCAAGCTTGGATTAAGGGAATAAAACCAATATTTGGATGTGATATTTTGAATTTAAATGGAACAAGATAGGAATGTTCAGAGGAGCAAAGACAATCAGCACCAAAAGTGGGGAATCATAAACCTTGATTTAACTTGGAGCAGGAATCGAGTGGACGAGGGCTTAGAACTGAGAGGAATATCCCTGACACACTTACAAAAGCAAAATACTGCAGATGCTGGAAATTTGAAATAAAAACAGATAATGCTGGAAATACTCATCAGGCAGCATCTGTGGAGAGAGAAACAGGGGTAACATTTTAGGGCTAAACCTGAAACTGGGCCAGAAATGTCAACTCTGTTTCTCTCCACATGGCTCCTTGACCTGCTGAGCATTTCCAACAGTTTCTGTTTTTAGTAGCCCTGACACTCTCACAATTTTAGTAGCATGAGACCCACATGACATTGACATCCAGGCATCATCCACATTCCTCCAATTAATTTGTTTACAAATATGCAGTTTATAAGATTGTTATGTTTTGGGATAGTTTCTTTAATTCAGGGTAACATGGAGGAAATGAAAGTGTTCATGTGACCTGTTCTGAATTCTGTCTGACAACAAACTCGGGTGCCTTGCTATTAAAGTTTAAATTTGGGGCTAGATTGTTTTACTGGGAAGAAGATGCAAGATGTTCAAACCTGTGGACAATGGCAAAGGCAACTGTGATGACTATGCGTAGACTGTTGGTCTCCAAATCTTACAGAGTGCTCTTAGGAATGTTAGGTTTCAGAAATGGTTAATACACTTTAAACTGTCTGTTTAAATCCAAGATAGATGCAGCTGGCAATTTGGAAGATATTTCTATAAAAACAAAAAACTGCAGATGCTGGAAATCCAAAACAAAAACAGAATTACCTGGAAAAACTCAGCAGGTCTGGCAGCATCGGTGGAGAAGAAAAGAGTTGACATTTTGAGTCCTCATGACCCTTCAACAGTTGAAGGGTCATGAGGACTCGAAACATCAACTCTTTTCTTCTCCGCCGATGCTGCCAGACCTGCTGAGTTTTTCCAGGTAATTCTGTTTTTGTTTTGGAAGATATTTCTGCCTGGATACAATTCCCATGCGATTCACATTGCCATGCAGATGGGCTTTGAGGGGCGAACAGGCCATTTGTAGTATTGGCTTACATGGTTTTCTTAAGATATCCCTGAACCTGCCAGACAGGTCAGTTTGCAAGGATCTGAGAGAGAGAGAGCAGAGAGATAGAGGCAGCAGTTTTGTTCTTCACCATGCAGAATGCGATGGGAGCTTGCACTCAGATTGAAGAGACCAAGTTCGTGAGGACTTAAATGAGGCTGGAAGATTCACCTAGCTTTGGCTAGAGGGAGAAATCTCTTGGGTAACCCTCACTATGAAAGTCAGTTTGTAGTTTGGAGTTTAGAACCTACCAACTGGAAAACGGAAAATGATGCAAGCTATCAGGAACAGAGAATAGCTTTGGACTGTTTCCTGGAGAATAAAGTGTCCACTTAAGGGACAGAGTAAACTATAACAGTGGTGAGGATTTTCAGTCATTTAGAAGTTAAATGGGGGACCTTTTCTGCAGTTTAGAGCATAAGTTACCTACTAAATAGTCTTTAGACAATGTTGCTTTTAGCTTTTTTATTACAGCAAAAGTCCTAAAACATTAAATCTTGTCATGTGATCCTTTCTGTCACTATTCAAATATCTTTTTATTGGTCTCTACGGGGATCGTAAAAAGTTGCCACCAAAGAATTGAACGTAGAAAGGGAGGCTTAATCTTTCTCTGCTGAACCTTGAGGAGCATGTTTTCCTTACAAGGAAAGTTTTTTTAAAAAGTTTAAAAACTTATCTCTTTGGGCCTCTTCTGGTCCTGATTTCTTTTCCTGCTAGTTTCATCTGCCAGAGAAGGCACAACAGCTTCACTACTCAGGCCACCAGTTAGAATCCTAATCGGACTCTGATGATGCCATTGTATCCTGGTCTACTTATCTAACTTGAAGGAGTACAGATATTTCAAAACGTTGTAAGGCTGAAGGAGGTTAGAGAGATGGGGAAGAGAAAGGCCATGGAGGGATTAGAAAACCAGAATAAATGCATTTTCTTTAGTCCTTTCATGGGACGTGAGTGTCGCTGGTAAGACCAGCACTTGTTGCCCACCCCTGATTGCCCTTGAACTGAATAGCTTGCTAGGGCATTTCAGCTGAAAGCTAAGAGCCAACCAAATTGTTGTGGGTCTGGAGTCACATGTAGGCTAGATCAGGTAAGGATGGCAATTTCCTTCCCTAAAGGGACATTAGCAAACCAAATAGGTTTTTATGACAATCGATGATAGTTTCATGGTCACCATTGTTGAGACCAGCATTATATTCCAGATTTTATATTAATTGAATTCAAATCCCACCAGTACCCATGTCCACAGAGCATTAGCCTGGGCCTCTGGATTAGTCTAGCAACATTACCACTAAACCACCATCTCCCCATAAGTTTAATTTGAAGTGTCTGTTAACCTGGATCCAATATAGGTCAGCGAGCTCAGGGTTAATCGGTGAACGCATGCAGGTTAGGGCACTGGCAGCAGAGTTTTGGATGGCATCAAGTCTATGGAGGGTGAAAGTTGGGATGCTGGCCAGGAGTACATTGGAATCATGAAGTTTAGCGGCAACAAAGGCATGGCTGAGGATTTCAGCAGCAGATGCTCTGAGTCAGGAATAGACTTTGGTTACAGAGCTGGAAGTAGGTGGCCTTAGTGATGGAGTGGATGTGTGGTCATCTCAGTGTTAAATATCCCACATAGGTTGTAAACAGTCTGGTTCAACCTCAGACCTTTGGGAATGGATGGAGTTTGTGGCAAGGAGTCCCACCCAGCTGAAACATATTGGCGAGGTTTTGGAGAAGGAAGCTACGGTCAACTATGTCAAAGGCCATAGGCAGGTCAAGAAGGATGAGGAGGGATAGCTTACTTTTGTCACAGTCACATTGGATATCATTTGCGACGGTTAAGAACGTTGAGTCCTGTAACTTAAAGTGAAACAAAATGCTGTAGATAGGGGGATGGTAGTCATATTAAACCTTTGCCCAGAGATAGGCCCAGATCTGGTTGTCATGAGGAAAGAACCTCAAACCAAAACCTTTTGAAAATCAACTAACAATTTTCATACCTTGACACAGAAGAAGGAATAGCTGTTTTCTGGAGAGAGACACAGGAAGAGAAAGAGAGAAAAAAACAGCTACTGCTGTATTATAATTTTGTATGGCTGGGAAAGCAGTTAAAGTTAAATGTTGAGGTTTCACAATCCATTCAACAGCTTCAGTTGATGCAGTGTGAATGGCGTGAAATACAGATGATGCAACCAGGAATGAATCTTTCAGGGCAGGAATTCAGTATGTGGGCAATTGTCTGACTTGGCTGGTCACAGTCACAGTTTGAGCTGTTCCTGATGGTCCACTTGTAGAGCAAGTGGTCACATTTTTTTTATTCTTTCAAGGGATGTAGACATTGCTGGCTAGGCCAACATGTATTGCCCATCCTTAATTGCTCTTGAGAAGGTTGCAGCGAGCCGCCTTCTTGAGCTGCTGCAGCCCTTCTGATGCAGGTACAACTGAATGGCTTGCTAGGCCATTTCAGAGAGCAGCTAAGGGTCAGTTACATTGCTATGGGTCTGGAGTCACATGTGGAGTAGACCAGGTAAGGACAGCAGATTTTCTTCCATGAAGGGCATAAGTGAACCAGATGGAATTGTACAACATTTGATGATAGTTTCATGGTCACTAATTACTGAGACTAGCTTTCAATTCCAGATCTATTAATTAATTGAATCTATTAATTAATTTAATTTAAATTCCATTAGTGGCAGTGGGATCTGAATCCATTTCCCCCCAAACTCTGAACCAGGCCTCGGGATTGCAGACCTAGTTGCATGACCAGTATGTCACCACCATACATCTTCCCTGGCCTGTCCTCAAGCAGCTGAGGGTTGTCCAGATTTTCCATGGAAGTTTGAAACCTGGGATTTCACCACTCAGGTCAGTTACTAGGTTGTGGTTTGTGATGTTTGCAATCAACCGGGAAATGCACCACTGGGAGATGGGACTGCTGCCAGTATGTAGGGTGCAGAGTGTGTTCCAGTAGGGGCTAAGGGATTCCAGACAAATGCATGGATTTTTTTTTTTGAGGTCCTGTGTACTCGTTGTTTGCTAATACAAATCTTTGAGGAAGATGTTTTCCCTGTGGACATCAAAGTGCACTAAGCACAGGAAGCCACTCTTAATTTTTTTCATGGGATGTGAGTGTCGCTGGCTAGGCCAGCATTTATTACCCATCCCTAACTGCCCTTGTTCAGAGGGTATTTAAGAACCAACCACATTGCTGTGGGTCTGGAGTCACATGTAGGCCAGACCAGGTAAGGACAGCAGAACAGTGAGCCAGATGGGTTTTTACAACAATCAACAATGGTTTCATGGTCGTCATTAGTCTTTTCATTCAAATTCCACCATCTGCCGTTGCAGGATTCAAACCCTGTTCCCAAAGCATTACGCTGGGTCTCTGAATTACTAGTCCAACAACAATACCACTACACCATTGCCTCCCCTTAATCATGCAGAAATAATCTTCATGACTTCCCAGAGGCAGATAACTACTGCATTTGTGTGGCAGCTCCTGAGCCAGGTTGAGCAGCAGTACACTGCTGTTGGGTAGCCAGGATGAGTGAAGCAGTGCACAGTGTGTTGGCTACAGCAGATATTTGAATCACCATTGATTGGATCTCACCTCCTTCCCAAAAACTACAACCACTTGAGTCAACTTCTCAAACTGGCAGCCACTAAATTTGTTTCCTGTAGCTTCAGAAAAGACTTCATCCCCTGCTGGACCCCAGAAACTGAATTGCTCTTGGAAGGATGCAAGGAAATTGAAGATCCTGATATGACAACAGCATTCCACGAGTTCCTTGATGTAGGATGCCTCAAAAGATGGTGGGAAACAGTGGAGAGCATTGACATCACATACTCAAGCTGAAAGCCATGGAAACTCCTGCGGAGCCAGGGAACATCCGAGCAACAACTGCACCAACAGCCCAGAATCAATGCTGACGCTGTTGTTTCACAACTCCTAATAACCTCAAATATAACAGTGAGCAGAGAAGCTACTGCTTTGAAGAGCAGGAAAGGAATGTTTTGCATTCGCAACAAAACAGGATTCTGGTGAAAGCTGTTTTTTTGATTGAAAAGAAGAGGACAGAATAGGACTTTTGAAGATTTAAGTGACAGGAGTCACCCAGGTGGGCCTAGCTGGTGAAGGTCGGTTCTGGAATATTCAGGCTGAGTGGAACAATTTCCCAAGGATACTGAAAGTTTTGACTTTGCAAGGCAGGGAAAAGTGAGCCTGCTGGAAAGCTAGGAGTAACTTGTATTGCTACACATCTGCCAGAAGCACAGTGCACAGACAAAGGAGTTGTAAGATGTATCTCGATTGTATTAAGAAGTAACTTTTTTTAGTTTGGGTGTATTAGTTGCCTGCTAAGTAATGATTGATTTATGTTGAGTTTAGTTTGTTTATTACATATAAGTCTTAAAATGTGAAATCTTGTCCTTTGGTAATTTTTGTCAGTCACTAGGAATTTCATCTCTTTTAAAGTAGAGACTGGTCTCTACGGGGATTGTAACAGTGACTTTGATAAAACGCTGTTTTGGTACTGTGCCAGGGACTGGAAACTGATTGGAGGGATTCAGAAATGGTGCTCTGGAAAAGATGGACATGGATTTGGGAGGCAACAGCACAATCAAGGATTTAGGAGAGGAAAGGGAGATTGGAGGTGAGACAGTTGCTTGCAATGACGTCAAGGGTTGGATTTTTGAGGAGAGGAGAGACAATAGCAGATTTGAAGGAGAGGAGAATAGTACCTGAGGGGACAGAACCATTAACAAAATCAGCTAACGTTTCAGGAAGGGAAATTGGGTAGTCAGCAGTTTAGTGGCAATAGGGTCGAGGGAATAGGAGGCATGCCTCATAGACAAGGTGAGCCCAAAGAGGGCATGAGGGAGTGAAATGAGAGAAAGATAAAAGGCCAGGTTGTGGAGGCCCTGCAAAAATGAATGGCGTAACCTCATTTTAATTTTTACCTTCTGTGCCAGCCTGGCAGACAATCAAATTGACATGCTGGCTGGCTGCTGAGAAGAAATCGATGGAAGGATGCCACAACAAGGGTCCAGTGGGAACGGTTCCCATCAATCTGGATAGGGGGAGGCAGGAGATTAGAGCTTGTTGGGGGTTTGGGTGGTAGGTGGCAGGGCTGGGAAGAGAAACCATCGTGGCAGGGGAGTGTAGTGGTAGGGCCTGGCACATACAGGGTTAATGTGGGACTGAGTACAGTATCACTCACACAGTGATGTAAGAAGCCACATGACGCAGAGCTGGGTCAGAATAGAGATGGACAGAGATGTGTAAAGACCTAGGATGGAGTCAGCTCCATACCTGTGCTCTCTACTGTACATAGTTATGAGTTGTTAATAAGAACTTGCTGTTAATATTCTCAAAACTATGAAGCCTGCTTCCTCCTGTCCGAAGCAGGATTCTTCATGATGGCAGGATCTGGATCAAAAGCTCTTATCCTCATAAGAATGCAGAAAAACAAAGAAAAAGGAAACGCTCAACAGATTCTGAACAGAAACAAGCTCCCAACTGAAGCTACAGACACAGAGGAAATTCACCAGAAAGAAAAAGCTCCAGGGAGAGAAGAGCCTAGAAGCAAAAGGGTAAACGTTTTACTCTAGCATAAGACTTCATTGAATTTCCAGTTAGCTTAACATCTATCATTGGGAAAATGCTGAATAAAGGATGTAATAGCAGAGCATTTAGAATTACATAATCTAATCAAGCAGAGTCAGCATGGCTTCATGAAGTGGAAGTCATACCTGACAAATTTATTAGTATTCTTTGAGGAGACCAGCAGGATAGATAAAGGGGAACTAATAGATGTAATATATTTGGATTTCCAAAAGGCGTTCGATAAGGTACCACACATAAGGCTACTTAATAAGATAAGAGCCCAAGGTATTGGGGGTTGTACATTAGCATGGATAGAGGATTGGCTAACTAATATAAGACAGAGAGTTAGGATAAGAGGCACATTTTCAGGATGGCAACCTGAAACTGGTGGAGTGTCACAGGGATCAGTGCTGGGGCCACAATTATTTACAATATATAGTAGTGACTAAGATGAGGTAAGTGAATATACTATTGCCAAATTTGCAGGTGATACAAAAATAGGTGGGAAGGCAAGTGATGAGGATGACACAAGGAGTCTACAGAGGGATATAGACAGGTTAAGTGAGCGTGCAAAAAAGTGGCAGGTGGAATATAATGTGGTAAAACTTTGGCAGGAAGAACAGAGGAGCTGAATATTATTTAAATGGAGAAAGGCTGCAGAAAGGCTGCAGCACAGAGGGATTTAGGAGTCTTTGTGCATGAATCCCATAAAGCTAACATTCAAGTTCAACAGATAATAGAGAAGGCAAATGGAGTGTTGGCCTTTATTTCAAAGGGAATGGAGTATAAAAATAGGGAAATCTTGCTAAAACTATACAAGGCACTAGTTAGACCACATCTAGAATACTGTGAACAGCTTTAGTCCCGTTATCGAAGGACAGATGTACTGGCATTGGAGGCAGTCTAGAGAAGGTTCACTAGCTTGATTCTGAGTATAGAGGGATTTTCTTATGAGGCGAGGATGAGTAGGTTGGACTGTATTCATTGGAGTTTAGAGAATGAGAGGCAACCTTATTGAAACATTTAAGATTCTTAGGGGGCTTGACAGGGTAGAGGCTGAGAGGTTGCTTCCCCTTGGGGGAGAGACTTGGACCAGAGAGCATAATCTCAGAGTAAGCCGTCGCCCATTTAAAACAGAGATGAGGAGGAATTTCTTTTCTCAGAGGGCTGTTAATCTGTGGAATTCTTTATCTCAGAGGACTGTAGAAGCTGGGTTATTAAGTATATTCAAGGCTAAGATAGACAGATTTTTAATCAGTAAGGGAATCAAGGTTTATGGAGAAAAGGCAGGAAAATGGAGTTGAGGATTATCAAATCTGCCATGATCTCATTGAACACCAGAATGGACTCAATGGGCCGAATGGCCTTCTTCTGCTCCTATGTTTTATGGTCTTATGGTCTAATTTCCCATGCAAGTCCAGCTTCAGCAAGCAGAGCTCACAGCCTGCAAGAGTGAGATCATTTTTTTTAAATTCCAGGCCAGCCAGTCCTGAGAAACCCCCTTTCATATTTTTCAGGCAGAAACAGCATTGAAAGAAGTGTGTTGACTTTTTAGTCCCAGTAATCCCGAACCCTGACTCCAAGTCTCAACACATGGCTTCCTGAGTTCAGCAAAGAATTAAAGAATTAAATTAATAATTAATTTTGTCTACTTCGGGTACCTCTTAACCATCTGATTTCCTAAAGAGCAAGACTGCAGTTCTTTTCTACACATCCCAACTTGCTAAACCACTGATTAAATTAAGTCGGCAACCAGCCGACCCCTCAGCTATTGCAGACCCTTCTTCTTCAGGGAGAAGCACGCTGCCGCCATGTTGGAAAGTCCATAAAAGCCAGTAAACATGTGAAGATCCATTGTTTGGCAGTGAACGGCAATGCCACCTTGGAAGCATGCAATCTCTTAAAGCTGTACCCACACCTTTAAAAACCTTCAAAACGGATCTCAATTTCATACTTCTAGCTCCACTGGGATTCATCCATGGCCCAGTCACAGAATTGGAGTCTTTGGAGGAAAAGATTTTTAAGATACAGCATTGCTACAGGTCTAAATAAAAAATCAGAAGCAGAACAAGTCAGCACACTTCTTTACTCAACTGGGCCAATTGCAGATGACATGACAAACTCTTGATAAGTCATCTGCCAAATTTAAAGTTGTTTTAAAATCCCTCGATGTGTATTTTAACCCGCTATCCAATAAATATTGGAGACAGGCAAATTTAATAAGAGAGATCACCTGCCTGGGGAACCAATGATTCCTTCATAAATGATCTCTACAGGCTGGCAGAGGGATGTGAATATGGTGATTTAAAGTTTGAGTTCATCTGAGACAGAATCATGGTAGGTGTTCCAGATGATTCACTCTCTGACCTCCTACAAGCTGAAGATGATCTTACCCAAGACAAGGCAATCCAGCTAGTTAGACCATCTGAGCTACATGAATAACACAAGACCATCCGGACACTACTTGGGGCAAAAACTAACCTTCAGACCATCCAAGTCAAGGAAAGCAATTCCTGAACCACCTTGTCAGCACTGTGGTGTGAAGTGCCTTCACGGAAAGATCAGTGTCCTGCGAGCACTGCCTAATGCTTCCACTGCACTGACAGGTACTCATTGATGAACTGTTCAAGTAAAAACCCCGGCACCACACAGACCTCTCAATGGTGATCCACGTGGTTGAGACCAAAAACTCTGAATGTTGCTAATGTTATTACTGGTAACAGCACATTGTTGGAATTGCATTAAGGGTTGTAACAATAAGGTATAAGCACAAGACTTATAACAATGCAAGACTTGAAGTAAACTAAAGTAACTATATCCATGGGATAAAGACTTGCAGGGGAAGTGTAGTGTATGGTACATAAAGGGTTAATTCGGGACTGAGTACAGTGCTGCTTACACAGTGATGTAAGAAGACACCTGACTCAGAGTCAGGGCCAGTCAAGAGAAGGACAGACGTGTAAAGACCTAGGATGGAATCAGTGCTATGCCTATATCCTCTACTGTGATTCTTCAGGAAGAAGGCCAAAAATTGATGTGGGGTGAGGCCTGTGTTCCCATTCTCAGTCTATTTATGTCAATTTGCTTGATCAGAATAGTTGGGCAGTGTATACTGAAATGTGTCCAAGGACATTATCAATATCAATTAATCACTAAAGCACCAGGAGATGTGCTTCAGCATTGTTTACATAGAAACATAGAAACTAGGAGCAGGTGTAGGCCATTTGGCCCTTCGAGCCTCCTCTGCCATTCATTATGACCATGGCTGATCATCCAACTCAATAACCTGCTCCCGCTTTCTCCCCATACCCTTTGATCCCTTTTTCCCCAAGAGCTATATCTAATTCCTTCTTTAAAACATACAATTTTTTGGTCTCAACTACTTTCTGTGGTAGCAAATTCCACAGGTTCACCACTCGCTGGGTGACGAAATTTCTCCTCATCTCAGCCCTAAATGATCTACCCCATATCCTCAGACTGTGACCCCTGGTTCTGGACTCCCCCACCATCAGGAACATCCTTCCTGCATCTACTCTGTCTAGTCCTGTTAGAATTTTATAGGTTTCTGTGAGATTCCCCTTCATTCTTCTGAACTCCAGTGAGTATAATCCTATTCGACTCAATCTCTCCTCATATGTCAGTCCCGCCGTCCCAAGAATCATTCGGGTAAACCTTCGCTGCACTCCCTCTATAGCAAGTACATCCTTCCTCAGGTAAGGAGACCAAAACTGCACACAATATTCCAGGTGTTGTCTCACCAAGGCCCTGTACAATTGCAGCAAGACATCCCTGTTCCCGTGCTCGAATCCTCCGGCTATGTAGACCAACATACCATTTGCCTTCTTTACCGCCTGCTGCACCTACATGCTTACCTTCAGCGACTGGTGTACAAGGACACCCAGATCTCATTGCACATTCCCCTCTCTCAATTTATAGCCATTCAGATAATAATCTGCCTTCCTGTTTTTGCTACCAAAATGGATAACCTCACATTTATCCACATTATACTGCATTTGCCATGCATTTGCCCACTCACTCAGCTTGTCAAAATCACACTGAAGCATCTCTGCATCCTCCTCACAGCTCACCCTCCCACCCAGCTTTGTGTCATCTGCAAATTTGGAGATATTACATTTAATTCCCTCATCTAAATCATTAATATATATTTAACACGACTATTCTTTGACTAGTACTTTTTCCCTTCCCTGAGGAGTTAAATTTGTATTCCAAGAGAATTCTTTGCTTGGGTTTTCTCAAATCTGCTAGTTGATTAGTGTGTTAAATTTTCTCTCATCCTAATGTAGCTTGAGCAAGGTATTGGAGGGCATACCCATACCATGATTTTCAATAGCTGAGCCAGAATCTTTCCTTAGCCAATAGCCAAAAATATCTGCTCTTCCCCACAAAAGCTACTGTACAGCAATCCAGATGTAGGAGTACTGGCTGATTTTTAAGCCTCCCAGTTAGTGTGGTAACATTAACTGAGAGAAATAGTCTTCATTCCTGAAGAACCCAGCCTAGATCAGGAATCAAATCTGGGACCAATTTGTCCTGCATGGTTTAGTTCCAGATCATACATTTCATTTACCAGTTGAGCCATTAGAGATTCTAAACTCAAAGTATTTTTTTAAAGTGGTTGCATGAGACTGACAGAACCAATAGGAAATTGTGGAGATGAGGTTTATGATGAGCTTTTGCCATTCTTGAGGGCCTCTTGGTTACCTTGTGAGGGAGTAGAGCCACCACCCAATGCCTCATAAGGCAACAGACTGGAGCAAGGAGAATGGGACCCCGTAAACAAAAAGTTCCCATTCTTGGGAAAAAAAAAGAAAAATAGAAAAATTAGAAAGCAAAAATCTTGAATTTCAGAGAGAAAAAAACACAAGGAAATTCGATCTCAACAGAGAAAAGCTTAGATTACACAAACCCGGGGTGGAGTGGAGGGTGGGTAGTGATGGTTCAGGTTTAACTCCAGGTTTTCATTTGGCAAGGAATATTCACCTAGTGCCAAAATTCAAGGAGGAAGGAGTTGAAATGTATTTTGTGGCGTTTGAGAAAATTGCAACAAAGTTACAAAGGCCTCAGGAAAGTTGGATGGTTTTATTGCAAAGCATGTTCGTGTGGAAAGGGTTAGAAGTACACTCATCTCTTTCAGGTATACAATCTAGTTATTTTGATGCAATAAAGACTGCTGTTCTTAATGAATACGACAAAAGAGATAGAGATTAGGATCAAGAAGAAAAAGTGTGCCTATGACAAATATCAGGTCGAAAATTCAACCAAGGACCAGGCAGAATACAGAATTTTCAGAGGGGGAGGGAGAAAGTAAATAAGAAAAGCAAAGAGAGAAGATGAAAAGAGGCTGGCAGCTAACATTAAAGAGAACCCAGAAGTTTTCTGCAGGCATGTAAATAATAAAAGGGTGGTAAATGGAGGAATGGAGTTAATTAGGGACCAAAAAGAAGATTTACACATGGAGGCAGGGGGCATAGCTGAGGTATTAAATGAGTACTTTGCATCTGCCTTTACCAAAGGTGTTACCCAGGCCATGGTGAAAGAGGGAGGTGATTAAGGCATTTGAAGTGTTTAAAACTGATAATAAGGAGGTATTTGATAGGCTGTCTGTATTTAGAGATAATAAGGCACCAGGACCAGATGAGTTGCATCATAGGATACTGAAGGAAGTAAGAATTGAAATTGTGATGGCACTGGCCATAATTTTCCAGTCTTCCTCAGCCTCAGGGGTGATGCCAGAGGACTTGAGAATAGCAAATGTTACATCCTTGTGTACCAACAAGTACAGGCAGACAGTTTAACCTCAGTGGAGGAGAACTTCCTGGAAAAGATTATTTGGAACAAAATTAATAGTCACATGGACAAATGCAGGTTAATTAAGGAAAGCCAGCATTGATTTGTGAAGAGCAAATCATGTTTAACTAACTTGGAGTTTTTTTGATGAAGTAACAGAACACATTGCTAAGGATAATGCTGTTGATGTGGTGTACATGAACTTCAAAAAAGCTTTTGATGAAGTGCCACACGACAGATTTGTGAGCAAAGTTATAGCTCGTGGAATAAAAGGGACATTAGCAACATAGCCCAGAATATTGCTGTCGGCGTACGCGGGCCAGCCTGACAAGCCGACGCGCCATATGACGCAAGATGAAGTCAGGCGTGTGTCCTGACATCATCGCATGTCATTTAGATCTTTTGTTTGGCGGGCGCCCACTATTAAGGCCATTAGGAAACTATTTAAGCTAATTAAGAGTGCTGCCTGTGCAACCTTAAGGTTGGCGGGCAGGCAAAGAGCCCAAGCGGCCTTCGCGCTTTTCAGGAAACCTTATCCACAGGCGGGTTGGGGTTTCCTGAAAGTATTATTAAATGAATAAATAATTTCCCCAAAATATGAAAACATGTCCCATCTCATGTGACACAGTCACATGAGGGGACATATTTCGATAACTTTTTAAATGCTTCATTTCATTAGTTAATATCAACTTAATCTCCCCGAGGCAAGGAGCTGCCTCAGGGGAATTGCTGCACTCATTTGCGCACATGCGCCTGAAAGAGCGTGGGCCCCGACTCTTCCTCCTTCCCCCGCCTGCATAGGTAGCGCTGATCGCTACCGGCTGTGTGTCACGCTGGGCAGGCCTTAATTGGCCTGTCCACGTAAAATGGCGGCGCGCAGCCGAACGCGGGCGGCATTCGGCTCTGCGCCTGCTCCCACCCACTCCCGCCCAACATAGGTAAATTTCTGGCCACGGATACAAAACTGGCCGAGTGACAGGAAACAGAGAGCAGTGGTCAATGGATGCTTTTTGGGCTGAAGGAAGATTTGTAGTGGAGTTCTCCAGGGGTCAGTGTTGGGAGTGTTGCTTTTCCTGATATATATTAATGACCTAGAGCAGAATTTTTCCGTTGGCGAGCTGGGGGCCCGTTTCAGCGGCGGCGATCGGTTGCCTGCCCGCCGCCGAGTCTGTGGGGCCCACCCGCCAGGCCCACCTGCCCATCAAAGGCAAAATTCTGCCCCTAGACTTTGGTGTACAGGACACAATTTCAAAGTTTGCAGCTGCTTTGAAAGTTGGAAGCATTGCGCACAGTGAGGAGGATAGTGTAGAACTTCAAAAGGACATAGACAGCTTGGTGGAAGGATGGACAAGTGGCAGGTAAATTTAATGCAGAGAAGTGTGAAGCGATTCACTTTGGTAGGAAGAATGCAGAGAGACAATATAAAATAAAGGGTATATAGTAGCAGAGGCTCCTGGGTATGTAAGTGCATAAGTCATTGAAGGTGGCAGGACAGGTTGAGTGAACGGATAATAAAGCATACAGTATCCTAAGCTTTATTAATAAGGGTATAGAGTACAAGAGTAAGGATGTTATGCTAAATCTGTTTCAGCCCTGACAGGAGTAATGGGCTCAGTTCTGGGTACCACACTTTAGAGAAGATATGAAGGCTTTAGAGAGATTGCAGAAAAGATTCATGAAAATGGTTCCAGGGAAGAGGAACTTCAGTTATGTAGATAGATTGGAGAGTTTGTAAGGTTTGCAGAAGGTTGGGAGGAGATTTGATAGAAGTATTCAAAATCATGAGGAGTCTGGACAGAGTAGATAGGGAGAAACTGTTCCCATTGGTGGAAGGATTGAGAACAAAAGGGTATAGATTTAAGGTAACTGGCAAAAGAAGCAACGGAGGCAGGAGGAGAAATTACTTCACACAGCGAGTGCTTGGGATCTGGAATGCGCTGCCTGAGAGTGTGGTTGAGGCATGTTCAATCAAGGCATTCAAGAGGGAATTAGATTATTATCTGAACAGAAAGAAAGTGCAGGGCTACGGGGTGACGGCCGGGGAGTGGCACTAGGTTAACTGCTCCCTCGGAGATCCAGCACAGACACAATGGCTCCCTTCTGTGCTGCAACTATTCTGTGATTCTGTGACTTCATCTAAACCCTTCATCATTTTAAGAATCGTTATTAAATTGCCACTTAGCCTCTTTTGTTCCAGTGGAAATAATCCCAGTATCTTGAGTCTCTCCCCAAGGCTCTTCTTTCCCATTTCTGGCAATATGCCAGTGAACCTGTGCTGTCAGCTCACTTTAGTTTGTCTAAACTAGAGCAACCAAAAATTCACATAGTTCTCTAACTCAGAACATCCAACATTTTGTGTGAAGTCATCATTACTTCATTGCTTTTGTTCTCTATGCCCCTATTTATAAAATGCAAGATTCTACTACCCTATTATATGGTTTTATCTATTTGCAAGCACACCTTCAAGAAATTGTACTCTTCAACCTCTAGGGTGCTCTGTTCCTCCACACTCTTTAAGCATCTTTCCAATAAATGTATGCTTCCATTCCTTTTTATCTCCCAAGGTGAAAGATAAGAGTTAAAGCTGTTTTAATGCCTCAGCCTACGGACTTTATTTTCACAGTTAAGCAATCAGATCAACAGCAAATCTTTATTTTCCTTAACCTTATCACAATGTGTCATGTATCTCCATTTGAACAATGCCTACTCTTACTCACGCAAGCTCGTTTTCTCACAATACTCTGCTATTCATGTTAGGCTCTGTGGTCATACAAAGCGTTTTAAATGTCAACACAACAGCATGGATCATTAAAGAGAGACTAAGCTGCATCCTGGGGAGGCTTTGGATTTAACAAGTCACAGCAGGTTTGGGGCATTGCATTGCTAATACTGTAATTAACTTCAGGAACTCTCACAACTAAATCCATCAACCGGTAATAACAATTTGGCCCATACGACGTGCAAATCCAAGATTTAATTAGCATGCTGAACAACAGTCTGTGAGCCCAATTCCCAACCTTTAACCTTTCTCTGTCAAGGGCAAGCCATATTGTTCTAGTTTCAGATTGTGAAATTTTGTACTTCATTCCGTTGCTGTATACCACTAATATACTAATTGCTAACTGAACTGTGTACAATTTTAAAAATTGATCCACGTTAATTATTTTTTCCAGTTCTTGGTTACTTGTCCTGCATTCAATAACAAGTGTAATTATTGTTTGCAATGGTTTTCTCTTAACTTCCAAAAATATCTGACACCTGGAAATGACACTGCATGACAGCATGCAATCAACCTGCAAAGCATTCTTATTAATTTTTTTTTTACCATCCAGTTTAATAGCAGGTTTTTTAGAGAAAGTGGACAGTGCCACTTTTAGACTTCACTGAGGGTGATTTTGGAGTCTGCAGTTTATTGGACAAGCGATGTTTCCACTCTGTCCACCTTATGATGTTGGTGGGAGGCCAAATCTATTTTAATATGCATGGCGAGCGGCCAGGACTGAATCAGTGCTAGCAGGCAGCTAGTTTGCTGATTGGAGCAGGGCAATAAATCTGGTGGACCTACTGAGTATCCAAGTTGGGTGTAACCATTTAAAAACTAAGGGCAATGTGGGGGAAAAATGGAGGATTTGGTAGAGTGAATGAAGAGTTTTGTGACTCCAGGAGGAGGATCCAATAGCAAATCTGTTTCTTGAAGATTTTATGCATGAGCACAAAAATCAAGGCTGACATCCCAGCACAGCACTGTGGGAGTGTTGCACTGTCAAAGGTGCTGTCTATTGGAAGAGATGTTAAACCAAAGCCCCATTTGCCTGCTTGGGTGTATGCAAAAGATCCTGTGGAATTATTTCACAGGAGAGTAGGGGAGCAGTCCCCAGTGCCCTGGCCAACACGTATTCCTTAAACAACATCATAACAAACAGATTATCTGGTCATTATCACACTGCTGCTTGTGGGAATATGCTGAGCGCAATTAGCTGCCATGTTTCCCACATTACGTCAGTGGCAACACTTCAAAACAATGTATTTCATTGATTGTAAAGTGCTTTGAGATGTCCGGAGGTCATGAAAAGCACTATATAAATGCAAGTCTTTTTTTGGAGCCTCCTGTAGAAGCCGACTTAGTTCAACTGCTTAGGCCTTAGTTTTACTAGAGGATGCCCAGTGGAACACAAATTCCATCAGCATCCTAAACATAACTTACGGCCACAATTAAGCATTTTAATGAGACAGTTGCCTTAATTGATTGAAGCGTTGGTGGCCTATTTCGAGGTCTGCTCAAAATCGAATTCGGTGAGCTTTGGCAGCTTTTTAAAAATTGTCTCCCTCTTTCCCTGTTCACGCCAAAAAATGGGGTGGTAAACATGCAAAGGCTTCCTTCTGGCAGCATCTGTTGGACAAACAGATAATTTGCTTTCCAGCCTTTGCTGTTTGTGGACATTTTCCCTTTGTCCATGTAGGAAAGCATCACATTTGAGTCAGCGCTTCTCCCCAAATGAAGTTGCCTAGAGGTAAAAGCACAGATGAAATATTTTCTTTATTCATTGGATGTGGGCGTCGCTAGCCAGGCCTGCATTTATTGCCCATCTCTAATTGCCCTTGTTCAGGGAGGAGTCACATGTAGGCCAGCCCAGGTAAGGACAGCAGATTTCCTTCCCTAAAGGACACTAGTGAACCAGATGGGTTTTCACAACAATTGACAATGGTCATCATAGACTTTTAATTCCACCATCTGCCGTGGTGGGATTCAAACTCGGGCATTACCCTGGGTTTCTGGATTACTAGCCCAACAACAATACCACTACACCACCATCTCCCTTGTATACATATTGTGCAACTGCAAGGTATACAGTGCACTTTCAGGCCTGTTATGCTCTTTTTCTTGTTTTCCCTCCTTTTCAGCCTGAAGGTCCCTATTATGTATAGGTCCATGAGCAACAGCAAACCTTCGGCACTTATATCAAATGGTCACTGTGCAATAATCTCTAAAAAAGCAAACTATGCACACTGAAAATGCTTGAAAAACTCAGCAGGTCTGGCAGCATCTGTGGAGATAGAAACAGAGTTAATGTTTCAGGTCTGTGACCTCTCATCAGAACTGAGAAGAGTTAGAAATGTAATAGGTTTTGTGCAAGTGAAAAAAGGGAAGCTGGGAAGAAGGACTAAAAGGTAGGGCTGTGATAGGATGAAGGCAGGGCAGATTAAATGACAAAATGCTTCATGGTACAAAGCCAAACAGAGTAGTAATGGGACAGGTAGAGAAACAAAAGACTTGCCATTCTTCAAATTCAAAGTCAGGCTTGAATGTTGTCCGCCACAATCGCATGGCATGCCGAAGCTCAAAAGTTAGACTCACACATAACTTGCCAACATAGCCATGCTTCATCAGATGTAAGCTGACACACTTGCAATTATACCCAAGCATGCCAGTGTCTTTCGGAGGACAGGGGAGAAGAAAACTTAAAAATCTAAGCTTGTCAGAGCACCACATTGCTTCAACTGTTCCAATGTGTGATATTAGTAGGAAAAGACATAGAGATTTGTCATCAGCTAGAAAATCTGTTACAACACCATAGAGACTGATAACTTTTTAAAAGAGATGAATTTCCCAGCGAGGAAAATTACCAAAGGACCAGATGTCACATTTTAAGACTTTTACTGTAACAAACTAAAATCAACATAGATCAAACATTACTTAACAAGCAACTAATACACCAAACTAAAGAAAACTAATTAATGCGATCAGGATACTTCTTACAGCCCTTTTTGCTGGGCCCTTCCTTTCTGGAAGATGTAAAGCATTCCTCGGGCAAGTCTCAAGTTACTCTTAAGCAAGAACCTTCCCGTCGGTGAGCGGGGGCGGGACCCACTTTGCTGATGTGTAAAATGACATGGAATGACGTCATTTGCATTTTCAGGTTAGCGGGGGTGCAGCCGAGTCAGCTGTGTGCCCGCTGGCCTGTCAACAGCCTACTGAGCCATTCAAAAAGTAATTAAAGCAATTAGTGGACCTGCCCGTCCAACCTTAAGATTGGCGGGCAGGTTGGGAGCGCTGGCAGCCATCTGAAAAAGCATGAAACCTCATCCACAGGCAGTATGAGGTTTCATGACTGAATTAAAAAATTAAGATTCACTTTTACTTAAAGTTATGTCCATGCCCCAACTCATGTGACATTGACCAACTCTTACAAGCATACAGATTGGTTGCCAACAGTCTTTCTCTGCTCTTTGCAGCAGTAGCTTTGTTCCTCCATACAGCAGTAATTCCCTTGTCTCTTTCCCTGTGCCTCAGAAAGCAGCTGTCCCGTTTCTTTAAGGTTTTGTGTGAAGATGTGAAAATTGGCACTTGATACTTCAATAGGTTTCAGTTTGATTTTCTACCCCTATGACTTGTCTCTGGGCAGAGGTTTTTAGTATGACCTCACCACCCCCCTATAAAATTCTGTTTAAAGGAGACATTTTAAACCATATCCATATTCTAAAATCCAGCGTTTGTAACAATTGCCTGACAACCCATCCCCTTAACTGACCTCAGCAAAATAAGGACAGTAATTGTAGGAAAACAGCCACAGCACAGCTTCAAATTATAGAACGGAGAATGGGAAACAGGAAGTTGTTCACCACTAACATAACTAGACAATGTGCCTAATCTACAGGATAATTCATGTAAAATGACAGCAAAAATTATTCTTAACAATTTAAATGCTTTGGGGTTAAAAAGAAAATATTTAATTGGAAAATACTTCATGTTTCCAAAAGCTAATAAAGGTTGAAACTTTACGATCAAGATCATCTGAGGAAAGACCCTCTGTACCAACTCAAAAAGAGATGATTGGGAGTGGAAGTGATAGAAGTGGTAAAAATGATAAACAAAAGGACAAATTGGATCTATATGAACTTTTCTCTGGGTACAGAATTTAAGCATAAATTGCAAATTATGATCAATAAATGAAAATAGGAAATATAGGAGGAATGTCGTTTATTGCATTTATAAACTTAATAGGGTTCAAAAAGGAGTTACACAGGTTCCTGTCAACAAATGGGATTCAGTGTTATTAGAAATGTACTAAGGCCTATTGTGGAAAGGGGGATTAGATGAATGAAAGATATTTCATCGAGGGAGGTTTTGTGGCGCAGTGGGTACATATAAACATAGGAACTAGGAGAAGGGGTAGGCCACTTTGTCCTTCAAGCCTGCTCTGCTATTCAGTAAGATCATGGCTGATCTGATTGTAACCTCCTACCTATGCCCGACAACCTTTCACCCACTAGTTAATCAATAATCTATCTAGCTCTGCCTTAAAAATATTCAAAGACCCTGCTTCCACTGCCTTTTGAGAAAGAGAGTTCCAAAGACTCTCAACACCCTGAGAGAAAAAAAATTCTCCTTATCTCTGTCTTAAATAAGCGACTCCTTAATTTTAAAGCATGATCCATAGTTCTAGATTCTCCCACAAGAGGAAATATCTGCTCCACACCCACTCTGTCAAGATCCCTCAGGATCTTAAAGATTTTGATCAAGTCACCTCTTATTCTTCCAAACTCTAGTGGATATAAGCCTAGCATGTCCAACTTTCCTCATAAGACAACCATCTCATTCCCGATATTAGCCTAGTAAACCTTCTCTGAACTGTTTTTAACACATTTACATCTTTCCTTAAATAAGGAGACCAATATTGTACACAGTACGCCAGATGTGGTCTCACCAGTGTCTTGTACAACTGAAGCATAACCTCCCTACTTTTGTATTCAATTCCCTTCACAATAAACAATAGAATTCTACTAGTTTTCCTAATTACTTGCTTGTACCTGCATACTAGCCTCTTGTGATTCATGCACTAAGATACTCAACTCTGCAATCTCTCACCATTTAGGTAATATGTTTCTTTTTTATTATTCCTGCCAAAATGGAAAGTGTCACATCTGCCCACATTATACTCCATTTGCCAGGTCTTTGCCCACAAACCTATGTCACTTTGTAGCCTCTTTACATCCCCTTCACAACTTACTTAACTACCTATCTTTGTGCCGTCAGCAAAGTTAGCAACCGTACCATCTGTCCCTTCATCAAGTCATTTATATAAATTGTAAAAAGTTGATGTCCGAGCACTGATCTCTGTGGCACACCATTCATTACATCTTGCCAACCAGAAAAAGACCCAATTATGCCTACTCTCTGCATCCTGTTAGCTAGTCAATCTTCTATCAATGCCAATATGTTACCCCCTACACCATGAGCTTTTATTTTCTGCAATAACTTTTGATGTGCCCCTGCCTCTAAGCAAGAAGCTCAGGGTTCAAGTCCCACTCCAATGACAGAATCATTCCAGATTTGCACCAAGTGCGGTAGTGAGTGGGTAAAACAACATTTTACCCGCCCACCGTGATGGCGGGTTTTCACACCATATTGTCCCAAAACCGCCACATTACTTATGCATTCCTGGGAAACACGCCGTTTCCATGGCGGTCAGTCTCTCATTCGCCCGCCACTACCTCGCCATCTCATCACAGGCACCACATTTAAAGTGCAGCTGCACTCAGTGCTTCCAGCCCAGGACTGCAGCAAATAAGACATGGCCCCAAAAAGGCAAGAAGACTGCAGCCCTCGAGACCCTTTTGGGTGCCATGGGGGCCCACTGTGATGACCTCTACTCCCACTCTGCCTACAGGATGGGCAGCTACATTGCCACGCTGGTTTGGTAGGGGATGGCAGTGGTGATCAGTGCCAATGCTGCACAGAAGAAGTTGGCCATCCAATGCAGATAGAGGATGAATGATCTCACCTGTGCAGCCAGGGTGTGGCAACCATCTCATCACTTTAAACTCATCCAGTCAAGCCCATCACACATTCACTGGCATCTCACTCACTGCCAGCTCAAGGGACATCACCATTTCTCACACACACCCTCATGTGTCCACCTGGCCTCATCTCCACTGGAGACTGCCTCCTCAGGCCTCACCATCTTGAGGCTAGTTGAACGGATCAACATGTGCCGTCACACACACCCTGGGATACCCACCTTCCCCAGTACAGCCCTCACCCTGCATCCTGTTCCCTTGCCTGAGGCCACTTCTCCCCTTTCCCCAAGCAAGACCTTGCCCTGCAGCCATTGAAAAGCAACTCATATATGGCTGATCTGGTAGGTAGAGACCTGACCATGAGCCCCCCTAAAAGTGATGTGAAGCCTGGCGCTGATGACTGTGAGTACTCACCAAAGCAAGGTAGGAAAATAAACCTTGAAGTCCCAAGTGAAGTGCAGCCCACCAGGTGCACGCCTTATATATGCTGTTGTGAAACACGTTGGCATGTTTTCCCGCCAACATGGGCGGATGATCCAGCATATCCGTCGGAGTCCGGTGGGTTGGCCTTACTGATGTATTACAATGAGGTTCCCGACATCCGATGGCAGGGAACGTTGCCCACCATCGACAAGTGGAGCGGATGATTGCAAACTGGTTTCACGACACTGTGGAACCGATTTCTGGCCTTCGCGCCATATTGCTCACTCACATAAGAACATGAGAACATACGAACAT
This sequence comes from Carcharodon carcharias, assembly GCF_017639515.1. Lineage (NCBI taxonomy): Eukaryota > Metazoa > Chordata > Chondrichthyes > Lamniformes > Lamnidae > Carcharodon > Carcharodon carcharias. Next base: position 217,899,057 of record NC_054467.1, on the reverse strand, counting down.
AAGAAATAGGAACAGGAGTAGACCATTCAGCCCCTCAAGCCTGCTCTGCTATTCAATAAGGTCATGGCTGATCTTCTTGTTTGTCGATTTCCACGTTCCCATCTAACCCCGATAACCTTTGATTCCCTTACCTAATGAGGATCTATCTAGCTCCGCCTTAAAAATATGAAATGCCCCCCCCTCATTAGCCAGCTCTTTTAAGTCCCATGGATGTAGTCCATCAGGACCCGGAGACTTGCCAGCCCACAGCTCCATCAATTTGCTCAGTACCATTTCCCTAGTGATTTCAATTTCACCAAGTTCCTTTCTCCCTTTTACCTCCTGATTTGCAGCTATTACTGGAATGTTTTTTGTATCCTCTATGGTGAACACAGAAGCAAAATATTTGTTCATTTCTTCCACCATTTCCTTATTATCTACTATTAACTCCCCAGTGATCTCTAGAGGACCAACACTCATTTTACTTACTCTTTTTCTGTTTAAATACTTGTAGAAACTCTTGCTATCTGTTTTTTACATTTCTAGCTAGGTTCCTCTCATACTCTAATTTCTTTCTCCTGATTAATCTTTTAGTCATTCTCTGCTGTTCTTCATATTCTGTCCAATCATCTGTCCTGCCACCCATCTTTGCGGAGTTGTATGCTTTTTCCTTAAGTTTGATGCTTTCCTTAACATCTTTAGTTAACCATGGATGGTGGGTTCTCCCCTTAGAACTTTTATTTATAGTAGAAATTACTTATTCTGAATACTCTGATACATCCCCTTATATGGCTGCCACTGTTTCTCTATTGATCTATCCTCTAGCCTTAAGGACCCAACCTTTGTCATCCTGCAGCCACATCCCCATAATTGCTATCAGATCATATGTATTTACTTCAATGTGGGCCATCAATTCATTTACTTTGTTATGAATGCTACGTACATTCACATAGAGAGCCTTCAGTTTTATTTTTCTGTTACCTGTGCAACATCTAGACTTGACTGTTGATGTATTCTGAGGTTTTTTTCTCTCTGTCCCTTCCTGCCATTCTGACTCTCATTCCTCATGTTACTATTTTGCTCTTCTGTCTTGACTCTGCACCTTGAATTACTACCTCTACCCAAGCTTGATTCCTCACCCCTCTTGTTTAGTTTAAAGCCCCCCCTACTTCCCTAGTTATGCTATTTGCAAGGACACTCATCCCAGCACGGTTCAGGTGTAGACCATCCCAACGATACAGCCCCCACTTTCCCCAGTACTGATGCCAGTGCCCCACAAACCGGAACCCATTTCTCCCACACTAGTCTTTGAGCCACACATTTGTCTCTCCAATCTTATTTGTCCTATGCCAATTTGCATGTGGCTCAGGTAATAATCCAGAGATTATTACATTTAAGGTTCTGCTTCTTAATTTGGCACCTAGCTCCTCATACTGACTTTGCAGAACCTCTTTCCTAGTTCTGCCTATGTCATTGGTACCTACATGGACCATAACAACTGGATCCTCCCCCTCCCACTGCAAGTTTTTCTCCAGCCCTGAGCAGATGTCCCAAACCTGACACCAGACAGGCAACATAGCCGTCTGGACTTGATCATTGTTGCAGAGAACAGTGTTAATCTCCCTCACTATATGATCCCCTACTACCACTACATTCGTTTTTGTTCCCCCCTCTTGAATGGCTTCCTGTACCACAGTGCCATGGCCAGACAGCTCATCTACCTTGCAGACTTCGCTTTCATCCAGAAAGGTTGTAAGCACCTCAAGCTTGTTTGACAATTGCAAAACCTAAGGCTCCTTCTGTACTGTCTGCTCAGTCCCATTACCTGCCTCACTGACAGTCACATCCTCCTGTCCCTCATGGCTAACCAAAACAGATGACCTTCTTCAAAGAGGTGTGACTGTCTTCTGGAACAAAGTATCCAGGTATTTCTCCCCATCCCTTATGTTGCGCAGTGTCTGCATTTCGACTTCCAAATCAATAATCCTGATCTGGAATTCTTCAAGCTGCTTACACTTCCTGCAGAAATGTTTGCCATGGATCACCTTGGCATCCAACAGCTCCCACATCTCACAGCTGCAATACTGAACACACCGGATGCAAGCAAACACGGCAAATTCCAGCCCAAGACTTGATGACCAAGGAAGGCGGAATCTTAACACAGCCAAACAGGTTGAGTATCAATCTGCATATAGTTCCAACATACACCAATGGCAGGTGTAAAGAGCGGGAGAAATTCCTGGTCATGGCTGAAAGAAAATTGGAGCCTCTACCATCACTATTCACGGCTATTGACTGCAGCATGCATGCAAAAGTTCATATTGCCACAGCCGCTCAGCCTCCTTAGAAGGCCAGTTGACTGCTTAGCCTGTGTGGATCACAGATTGGGATTCAGGACCTGCCTCCTTGCCCCACCCATGTTGGAGGACATGGTGTTGTGATATGGGTCAGACTTGTCTTTAGCGAGAAGTAAGCATTTTCTTCCTATTTCTTATGACATAATTAAAGCTATTTTTTTTCAATGCACAATGAATGTCAATTAGTGTTGTTTGAGGCATCCAAATTAGGAAGTCATTTGAGATTGCCCCAGTGAAAAAACTGTACACATTAACAGGACAAAATTGTGCATCTTTAAATCAGAAATACCATAGTAGACTATTACATGACACTCCATAGTTAAGTTACCTCGTGTCCTTCCAGAAATTTAATCTGGGGAGATGATGGTGTAGTGGTATTGTCACTGACCTAGTAATCCAGAGGCCCAGTGTAAAGCTCTGGGGACCTGGGTTCAAATCCCACTACAGAAGATGATGGAATTTGAATTCAATAATTTAGTTCTGGTATGATAGCCAAGTAGCTATGGTACTAAAACAAAAACAGAATTACCTGGAAAAACTCAGCAGGTCTGGCAGCATCGGCGGAGAAGAAAAGAGTTGACGTTTCGAGTCCTCATGACCCTTCGACAGAACTTGAGTTCGAGTCCAGGAAAGAGCTGAAATATAAGCTGGTTTAAGGTGTGTGTGTGGGCGGCGGAGAGATAGAGAGACAGAGAGGTGGAGGGGGTTGGTGTGGTTGTAGCGACAAACAAGCAGTGATAGAAGCAGATCATCAAAAGATGTCAACAACAATAGTACAATAGAACACATAGGTGTTAAAGTTGGTGATATTATCTAAACGAATGTGCTAATTAAGAATGGATGGTAGGGCACTCAAGGTATAGCTCTAGTGGGTTTTTTTTTTTATATAAATCTTTATAATTTATTGGGAAAAAAAAGAAGGGGGAAACAGAAAGGGGTCACCCCCTTTCTGTTTCCCCCTTCTTTTTTTTCCCAATAAATTATAAAGATTTATATAAAAAAAAACCCACTAGAGCTATACCTTGAGTGCCCTACCATCCATTCTTAATTAGCACATTCGTTTAGATAATATCACCAACTTTAACTTTAACACCTATGTGTTCTATTGTACTATTGTTGTTGACATCTTTTGATGATCTGCTTCTATCACTGCTTGTTTGTCGCTACAACCACACCAACCCCCTCCACCTCTCTGTCTCTCTATCTCTCCGCCCCCCACACACACACCTTAAACCAGCTTATATTTCAGCTCTTTCCTGGACTCGAACTCAAGTTCTGTCGAAGGGTCATGAGGACTCGAAACGTCAACTCTTTTCTTCTCCGCCGATGCTGCCAGACCTGCTGAGTTTTTCCAGGTAATTCTGTTTTTGTTTTGGATTTCCAGCATCCGCAGTTTTTTTGTTTTTTTTTTAGCTATGGTACTAGGCTTGTAACCCCAAGATCAAGAGTTCAAATCTCACCATGGCAAATTATGAAACAATGTAATTTCATCTGGGCAGGGAAAAGATCCAGAAATTTAATCTCTCTCCTGGGCATTGTATCAGCTGTGGAGATCCTTGATAATTAATCAGTCTCATTAAATCCATTAGTTATATTTTGTAGTCAGCAGGGAAACAGCACTGCCTACTGGTGACCTCAAGGAAAGTTGCCCACAAAGATCCAGTAATCTCTGTGGCCCGGCTTTCCCCTTTCCCAATAGTAGTTTTAATCTGTCACCGAGTCAAGCGGATGTTTTGGAGCATTGTTGCAGCAATGGCAAAGCCCACTGAATGTCAAATGGAGATCATTAGAGTCTTTCTTGTTGGAGATTATCATTGCCTGGCACTTGGTGTGGTAAGAATATTCCTTGCCACATTGACCAGGTCTTGCTGCATATGGACACAGGTTGCCTCAGTAACTGAGGATTCGCGAATGGTGCAATCATCAGCGACCATTCCCACTTCTGACCTTATGATGGAAGGAAGGTCATTGATGAAGCAGCTGAAGATGGTTGGGCCTAAGACACTACACTGAGGATCTCCTGCAGCAATGTCACGATGCTGAAATGATTGACCTCCAACAACTACAATCATCTTCCTTTGTGCTAGGTATCACTCCAACCTGTGGACAGTTCTACCCCTGATTTCCATTGGCTTCAGTTTTGCTAGGGCTCCTTGATGCCACACTCTGTCAAGGGCAGTGAATCTCACCTCACCTCTTGAGTTCTGCTCTTTTGTTTCTGTTTGGACCAAGGCTGTAATGAGGTCAAAATCTGAGTGGCACTGGCGGAACCCAAACTGAGCATCAGTGAGTAGTTATTGCTGTGTTAAGTGCACCTTGATAGCACTGTCAATGACCCTTCCATCACTTTGCTGATTATTTTTGCAGATGATTGATGATGGCTGAATCTGGTTGCAAATGCTTCAGCCTTGTCATTAGTGTAAGACAAGGCTGAAGCAATTACAACCATATTCAGCCAGAAGTGTTGGGTGGATAATCCATCTCAGCCTCCTCCTGAGGTCCCCAGTATCACAAGTGCCAGTCTTCAGCTAATTTGGTTCACTCCACGTGATATCAAGAAACAACTGAAGGCACTGCAAATGCTATGGGCCCTGACAACATTCCTGCAATTGTACTGAAAACTTGATCTCCGGAAGTTGCCGCACTGACAAGGACAGCATTTTGTTGCCCATCCCTGATTGCTTGACCATATCAGAAGGCAGTTAAGAGTCAACCACATTACTGTGAGACTGGAGTCACATGTAGGCCAGACCAGGTAAGGACAGCAGATTTCTTTCCCTAAAGAACATTTTCGGTCAAACTGTTTTGTTATAGCTACAACACTGGCAACTACACGACTATTTGGAAAATTGCCCAAGTATGTCCTGTACACAGAAAGCAAAGTGATGGACTGGGTCATCAACAGTGCTATAAAACAGCACCTGCTTAGCAATAACCTAACTACTTACACTCTACCAGGTCAGCAATCTTACTGAGATCTAATGCCTACTAGTTGGAGCGAGGTGCAATATGCCAGAATGGTGGTACTGTGTGTAGGATTCCTACAGTGGTGCAAATCACTTCCACACTTCAACAATGTAAATATTTGACAGTTATTTCACTTCCACACTGCTGCTTCTGCTGTATGTGAAAAGGGTGAGGTATGAATATTTCTCAATCAAATCTTCAAAAATCACTCACTACTACCACTGCCACCATGTTGCTTTCTGTTTATCGTAAACGTACCAATCGTACAACAAAGGTTGTATGTGCATTCTTTATTTGAAGATGAGACTATATACATACAAAGGTAACTGGGAGGCTATGTAGATATGTCTGACCTGTAGGACTGCTCTTGTGTTTGCTCTACAGCGAATTATACATCACACTCTGTCTCATAGTGGGTAGTGATAGATAGTAGTTTAAGTTATGAATCCTTAAAGGTGCATGTACATTACATAACACTGAATCATGCCATTAATGTGGCTTCTGCTAAAGGAAGATGAGGTCCAGTTAATATTTAGCTATTGCAGTCCAATACTAGCATCAGTGCCGCAATGCAATCTTAAACTCATGTCAGACATTAAGCTGCCGTTTGCCGCTCCTAAAGGAGCCCTTGGGCCTCCATAGCCAGGCCTCGCACCAATCGGCCTGGAACCAATCCTTCCATTGATTGGCTGAAATCATTTCCACAGATTCCAGCCTGTGGCTTCCTGCACCAAATTCATGCTCACTCCTGTCAGCCGGACAGTGAATCTAGGTGAGGTCCGGGTGAGGCTTTGAAAACCTTTAGTTAACTGAGATCTCACCCTCCTTTTAAAATCGAGGGAAATGCTTCCAAATTTAGTTTTGCGTTGCGATTATTATATAAAATACACAAAGTAGATGTGGGCACAATCTTGTAACATTGCCTTTGCTTAGAGTTTTCTTACTTTAACAAAGAGGAGTCAATGATGCATATCCTAAAAGTGTGTGCCTTTTCTATATTGCCCAGTGACTATGATTATTAAAGGCAGTGAACAAATGGCATTGTGGCTATTTACAGTGATGGTATGACTTGAAGTTTTTAAGATTTTGTCAAAGTTCATTCACTATGGCAAAGGTGCCACAGGACACAGGTTGAAAATTAAAAATAAGGAGTCAAAAGAGGGCAAAATTTTCAGGTCCCACTGAGGTTGGAATCAGAGTCGGAAGGTGCCAGAAAATACCAGTACCAACCAGCCTGCCAGTTACCTGATACTGTTCCCAGAATCCACTGTTTTGAAGGAAATGAGCTTGGCAGGGCTGCCCACCCCTGCCAATTTGGTTCGCTAAGAGCCTTGTTAAGGGCATAATCAGGAAGCTGTCTGGGATTGTCCAGTAGGTCTCCAGTTCCCCTATGGGGGCACAGTTTAATTGCCTGGAGATGTGCACCCTGGCAGGCAGGGGAGACCGTATGCCAGGCAGCACTACAGGCCCCCCCCCCTGTCTCCCTGTCTGCCTGGAAATGGGTGCAGCCAAGACCTCCCTGTAGAGGGGTTCCCAACCCACCTCCCCCAGTACCTCCGAGCCCCTAAACCCCACCCCACAGTGATGGCTTGGCTGCTTTTTCTATTTTTAATCACATTTTTTTACTGTTGAGAGGGCACTTTCATTTTGAAGTTCCTTCTCAATTACTTACTCTTTACTCTAGCCGACTGTTAGTCTGAAGCTGGGAGGCTTCTGATTGGCCCTCCAGCTTTGAGAGCCCACCTGCCCCCACTTAATTGCACAGGGACCCTGTCTCCATGATAATTAAGAGCAAATTCCAGTAAAAATCACAAAGAGTAACTGTTTATCACCCCCCCCCCAAAGCAAAAATTCAGCTCTTGAAATCGTGTAGCTTTTAGGTGTCAGTCAAGGCTCGACAGGGCACTTTGCCCCTTCTGTAGAGGTTGTGGGTTCAAGTCCAATTCCAGACACTTGAACACATAATCCAAGTTGACACTCAGAGTGCCCTACTGAGAGAATGCTGCACTCTTAGAGGTGCTATTTTTTGGATCAGACATTAAACCAAGGCACCATCTGCTCTCTCAGGTGCTTGTACAGCATTCCAATAGCACTGTTTTGAAAAAAGTAGGGGAGTTGTCTCCGTCTCCTGGCCAATATTTATTCTTAACCAAGATCATTAAAAACAGGTGATCTGTTCATTGTTGTTTGTGAGACCTTGCTGTATGCAAATTGACTGCCGCCAACATTGACTACGCTTCAAAAATACTTCCTCCATTGTAAAGTGCTTTAGGGTTTCGAGAAAGGCACATCATAAATGCAATTCTTTCTTTGCATAAAGCATCAGTTTTCTGAGGCTCCAGCTGTGGTGCAGAGCTTCCTTAGCGCTGTGTGAGGCTCAGACAAAAAGTTGGGCCCCAAAGCTCATATGTTTATGTTGCGTCTGGCCTTCTGACTGTCTATTTGTTGCCAAAGGATGAGTTCATGCTATCAGCATGTGGGGCCTCTTTCAGGTATTTCAAATAAGTCACACAATGAATCTTCTGACTGGGCAAAGCTCCCCCTGCTGCATGCACCTGATCCATATAAACTGGTCATTTAGATCACAGGGCTGGACGGCTGAATGGGCTTCTTAAATGGAGATATCAGTTCATGTTCCTGTGAAAGCATCTTAAAAAAATTTTTAATAACATTTTTCTCCATGCATTTAGTTGGTTTTTCTAGGTGGTCTAATGTTCAATTTTGGGTTTTTTTCTGCTCATATTGCTAATGGATATTCTTAGTTGCTGCTAGCATTTAAATCAAAGTGGTGAAGGTACTTTGGGGCTTCCAAACACTCTGAGTAATTTTGACGAAGAAGAGTTCATGAGGGCGGTATCCAAACACTCAGGAGGTGGTTGGTCTGCCACCCCTCACTCACCCAGGTCCCATATTGAAAGAGTGACTTGGATATCAGAGGAAGATTGCCCACACAGCCTCTGCTTCACAAGAGCAGCCATCACAGAACTGTGCCATTTGCTGTGGGATACCCTGAAGGCAACATCTAGAAAACGGAGATGATACAAGGAGAGAGTAGCACAGCACGAAAAGTCCATGCTACTGCATTTTTCCAATCCACTGCATGGGACATCTACCACATGAAACAATTTGCACTCCCTGCCTCTACTAATCAAAAACTATATTTGCAAGCACTTTCTTTCAGCCATTTTGTGAAAAGGAAGCATCAGCTGGGCAGGGTGCAGAGCTGTCAGTGGATGGTGGAGTTCTTTAACTGCAGGCCATCAGGGCTCTTCATACTCAGTGACAGAAGGCTTCAGAACGCCAGTATCTAGAGTCTAGGGCTGGTTGACAGCTTAATGCAAAATGCTGTGAAGTGTTTGAGGTTGAGCTGTCACTTCCTCTAGCCCCCTCATCTTGGCTACAGGAATTATTTGCCCACCACCACCATCACCACTTTTGAAGGATGTGCATTCAACTGCCAGGGCCTTCTCTCCCTAAACCTCTCCCTTTCTCTACTTCAGTCTCTTCCATTAAAACCTACCTTTTGTTTCATTCATTTGGAGTATGTGGGCATTGGTGGCAATGTTGGCATTTATCACCTCTTTGAACAGACTTTTGTTTACTTGTCCCAATATTTGCCTTATATGGCTCAGGGCCAAATTTTGTTTGTTGATGCTCCTATGAAGGACACTGTGACATTTTATAATTTTATAGGGGCTATATAAATGCAAGTTAATGAGCAGAGAAAGTTAGGGATCCAAATATAGAAATCAGTGATAGCTGGTGGACAGCTACAAAAACTACTTAAAAGGCCTTTATGTCAAGAGGGTTGGAATGCAAAGGGGTGGAAGATTTGTAAAGCTCTATAAAGTCCTGGTGAGGCCCCATCTGGAATATTGCATTCCGATCCAAATACTGCACCTCAGGAAGGATATATCGGCTTTGGAGGAGGTGAAGAGCAGATTCATCAGAATGATCGTAGGGCCAAAGATTTAGATTATGATGACAGGCTATATAGACTAGGTTTGTATTCTCCTGACTATAGGAGATTAAGAGGTGATTTAATTGAGATATTTAAGATGATTAAAGGATTTGATAGAGCAATTTAAACAGAAACTATTTCCTCTTGTGGGAAAGACCAAAACAAGAAGGCTTAACCTTGAAATCAGAGCTAGGGCTGCCCAAGGGTGATGTCAGAAAGCACTTCCATACACAAAGGGAGGTGGAAAGGTGGAACTCTCTCCCCCAAAAAGCTTTTAGGATGAGGCTAATTTGAAAGTTTCAAAATGAGATTGAGAGATTTTTGGAAGGCAAGGGTTTTAAGGGTTATGGAACTAAGGTGGGTAGATGGAGTTAAGATACAGATCAGCAATGATTTAACTGCATAGTGGAACAGGGGCTGCTTGGCCTACCCCTATTCTTATGTCCGTAAATGCAAGTTGTTGAAGACATAAGGAAATCTAGAGACCATATATATCCTACACAACTCCAGCACGTCCTTCCAATTTCTACAATACCAGGAAGAAACCCTGAATATTGTCAAAGTGTTTTACAAATAAAGGAAACCTACAAAAGTGCTTTATAGATGCACTCTCACCACTGGTACTCACTCGCAAAATTGTAGAGATGGGGTAGGTTAGTTGCAAACATAAGAAAGGCATTAAAAACTGAACATTCCTCTGATGCCCAGTAGCTACACTGTGCAATGTGGTAATAAGCTATTCAGATTCAGGAAGGAGTCTGTTCAGTTTCTATGAGTGCTAAGTTAACCGATCACAGGTGGAGTTCCTACACTTTACCCTCCTCATTACTATCCAATCATTTCTATAGAGAAGTGTGTGTACGTGTGTGTGTGCGCACATGGGGTGCACATGTGTGTGTGCACATGGGACGCACGTGTGTGTGTGTACGTACATTAGGTATATGTGTGCGTGTATATGTGTTTGTGCTCACGTGTATGTTGGTGTACATGGCACAGGTAAGTATGTTTTGAGCATATATGTTTGTTTGTTTGTATATGGGACAAGTTTGTGAAGGTCAGTTGCAGAGAGGATCAGGTTCATCTGTGATGCTGCCAATGTTTGGCGTCCAGTACTTGGATTATGTACTAGTGGCTCCGGAACTATGTTCCAGTATGAGTAAATGGTTTCAAGAGAGAAGGGATGTGGAGGGAAGGAGAAAGGAACAAAATTGTTTAAAGGTATAAGAATTTTTATTTCCACTCGAGGGGTTGAGTGATGAAAACTCACTTGTGACTCTATAATGAAACAATGTTTTCTTTCATCAGATGTGAGGTTTATTTATACTAACTCTTTGTCTACTCTCATGCACTAAAACATGTCAAAAGTGAACACACTTAATTGACTTGTACTTTTTAACATTAATTACTTTAGGGACTGGGTAGTTCTGCATCCTGTCATAATGCCTTTCCCTTCCAGGAAATAGGCTTTGAATCTGTGCCAGACAGATGGCTTTTTGACGACTTTCAGGGGCCGAGGCAAAATGAATGCCCTTTGTTTAACACCAGAGTGCCTCAAATTTGGCATATATTGGCACTGATTTGGCACTGTCATTCTGTGAGTCCTCAACAGGAGGGAGAACTGTGTGACTTAGAGGGATGGGGTTAACAGTGCTCTGAAATTAAGATTCAAATATATACAGTCAGGTCAAAGGAGAGGAGCAATTACCATATTGTATTTACAGGAAGTTACCAACACTATGATAAATACTTTGTCTTTGTGTGTTATTTCTCAATCCTCCTGTGACTAAGATCTTTTTCAATGTTAAACCTGTTTATTTTTCAATACTTTGACTTAGTGCATTAGCAATACATTGTCAGAATTGTTCAAATGAACAGGATGAGTTGGGTGGGATTAATTGGAACAAAACATCTCAACCTCTCCTGTGGCTTAAGCAGCAAGTGTGCACCCTGTGTAGAACCGAGCTAAACAGATAGTGAGGGTTTCAGGTTTGATCCTCACTCTGTGTTGAGTGACCTGGCATCAGTGTGCTTGCACATGAACAGGAGAGAGAGCACACCATGAGTGGGGCACAGCCAGAGTGGGTATTAGCAATTTGGAGCAAAGCGGGAATTCGGTGCATAGGGGATGAGGTGCTCTTTGCATTTTTTCCTTCCTATCCAACTTCTTAAATCTTCAGAGTGTGCTGCAGCAGTAGACTCTACAAGGGAAAGGAATCACTGGTAAGTAGTAGGTAAGGTATTTGCTACTTTAATCGCTTATCATTTAAGGTCTTTTTGTGGTTTACAGTTTGTATATTCTACAGTAACAAGGATCAGGAAAGAAGAGCCCTAGAGTAATTGACTTAAAAGTTAAACTTAAAGGGATAAGTCATGGAAGGAGTGCTCAAAGCCGTGGTGTGCTCCTCGTGCTCCATGTGGGAAGCTGGGGACATTTCCAGTGCCTGGGACCAGCACGTGTGCAGGAAGTGTGCCCAGCTGCTGGTTCTGGAAGCTCGGGTTTCAGAGCTAGATCGGCGGCTGGGGACACTGTGGAGCATCCGTGAATCTGAGAGCATCATGGATAGCACGTTTAGAGAGGTGGTCACACCGAGGATGAAGGGACTTGAGGAAGGAAAGGAATGGGTGACCACCAGGAAGTCCAAGAGGAACAGGCAGGTAGTTCAGGAGTCCCCTGGGGTCCCGCTCGCAAATTGGTATTCCATTTTGGAAGCTGATGAGGGCGCTGGTTCCTCCAGGGAGTGCGGGCAGAGCCAAGCTTCTGGCACCACAAGCAGCCTGTCTGTACAGAGGGGAGGAAGGGAGGAAGATCAATAGTAATAGAGGATTCTATAGTCAGACGAACAGATGGGCGCTACTGTGGCCGTCAACGTGACTCCAGGATGGTGTGTTGCCTCCCTGGTGCCAGGGTCCGGGATGTCACTGAACAGCTGCAGGGCATCCTGAAGGGGGAGGGTGATAAGGCAGAGGTCATGTTACATGTTGGTACCAATGACATAGGTAGAAAGAGGGATGAGGTCATGGAGCTAGGCAGTAGACTGAAAAGCAAGACCTCTCGGGTTGTAATCTCTGGATTACTTCCAGTGCCACATGCTAGCGAGCTCAGAAATAGGAGAATAGCGCATATGAATACATGGCTTAAGAGTTGGTGCAGGAGGGAGGGTTTTAGATTCCTGGATCACTGGGACCGTTTCTGGGGAAAGGTGGGATCTGTGAAAGCAGGACAGTCTGAATGAGAGAGAGACTAACATCCTTGTGGACGGGTTTGCTAGTGCTGTTGGGAAGAGTGTAAACTAATTCGGCAGGGGGAGGGGACACAGAATGTTAGCAGAATGGGGACACATCATAATACAGTAAAACAATCAAGTCAGAGGGAGTACAGCTGCATCAAGTTTCAGGGGAGTAAGGCAAGGCTTGATGGCCAATACTTTAATGCCAGGTGTATTGCAGGTAAAACGGATGAGTTAAGGGTGGGGATTGACACGTGGAATTGTAATATAGTAGCCATCACTGAGACGTGGTTGAGGGAAGGGCAGCATTGGCAGCTCAACATTCCGGGATATAGAATCTTTAGGCGAGACAGGGAAGGGAGTAAAAGAGGAGGAGATGTTGCATTATTAGTTAGGGAGTCATCTACTGCAATAAGGAGAGATGATATCTTGGAGGGGGCATCAAATGAAGTTTTGTGGGTAGAGCTTTGGAATAAAAAAGGGGCAGCCACATTGTTAGGTGTTTATTGTAGACCCCCAGATAGTTGAGGAGCAAATATGTGCACAGTTTGCGGAAGTGTGGAAAAACAATAACCATAGGGTAATTTTATTAGGTAATTTCAACTTTCCCAACATTAATTGGGATAGACATACTATTAAGAGCTTGGATGGAGTGGATTTCTTGAAATGTGTACAGGAGAACATTTTAGGTCAATATGTGGAGGGTCGAACAAGGGACGGCGCAGTGCTGGACCTAATTCTGGGGAATGAAGCAGGACAGGTGGCTGAGGTGGTGGTGGGAGAGCATTTTAGTGATAGCGACCACAACATGGTACAGTTTAATATAAAAGCAAAAAACTGCAGATGCTGGAAATCCAAAAAAAAAATAACTGGAAAAACTCGGCAGGTCTGGCAGCATCTGCAGAGGGGAACACAGTTAACATTTCGAGTCCGTATGACTCTTCAACAGAGCTAAGTAAAAATAGAAAAGAGGTGAAATATAAGCTGGTTTAAGGTGGGGGGTGGGGGGGGGTGTGGAGGGGGGGTAGAGCTGGATAAAGGGTCAGTGATAGGCGGAGATAACCAAAAGATGTCATAGACATAAGGACAACGAGGTGTTGAAGCTGATGATATTATCTAAGGAATGTGGTAATTAAGGGTAGAAAGCAGGACAAGCAAGATACAGATAGTCCTAGTAGGGGTGGGGTGGGGTGGGTTGAAGGGAAGGGATCGAAATAGGCTAAAAGGTAGAGATAAAACAATGGATGGAAATACATTTAAAAATAATGGAAATAGATGGGAAAAGAAAAATCTATATAAATTATTGGGAAAAAAAAGGGGGGATCGGAAAGGGGCTGGGGATGGAGGAGAGAGTTCATGATCTAAAATTGTTGAACTCAATATTCAGTCCAGAACCCTGTAAAGTGCCTAGTCGGAAGATGAGGTGCTGTTCCTCCAGTTTGCGTTGAGCTTCACTGGAACAATGAAGCAGGCCAAGGATGGACATGTGGCCATGAGAGCATGGTAGAGTGTTGAAATGGCAAGCGACAGGGAGTCTGGGTCATGCTTGTGGACAGACCGAAGATGTTCTGCAAAGCGGTCACCCAGTCTGCATTTGGTCTCTCCAATGTAGAGGAAACCACATTGGGAGCAACAAATGCAGTAAACTAAATAGAGGGAAGTGCAAGTGAAATGCTGCTTCACTTAAAAGGAGTGTTTGGGCCCTTGGACGGTGAGGAGAGGGGAGAAGTAAAGGGGCAGGTGTTGCACCTTCTGTGGTTGCATGGGAAGGTGCCTTGGGAGGGGGTTGAGGTGTAGGGGTTTAAGTTTGTTATGGACAAAGAAATCAACAAGTTGCAAAAAAAATGTTTTGGATTGGGGGAGAGTGGATTTTAGTAAAATAAGGCAGTATCCAGCAGGGTAGACTGGGAACAGTTACTTGTGGGGAAATCTACAGAGGAACAGTGGGGTATATTCAAAGAGGAAATGGGGAGGGTACAGGCTCAACACGTTCCCTCTAGGGTAATAGGAAGGAGTAACAAGCCCAGAGAACCATGGATGACCAGAGATATTCAGGATAAGATGAGAATGAAAAGAGAGGCTTTTAGCAGGTACAAGGGAAGCAAATCAGGAGAGGCATTAGTGGAGTACAGGCAGTGCAGGGTGGTGTTTAAAAAAGCAATTAGGAGAGCAAAGAGGGGATATGAGAAAGTTCTGGCTGGTAAAAGTAGGGAAAATCCCAAGATATTCTATAAGTATATCAGTGGGAAGAGGATAACCAGGGAAAGAGTAGGGCCCATAAGGGACCATGGGGGAAATCTATGGGTGAAGCCAGAGGACATCGCTGGAGTTTTGAATGAATACTTCACATCAATCTTCACCCAAGAGAATGAGGATGAAGGTATCGAACTCGGGGAGAGAAACTGCGAGGCTCTTAAGCAAATTGATATAGGGAGTGACAAGGTATTGGAGGTGTTGGCAGGCTTAAAAGTGGACAAATATCCAGGTCTGGATGATTTGTGTCCCAGACTGCTGAGGGAGGCAAGGGAGGAGATCACAGGGGCTCTGACCCAACTTTTTAATTCCTCTCTGGCCACGGGGGAGGTGCTAGAGGACTGGAGGACAGCTAATGTGGTTCTGCTATTTAAGAAGAGTTGTGGAGATAAGCCAGTGAACTACAGGCCAGTGAGACTCACGTCAGTGATAGGGAAACTATTGGAGAAAGTTCTGAAGGACAGTATCTATCTCCACTTGGAGAGGCAAGGTTTGATCAGGGATGGTCAGCATGGCTTTGTCAGAGGGAGGTCATGCCTAACAAATTTGATTGAATTTTTTGAGGTGACCAGGTGTGTAGATGAGGGTAGTGCAGTTGATGTAGTTTATATAGATTTAAGCAAAGCCTTTGACAAGATCCCACATGGCAGACTTATAAAGAAGGCAAAGGCACATGGGCTACAGGCTAATTTGATAAGATGGATTCAAAATTGGCTTAGTTGTAGGAGGCAGAGGGTGATGACAGAAGGATGCTTTAGTGACTGGAAGCCAGTGTCCAATGGCGTACCACAGGGATCTGTGCTGGGTCCCCTATTATTTGTCACTGACATAAACAACATAGATGACTCTGTGGGGGGTCGGATTAGTAAGTTTGCAGATGACACAAAGATTGGCTGGGTGGTTAACAGTGAGGTTGAGTGTCTTGGGCTACAGGAAGATATAGATGGATGGTCAAATAGGCCGATAAGTGGCAGATGGAATTTAACCCTGAAAAGTGTGAGGTGATACACTTTGGAAGGAGTAATTTGATAAGGAAGTATTCAATGAATGGCATGACACTAGGAAGTTCTGAGGAACAAGTGGACCTTGGCGTGTGTGTCCATAGATCTCTGAAGGTGGAGGGGCATTTTAGGGGGTGATGAAAAAGGCATATAGGACACTTGCTTTTATCAATCAAGGCATAGATTACAAAAGTAGGGAGGTCATATTAGAGTTGTAAAGAACCTTAGTGAGGCCACAGCTGGAGTATTGTATGCAGTTCTAGTCGCCACTTTATAGGAAGGATGTGATTGCCCTGGAGGGGGTGCAGAGGAGATTCACCAGCATGTTGCCTGGGATGAAACATTTAATTTATGAAGAGAGACTGGATAGACGTGGGTTGTTTTCGTTGGAGCAGAGAAGACTGAGAGGCAACCTGATCGAGGTGTACAAGATTGTGATGGGCATGCACAGGGTGAATAGGGAGCAGCTGTTCCCCTTAGTTGAAGGGTCAGTCATGAGGGGGCATAAGTTCAAGGTGAGGGGCAGGAGGTTTAGGGGGGTGTGAGGAAAAACTTTTTTACCCAAAGAGTGATGACAGTCTGGAATGCACTGCCTGGGAGGGTGGTGGAGGTGGGTTGCCTCACATCCTTAAAAAAGTACCTGAATGAGCACTTGGCACATCATAACATTCAAGGCTATGGGCCAAGTGCTGGTAAATGGGATTAGGTAGGCAGGTCAGGTGTTTCTCACGTGTCGGTGCAGACTCGATGGGCCGAAGGGCCTCTTCTGCACTCTGATTTTGTGAATCTGTGATCAACAGGTTGCCATTAGAAGCAGAATAATACTTTGTAGTCTGGGCAAGGTTGAAGAAAATTCAGCCAAGTCCATGGAAGGGTGGAATCTCAGAGTATGGGAGTGCCCATGTAAAACAGAGATGAGGAGGAATTTCTTCTCTCAGAGGGCAGTCAATCTAGGAAATTCTTTACTGCAGAGGGCTGTAGAGGCTGGGTCATTAAGTATACTCAAGGCTGAGATAGACATTTTTAATCAGTGAGAGAATCAAGGGTTATGGGGAAAAGGCAGGAAATTGGAGTTGAGGATTATCAGATCAACCATCATCTCATTGAATGGTGGAGCAAATTCAATGGGCCAAATGGCCTACTTCTGCTCCAACGTCTTATGGTCGTCTTATGGTCCTGATCGGAAATGCTGCAAAATGCCAGTGTAAACGTCAGATAAGGGCACAATCAAATAACCCGATGGCTCTCATTGCTTTGGCAGCCACATGAGAAATGGTAATCTTAGCAAGGTATAAGACCCATGGAAATGACTACCAGCAAGAACCTATACCTTCAGGTTAAATGGAGGAGGAGAAACTGGAGAAAGAAAACAAAAGAAAATAATCTCACTAAGATGATTTCATAAATCATAAGAGGGAAGCTCAAGTATTTCTTTTGTCATCTGGACCCAGATGAGGTTATTTTAATTTTTACTCAACCAATTTACACATGCATGCATTGCTTTTAATCATAAAAATAACTCAATGTTTCTGGTGTCTGTGAAGTTTTAACGTGCAAATAGATGTCATGACATATTGTATGTGGGCCTGAAACATGTGTAAAAATTAATGGGCTGTTTGAAGTCCTCTTCCCAAAATAATTAAGCAATTCATTTCAAATGGATCATTGGAAAATAATATTGTGTTAAATATCTTTCATCAATGGGAGTGGGCTAGTGATTGAAAAGAGTTCAGAGGGGAACACGCAAGAATGAGTTATTGCTGTATACCATTATCCAAGTTATTGATGTTTGACTGGCCAAAGTACATCATTGAGGTTGATCTACAGTGAATAAGTTTAGAATGATCCAAACAGATTTGAATTTCTTTAGCTGAAATCAAATAAAGGTCAGATCTGTTTAGTGACATTAATACCTTCATTGCCCTTACCAATCTTTGTAGCATGTCAAACTATGCTATGTTGTGGCAATAAAATCATAATCAAAGTTTTAAGGCCTCTATTTTCATCTTGCAAAAATAAGGTATGTTGGAATTACACTATTCTAAAGCTTTTTCATGAGGTCAATCTTACCAAGAGCAGTGAAATTTCTATTTTTTTCTTAGTTGTTGCTTTTTTTTTAACCTTGGTTGTAATTTGGGACACTTACCTTCTACTGGCCAAGTCCAAGGCCCTTGTACCAGCAGGAACTCTTCAGAGAACTTCCTCCCAGCCTGTGGAAAAGATAATTAATGTCTGAAATCACTAGCGGTGTAAAGGAATGACCACAACCTGTCACAGTTTGGAGCCAATGGCTCTTTAGAAAGGAAGCAAATCTCTTCACCATCTGTGGACCATAGTCACAACTGAAGTCCTACCTTGCTGGGATCAAGATTTCAGCCTTTCCTATGGAACTTTAATTCATTAGTACATTAGATTGTTAAATAGAGCGCAGTTAAGTTGTGCTTAACACCATCCAGAGCCTAAAGGGCTGACTTTAACTCACAGCAAAAGTGGTAAATGGGCAGTAGCAGATCAGCTCATCATTTTAAACCAGACCCGACTGACTTCATCAGAAAGGAAAGCAGATTGATGTATCTTTTGCCACCAGTAAAGTTAAAATCAGCCTTTAAATGTCATAAATTAAAAGTGGGTGGTGATTATTTCTGTTCCATTTCTTCACTTTACGTGAAATGTATTAAACACACAAGCAAACAGCAGATTTGGCAATGAGAGCTGACCCCCATAGCCTGAAATTCGCATAGCAGTCAATAAAATACCGCAAAGTCTTTTAACTTCTAGTGCAGTGGAAGAACAGAAGGTGTTTGAGGTACACATTTCCAAGACATTAAACATACAAACATAACGAACAAGGAGCAGGATTAGGTCATTCGGCCCCTCAAGCCTGCTCTGCCATTTAATAAGATCACGGCTGATCTGATAGAAACCTCAAATCTGCACTCCGCCTCCCCTGATAACTATCATCCCCTTGCTTACCAAGAATCTATCTACCTCTGCCTTAAAAATATTCAAAGACTCTGTTTCAAAAGCCTTTATAGGAAAAGGGTTCAAAAGACTTACATCTCTGAGAGCAAAATAATTTTGCCTCATCTCCATTTTAAATGGGCAACTCCTTATTTTTAAATAGTGACCCCTAGTTCTAGATTCTCCCACAAAAGGAAACATCCTCTCCACATCCACGCTGTTAAGACCCCTCAGGATCATCATATGTTTCAATCAAATCGTCTCTTACTCTTCAAAACGTCAGTGGATACAAGCCTAACCTGTCCAACCTTTCCTCATAAAACAACCCACCCAATCTAGGCATTAATCTGGTAAACCTTCTCTGAACTGTTTCCAACACATTTATGTCCTTCCTTAAATAAGATGACTGTACACAGTAGTCCAGATGTGGTCTCACTAGTGCTCTGTATAACCGAAGCATAACCTCCCTACTTTTGTATTCAATTCCCCTGACAATAAATTATAACATTTTATTAGCTCTCTTAATTACTGTTTGTACATGCATACTAACCCTTTGCGATTCATGCACTAAAACACCCAGGACCATCTGCATCTCAGAACTCTGCAAACTCTCACCATTTAGATAACATGCTTCTCTTTTATTCTTCCTGCCAAAATGGACAATTTCATATTTTCCCACATTATACTCCATTTGCCAGATCCTTTCCCACTCGCTTATCCTACCTCTATCTGTTTGTAGCCGCTTTATGTCCTCTTCACAACTTACTTTCTTACAAATCTTTGTATCATCAGCAAATTTGGCAACCATCCCATCCATCCCTTCATTCAAGTCATTTATATAAATTGTAAACAGTTGAGGTCCCAGCACTGATCCCTGTGACACACCACTTGTTACATCCTGCCAACCTGAAAAAGAGCCATTTATGCCTACTCTCTGTTAGCCAGAAAATTTTCAATCCATGCCAATATGTTACCCCCTATACCATGAGCTTTTATTTCCTGCAATAACCTTTGATGTGACACTTTATCATATGCCTTCTAGAAACCTAAGTACAGTACATCCACCAGTTCCCCTTTATCCACAACACATGTTACTTCCTCAAAGAACTCCAATAAGTTGGTGAAACTTGACTTCTCTTTCACAAATCCATGTTGATTCTGTCTGATTACCTTGAACTTATCCAAATGCTTCTTGGATAACAGATGTTAAGGTAACCGGCCTATAGCTTCCCGCTTTCTGTCTCCTTCCTTTTTTGAATAACGGAGTTACATTTGCTATCTTCCAATCTAATGGGACCTTCCCATTAAAGGCACCATCAAGTTGACAAGGCTGTTAAAAAAAGCTAATGAAATTATATGTTTTATGTCAAATGTTATAGAATAGAAAAGCAGAGAGATAATGGTAAGCCTATATAAAACCTTAACAAAATCTCAGCCAAGTGTACATTATTGAGATCCACACTGTAGGAAGGATATTGAGGCAATCGAGAGGATACAATGAAAACTCTGTAGATGCTGCCTGGTATGAGGAAATGCAAATACCATGAAAAAGTTGAAATATGAAAGATGTGCAAATTTCTGGCTGATCTGAAACCATAGCACAGGGCAGGCAGAGCAGACTGTTTTCAATATCTGAGGGGCCAAGACCTAATGGCCATAAATACGAGCATAGGAAGATAGGACTTAAGAGATGAAGTAGGCCAATTGGCCCTTTGAGCCTACTCAGCTATTCAATAAGATCATAGCTGATCTGGTTGTGGTCTCAACTCCACTTTCCTGCCTGCACACACACACCCGCCCCCCACCACCCTCCCCCATAACCCTTGACTCCCTTGTCTCTCAAAAATCTATTTGAATGAATTTAATGACCCAGCCTCCACTGCTTTCTGGGGAAGAAAATTCCACAGACTAATGACCCTCCGAAAGAAAAAAGCTCTCCTCATCACCATCTTAAATGGAAGACTTCCTATTCTTAAACTTTGACCCCTTGTTGTAGTCTCCTCCACAAGAGGAAACATCCTCCCAGTATCCATCTATCATGCCCCCTCAAGTAAATGTAAGAGATTTAGAACAGAACATATTTACACATATAGAAAGCTGTGAGGCTGTGTTGAAACAGTAACTAGGTTAATGGTCAAGATTAGATTGGTAGAAGGAGGAAAAAACAAGGGATTAAGGAATATGGGAACAGGCTGGGTATATGTGATTAGAAAGTTTGGCTGGAATTTTACACTCTTCTTCCCCAACTGGGAGGGAAGTGGGGTAAAATCAGGTGACATGGTGGGGGTGCTATGTCCAGGCCTACCCACCTCTGCTGGTATTTTACCAGCAACGGAGTAGGTGCCGAGTGACCCGCATGACTTAGGGTCAGTTGAGGCTTTTAAGCAGCCAATTGGTGGCATGTTATAATTGTGGGTGGGTGCCCACAGCAAATGTTGAGGCCTCTAGGCTGCCTGAATGTGGGCTTACAGATCCATCCTGTTCGGGCACCCTGTGCCCTGGAGGTTCCCCCCAATGTTGATGACATGTTTGTTCCTCCACTGGCCTCCCAATTGTGGGTCCCTCCCACCTACAGCACCCGCCCACCTCCATCCCCCACACCCCCGCCCCCCAGCAACTGAGGCCAGTCTGACCTGCCTTGTCAGAGCCACCCTGAATCAGCTTGAAACCAAAATCCATACTGCTCTTTGTGGGGGACTGCTGCAGTCCCAGGAGTGGCCATCACTGCCAGTGGTGCAGCTGGGAATGGAGATCAGCCTGGCTTCTGACTAGGGCCATTGCCTCAATGGGGGCAGAAGCCATTGTTTTGATATGGATTTACCTAAGCCATTTTGAAGGTTTTGGTGCTGGACTTAGCCAAACATTAGTGAGGTTTCATGATTGCCATGAATTCAAACCTTTTATTGCAAAGACCTCATGGTAAGAACATGGCATAAAGGACACAGTCTATGCTAAGCCTCTTGCAGCCTTGGTAATCTGATTACTGATGCCACAGTTACATCACTAGAATCATCATGGTGTCATTAACATACTCATTAGCCCATTACTCTATCTTGGCCTCAGACACTTAACAGCTTGATGGCTGGTAAATTTGACATGGCTTCGTGGCTCTGCGGAGGCAGGCTTGATGCTGACCTTTACGCCCCGGGGCGTGGGGGGGGTGGGTGTGGGGTGTGTGGTGGGGGTTGAAGGGCAATGTCTCCATGAAAAATTCCAGTCTATGTCTCACCTGGAAGGTAAATGCCAATATCAACTGGTTGAGCAGAATGGCTCATTTTCCCGCTGTAAGCTCTATGGATTTTGGTGCAGATACTTTGCATCTAGTGAATGTTGTTAATCAGAGACTAACACAATCATAAATAAAGTCACATAAAAAGCACTATTACATTTTGGGTTTTATATTAGACATGGTGCTTAGATTCAGCATCACTCCAATCCGTAAATGGACCTCATAGCCCCAGGACCAGAGGCACACAATTTCAATGAATAAGCAGGTTAGTTTGGTAGATAACCAAGCAGCATCAAAGGTCAGCACACGTGGTGGTTTGTTAGGTATCAGAATATGGATAAAAGAGGGAAATGTTTTGACATTAGGCTGTAAAAGATTAAGATAAATGGACAAATGAGTCCATTAAAAGAAAAATAAATTTTATTGGACTGTATTAAGTATTTGAATGTGAATATCATTCAGCATGATTTTACATCATTTTAGTATTTGAGTTGTTTTTGAGTAACAAGATAAAAACTGAACTTCATATCTAAAGAAAGAAAGACACTCATATAACACTCTCCATGACCTCAGGATGTCTTTACAACCAATGAAGTGCTTTTGAGGTGTAGTCACTGTCAGAAAAGCAGCAGCTAATTTATGCACAGAAAGACCTCACAAGTAGCAATAAAACAAGTGACAAGGTAATCTGTTTTTTGGTGATGGTGAATGTAAGATAAATGATGGTCAGAATGCAGAACAATACCCCTCCTCTTCTTTGAATAATAACATGGCATCTGAATGTACATCTAAGAGGGCAGATGAGGCCTTGGCATAACATCTTATCCAAAACATGGCACCTCCAACAGTGAAGCACTCACTCGGTACTCTACTGAAGTATCAGCCTAGGTTATGTGCTACAATGGACTTGAACACACATCTCAGACACAGAGGTAAGAGTGTTAACACTGAGCTAAGACTGACACCTAGACTAACTATCTCAGGTTCCTATGTAAATAACCTGTAATTACCCTTTGCTGCTGAAGTTAGAGCATGAAGAAATTTCCTCAGTTGCACTGTAGCCTGTATTACACCAAGTTGTTTATAGTTCACTACCTGGGCTGATGAAGTCATATCTGAGATAAAGTTCAATTATTTTCACAACATTTTTTTTCTGCTGAAAGCCGTGAGTCATTACAGTTGCATGGACCTTAGCCATCATCTGGTACCTAACTCGTGATTAGATAGGAAAATTGACAGTGAATGTCAGCATCCATTTGATTGTATGGAACAAGATGCTGTGTGTTTGTGCTTCTATACAACTAATTTATCAGTCTTGTCACTAGGTGAATCAGTCATTCGGAGAGTTAGTGCAGGCACAATGGGCTGAATGGTTTCTTTCTGCGCTGTAACATTCTGTAAGTAATCAGTGTGTTTTTTCTTGCCTTTAAAGACAAATAGGAGACAGGTTGTTATGACCCAGAGCGCCTGAAAGGTTGGCAGAAGCAGATTTAACAGTAATTTTCAAAAAGGAATTGAATACCTACACCACATGGCTGCTCACCACCACCTTCTCAAGGGCAATTAGGGATGGCAACAAATGTTGGCCTAGCTAGTGATGTTCACATCCCATGAATGAATAATTAAAAAAAAAATATATATATATATATATATATACTTGAAGCAGAGAAATTTACAGGGCTAAGGGGAAAGAGCAGGGGATTGGATCTAATTGGAAAGCTGTTCCAAACAGCTGGCACAGGCATACATGAGGAGAGTGCGAGAGGAGGACCCTGGAACAGACAGTCAGCAGCACCTAGAGGACAGTGTGAGAGGAGGACCCTGGGACAGGCAGTCAACAGCACTTAGAGGATCTAGTCTATCTAGAGGATCTAGTCTATGCTCAAGTAGGAGTAAGAGTAAAATAAAAGCAAGGGTCCATATTCTATTTAGTTAAGATATATTTGGGGAGCTCAGTCCCGTGATTTGCACATCCTGTGCTTTCTGGGAAATCATACATGCTCCTGGCGGTCTAGATGACCATGTGTGCAGGAGGTAGAAGGGCAGGTAGATAAGGTGGTTAAGAAGGCATATGGGTTTCTTGCCTTTATTAGCTGAGGCATAGGATACAATAAGAGGGAGGTTGTGCTGGAACTGTATAAAATGCTGGTTAGGCAACAACTGGAGTACTGCGTGCAGTTCTGGTCACCACATTATAGGAAGGATGTGATTGCACTGGAGACGGTGCAGAGGAGATTTACCAGGATGCTGCCTGGGCTGGAGGGTCTGAGCTATGAGGAAAGATTGGATAGGCTGGGGCTGTTTTCCTTGGAGCAACAAAGGTTGATGAGGACCTGATAGAGGTGTATAAGATTATGAGGGGCATAGATAGGGTGGATAGGAAGGCACTTTTTCCATTAGTAGACGTGTCAATAATCAAGGGGCCTAGATTTAAGGTAAGAGGTAGAAGACTAGGAGGGGAGTTGAGGAGAAATTTTTTCACCCAGAGGGTGGTGGGAGTTTGGAACTCACTGCCTGAAAGGATGGTTGAGTAAGAAACTCTCGTAACATTTAAGAAATATTTAGATATTCACTTGCATTGCCATAGCCTCCAGGGTTATGGGCCAAGCGGTGGAAAATGGTATTCGTGTAGTCAGATCTTCGTTGACTGGTGCAGACACAATGGGCTGAATAGACTCTTTCTGTGCTGTAAACATCTATGAGTCTATGAGCTACACATAATACAGTTGCACTATAAGAATCTATGATTCTGTCATGGAATGAAGTCCATATTAATGATACAAATGTCAACCTCTTCTCTTTCTACATCCACACATATGCATTTTCCAACATGTGTTGTGGATAGTAATTGGGAGTGAGAGATCTGGCTGACTATTTTATACTCCCCGGCTCAGGGTTAATAAGGCCACACCTAAGTCATACACCTAAGCATGATCTAGTGACTCTACTGGCGTGTATGGTCCAGCAGCATATAGGCAGTGCACTTACTGACTGACCATTGAGCTGCCCCCTTAAGGTTTTGAATTTAATGGTGATTTCATTGTAGGCAAATGAGCTGTTAACAGCATAAACAGCCTGATCACTCCTGTTATATTTTTTGATTTCTTTCGGGTGTTCAGTGGAAATGAGCCAAAGTAGAGCGCGAAAAGCTCCTCTCGGAAACGGCTCTGTGACAGAATCTGACAATTTATCATCTGTGCTGTGACAGTACCCCGTAAATTTAATCCTAATTCGCCATCTGTGCATCTACATGCTGTGGGTATGTCACTATGTTTTTCACATCAACTTATCTTTGCTGTGACTTTTTAAAAAAATATATATTAAAAAGTTCCACAATGACATCTTTTTGGTAGTCTTTGCTGCGGCATACTTAAGTGACATAAAATGAACATTTTACAGTGACATGCGCAGAATGTGTAAGCACTTGAGCACATCAATTTGATCCTCTTGAATATCCTACTCATGTCAGCTGAGTTTATCAGGATTTATCACTTACTAAGATATCCTGCAATATAGTGCATAAGAAAAGCATGCACTGAAACAGATAGATGCCCTCAGTGGCTCAGTGAATAATAGCACTACACCCACAAAGTCTTGGTCTTGGCCAGGTAGTTGGCTTCAGCACTTTGAGGCTGTAAACATGATAATCCCACTCATGTTGACTAACTAATGACTCCCCTCAGAAGGTAGATAGAGTTTATGGACTTAAAGTGAAGACAAAATCAGGTTAGCTATGATGTCTCCTCAAGGAGCAATAACCTCCTGGCAGGCTTTCACTTGAAGAATGGGCACTTGGATGAGATACTGGAGCGGTGGCTGCAGCTACCGGTTATTACACAGGGCCAGAATAGAAAGGTTTAAAAATCTTTTGCTTTTATGGTCGCTTATTGTCCCTTCCACCCTAAAGAATATAGAAAAATTTCACTATTTCTAGTAGTCACAACTAGTTGAAATCAGACCAGAGCATTTTGTCCTTTGACCCAACAACACTTCCTCAACCACAACACTGCCAAAGGTACTACTATTTTCCTCAAAATCAGCACCTCTTCTTACTCAACACTGCCACTAACCCTTAGAGACATTGGGATTAATTTTAATTTGTTTCACCTGGCATTAACATAGCATTAAGGGCCTCAAAATGGGATCAGTAGCCTTACAATGTCAGTAATCCTGATAATCTTTTAAATGAAAAACCAAATCAACAAAATTGGGATAAATCAGGCACAGCCCCTAATTCAGGTCAGCTGTAAAACCAAGAACAAATTTTAAAGGAAACTTACAAACTTTAAATCAAAATGTGATTAAAGGGGTCAACAAAACACCCCAGTCCCCGAGGTGCCCACCGAGCACGGAAGGCCTCGAGAGTGCCAGCAGACACCGCGTGCTCCTTCTCCAGGGACATCCGGCAGCGAACGTAGCCACGGAAGAGGGACAAACAATCGGGCGGGACTCCCCCGTCGATCGCCCGCTGCCTGGACCTGTTAACCTGTTAATGGCCAACTTGGCCAGGCCCAGGAGCAGGTTCACGAGGAGGTCCTCCTCCTTCCCAGTAATCCTGATGATGCAGCCGATAGCATTTTGTAAGGGGCCTACAGCTGGGCATCCAAAGTGCCTGTCTGTTTCAGGCCTCCTTTAATATGGAAATGAGAGGACCCTGATTGTCATTTTAGGTTCTTATTGTTTGGACAATGCTCTGTGCAGGCACTGATAGATCGACAAATGATGGAACCAACGAGGTCCAGCAAAGGAAAGTTTGAAATTATTTTTGTGAGGTGAAGAGGAGAAATATTTTGGCCAGCTTCTGCCCAGGATGCCTTCCTCCATGTTTCCAAATACCACCCCACTGATCTGGCTGGCGGTCTGATCATTTGGCACCTGCAACTTTCTGGCTTGATAAATAAGGTCAAGTCTGAGAATTGTGATCACCTTTTCACCACAGGTACAAGCAACCAGCTAGCCCAAATTCATTGTCCAAAATTAAACTAGATCTGTCATATGTATGAGCATGTGCAGTGAGCAATGATACCATTAAACATGTGAACAGGCCACCTTGGCACCTTCCTTTCTTCACAAGTTCCTCTCAATATGTAACAACTTTTGGTGACGAGATGGAATCAAAGTACAAAAATAATGGTAACAAATGGCAGTAGGGACTGTGTTGAACAGGATCAGTTGGCTCCTGCTTAGATAGTGGAGATTTCCATTGGATTGTACTAAGCCTCATTGAAGTGAATTTTGTCCTAATGTCAATCTGGTTTAACTATCAATGACATTGGCTTTGGGTGAGCTTGTTCTGACAGCCACAGTGAAGGTACACTGTTACATTTGAACCAGGACAAAACAGAAATGCCAAATGTTCTGATTGCAAATAGTAAGGCCATATGCCAACAGCTTGCTGAGCGAAGGCCAAAGCAGGAAAGAGAGCTCACTCCAATGCTAATGGAAAATGACACTGCTAGGGTGGAGTTCACAACCTGAGTCCAGAGTATTTAAGCACAGAGGAGCTTGGACTATATGGCATTTAGACCACTAGCAAACACTCAAATGACGGAGACTTTTGTACAGAGGTAGTAGCTAATCAACAGCGCTTAGGAACATATGAATTAGGAGCAGGAGTAGGCACTCAAGCTTGTTCCACCATTCAATAATATCATGGCTGATCTGATTGTAACCTCAATTCTACATTCCTGCCTTGCACCAATAACCTTTCACCCCCTTCCTTATCAAGAATCTATCTACTTCTGCCTAAAAGATATTCAAAGACACTGCTTCCACTGCCTTTTGAGGAAGAGAGAAAAAAATTCTCCTTATCTCTGACCTAAATGAGCGACCCCTTATTTTTAAACAGTGACCCCTAGTTCTAGATTCTCCCACAAGAGGAAACATCCTCTCCACATCGACCTTGTCAAGATCCCTCAATCAAGTTGCCTCTTACTCTTCTGAGCTCCAATGGATACAAGCCTAACCTGTCCAACCTTTCCTCATAAGACAACCCACCCAATCCAGGTATTAGTTTAGTAAACCTTCTTTGAAGCGCTTCCAATGCATTTGCATCCTTCCTTAAATAAGGAGACCAATACTGTACACAGTAGGTCAGAGGCTAGGAATCCTGCAACGAGAAACTCACCTCCTCACTTCCCAAAACCTGTCCACCATCTACAAGGCACAACTGTGAAGGAATACTTTCCACTTGCCTGAATGAGTGCAGCTCCAACACTCAAGAAGTTTGACACCATGCAGGACAAAGCAGCCCCCTTGATTGGCATCTCATCCACAAACATTCACTCTCTCCACCGCTGACGCACAATGGCAACAGTGTGTATCATCTACAAGATGCACTACAGGAACTCACCAAGCCCCCTTAGGCAGCACCTACAAACGCATGACCACTAGCATCTAGAAGGATGAGGGCAGCAGTCACATGGGAACACCAGCACCCGGAGGTTGCCCTCCAATCCCTCACCAGCACGACTTGGAAATATTTCACCACCCTTCACTGTCACGGGGTCAAATCCTGGAACTCCCTCCCTAACAGCACTGTGGGTGTACCTACACCGAATGGACTGCAGCAGTTCAAGAAGGCAGCTCACCATCACCTACTCAAGGGCAATTAGGGATGGGCAATAAATGCTGGCCTCACCAGTGACACACACATCCCATGAATGAATAAAATTAAAGTACTCCAGATGCGGTCTCACCAATGCTCTGTATAACTGAAGCATAACCTCCCTTTCTTGTATTCAATTCCCCTCACAATGAATGATAACGTTCTAATAGCTTTCCTAATTACTTGCTGTACCTCCTTACTAGCCTTTTGGGATTCATGCACAAGGACCCCCAAATCCCTCTTTTATATTTTTCCTGCCAAAATGGACAATTTCTCACTTTATATCTCATTTGCCAGGTCTTTGTCTACTCACTTAACCTATCCACATCCCTTTGTAGCCTTCTTTTCTCCTTTTCACCACTTACTTTCCTCCCCATCTTTGCATCATCAGCAAATTTAGCAACCAAACCTTTAGTCCCTTCATCCAAGTCATTTATATAAATTGTAAAATGTTGAGGTCCCAGTATTGACCCCTGTAGCATACCACCCGCCACCCAGAAAAAGACCCATTTATGCCTACTCTGTTTCCTATTAATCTATACATGCCAATATGTTACCCCATACCATGAGCTTTTATTTTTTTTAATTTATTTTGTTTTTTGTTTGCCTTGATATGGCAGCTCATTAAATGCTTTCTGGAAATCTAAATACAGTACATCCCCTTTATCCACAGCACACAGTACTTCTTCAAAGAACTCCAATAAATTGATTAAATGTGATTTCTCATTTGCAAAACCATGATGACTCTGCCTGATTACCCTGATTTTTTTCCAAGTGGCCTGCTATAAAGTCTTTAATCATAGCTTCGAACATTTTCCCTATGGAAGATGTTAAGCTGGAATATAGTTTCCTGCTTTCTGTCTCCCTTTTTGAATTAAGGAGTTACTTCACTACTTTCCAATCTAATGGAACCTTCCCTGAATTGGGGGACTTTTGGAAAATTAAAACCAATGCATCAAATATCTCACTCACCACTTCTTTTAAGACCCTAGGATGAAGTCCATCAGGGCCCGGGGACCTACCAGTCCATAGCTCCAACAATTCTCTCAGTACCACTTTCCCGATGATTGTAATTTTCCCACATTCCTCCCTCCCTTTCTTCCATTTCCTGATTGATAGCTAGTCCTGGGATTTTACTTGTATCCTCTAGTAAAGACTGATGCAAAATACCTGTTCAATTCATCTAACATCTTATATTCCATTATTAATTCTCCAAACTCACTTTCTGTCAGACCAATTCTTACTTTGTTAACTCTTTTCTTTTTAAAATATGAATAAAAACTCTTCCTATCTGTCTTTATATTTCTAGCTAGCTTTCTCTTGTATCCTATTTTTCCTTCCTTTTCAATCTTTTGGTCATTCTTTCATTTTTTTTATATTCTGTCCAATCTTCTGACTTCCCACCTATCCTTGCACAATTACATGCCCTTCCTTTAAATTTGATACTATCTTTATTTTTTTTCATTAGCCATGGATGGTGGGTCCTCCTCTTGGAACTTTTCTTTCTTGTTGGAATGTTTCTATTCTGTGTATTCTGAAATATCCCATTAAATGTCTGCACTGCATCTCTACTGATCTATCCCTTAACCTAATTTGCCAGTTCACTTTAGCTAGCTCTGCTTTCATGCCCTCATAATTGCCATTTTTAAGTTTAAAATACTAATCTTGGACCCACTCTTCTCTCCCTCAAACTGAATGTAAAATTCAATCATATTATGATCACTGTTACCTAGGGGTGCATTCACTTTGAGGTCAGTAATTAATCCCATCTCATTGCACAATACCAGGTCTAGTATAGCCTGCTCTCTGGTTGGTGCCTAAACATGCTGCTCTAAGAAACTAACCCGAAAACATTCTATGAATTCCTCATCTAGGCTATCTTTGCCCATCTGTTTTTCCCAGTCCATATTCAGATTAAAATCCTCCATGTTTATCACCGTACCTTTCTGACAAGCCCCCATTATTTCTTCTTTATACCCCATCCCATTGTACGGTTACTGTTAGGGGGCCTGTACACCATGCCCTCAAATGACTTCTTGCCTTTAACATTTCTCATCTCTACTCAAACCGTTTCTACATCCTGGTTTCTTGAACTTGGGGCACCCCTCTCTAATGTGCTAATAGCATCATTAATTAACAAAGCCACTCCTCTACCTGTCAACATCCAACGTTAATGGGTAAAGATTGGCTTTGCAAGTTGAAGTTAGAATAGAAACTTGTTTTCCAAGTTGTCACGACCAAAAATACAGCAACAATTTCAAGGACAGCTATGAAGGCATAATTGGTGTGGAAGCACACATCTAAATCAGACCTGAAGTAAGACCAGTATATTGAAAGGCTAGGCCAGTTCCTTAGCTCTCAAAACACAATTTAAAGAAGAACTAAAGAAGCTGGAGTGAAATGCTGTGCTACTGAAACCTGATCTCAGTGATTTGGAACCTCAATTATAGTGTCCAAGACAGACAAAACTGAGGCTATGTGAGGACTACAGAGTCATAATCAACCATGCGGTGGATATGAGCAGTATCCACTAGCAACCTCTCAAGATTTGTCTAGTTAGAGTCAGCAGGATTCAAGATATTCACAAAGATGGGTTTATCACACACTTATGCACAGCACATGTGGATCGAGATTGGGGTTATTCTCTGACACTAAGTTGCCCTAAGGTCTTCTTCAAAAATCTTTCAAACTACAATGGATAAGATTTTGCAAGGACTGCCTCATTGCTTATGCAATCAGAATGATGTATTGATCACATCCGCATCAGTGGAAGAGAACTTCAAGTGTTATATGAAGTGATAAAAGCCTCAACAATCACAATGTGAAGTTGAAAAGCAGCAAGTGTGTCTTCATGTAATCAGAGGTCACGAACCTTGGCCTGAAAATCTATAAAAAGGGGCTACAGCCAATGAAAGAGAAGATAGAGACTATTGTCAGTGCTCCAATGTCAAAAAATGTACATGTGCTTAGTTCATAAATCTCTAGTGACTATTCTGGGGCCAAAGTCTGTAATACCAATGATGGGAGCATTAAGGATGCAGCAGTGGGCTGTATTTATCTCACAGTATGACTACATTTAATTCTCAATTTGGAAGAGAATGCTATCACTGACTCACCATCGCATTTGCCACATGAAGACCCAGATGAAGGCTGTGAAAGTGCAATCTTCATAAAAGTAGTTGTAGATGAGGACTTTCCAATTATAGCAACTGAAATTGCAGCTAAAACTCAGAAAGGTTCAATGTTGATAAGAGTCTACGAATAGACATTCATTGGTTAAACACAGATTGACCAGTAGTCAGACAAGAAACTGAAACTGGGCCAAGCTATGATGTGAGCAGGGCTGCACCTACTGAAGTCACAGAGTAGTGATATCATTGTGGCTATGAACATACAAGAATAGTCAGAATGAAATCCATAGCAAGAGAATTTGTCTATTAGCCTGATCTAGACACTGATCTAGGCTGGTAAGCAAACATACTATCTACCAAAACTAGAAATAAGGCTCCAAAAACTCCTTTACAACCATGGTCATGGATAACTCATTCATTTCAAAGAGCTCATGTAGACTTTGGTGAAAAAGAAAGTGGCGATTTCTTGGTGCTCATTAATCACCAAAAGAGGATCAAAGTAAAACACATGGGTCAAAACACCAATACTGAATGGGCAATAGACAGGTTACAGTCTATTTTTGCTCATCGTGTTTTACTTGAGGAGCTGGTCTCAAAAAAACAACCCTCAATTTCATTCCGCTCTGTTCTAAAATTTCATGCAGCAACATGGTATCAAACAACCTCACCCTCCTCCATATCATTGGATGTCAAATGGAGCAGCAGATAATCTGTTAAGATAGACAAAGATGCACTCAAGAAAGAAGTGCTGCATGGGTGTTCAAATTTCAGACTGAAACAGTAGTTGACTAATTTTCTGCTGAAGTATAGAATGACCCACACTTCACTACAGGGTATACACTCGCTGGACTTTCGATGAGGAGAAAGTTAAGGACAAGTTTGAGTCTGGTTCTACCAAACTTGACTGTTACAGTTGAAAACAAATAGTTCAGTCAGAAATGTCAATATGACACAAACAAAAGGGAATGCAGTTTCAGACAAGATCAGCTTGTTCACGTTCTGAGACCCATCAGGTCATACAAGTGGGATCTGAAAAATATGCTAGAGGTTTGTGGAATTAAAAGATGCATGGTTGAAATTAATGGAATGGTGAGAACTGCCCTTGAGGCCCACAGGGAGGGGTGGGGGGGGCTGCCTTTTCTGCCAGCAGCCCTTTCTTTGCTACATGAAATTTTCCGCTCTGCCCCGATTGGGCTATGCGGCCACCTCCATTTAGCTGGCAGGCTCCCCATGCAGCATGGAGTTTCTCCAATGGCACGGTACAATAGCCCTTACTAGGGCCTTTACAGAATCACAGAATCACACAGTGCAGAAGAGGCCCTTCGGCCCATCGAGTCTGCACTGACACTTGAGAAACACCTGACCGACCAACCTATTCCCATTTACCAGCACTTGGCCCATAGCCTTGAATGTTATGACGTGCCAAGTGCTCATCCAGGTACTTTTTAAAGGATGTGAGGCAATCCGCCTCCACCACCCTCCCTGGCAGCGCATTCCAGACCATCACTATCCTCTGGGTAAAAAGTTTTTCCTCACATCCCCCCTAAATCTCCTGCCCCTCACCTTGAACTTGAGTCTCCTTGTGACTGACTCTTCAACTAAGGGGAAGAGCTGCTCCCTATCCATCCTGTCCATGCCCCTCAATCTTATTCACCTTGATGAGGTCACTCTTCAGTCTTCTCTGTTCCAACAAAAACAACCCAAGTCTATCCAACCTCTCTTCATAACTTAAATGTTTAATCCCAGGCAACATCCTGCTGAATCTCCTCTGCACCCCCTCCAGTGCAATCACACCCTTTCTATAATGTGGTGACCAGAACTGCACACACTACTCCAGCTGTGGCCTCACTAAGGTTCTATACAACTCCAACATGACCTCCCTACTTTTGTAATCTATGCCTTGATTGATGAAGGCAAGTGTCCCATATGCCTTTTTCACCACCCCACTAACATGCCTATCCGCCTTCAGAGATCTATGGACACACATGCCAAGGTCCCTTTGTTTCCTAGAACTTCCTAGTGTCATGCTGTTCATTGAATACCTCCTTGTCAAATTACTCCTTCCAGAATGTATCACCTCACACTTTTCAGGGTTAAATTCCATCTGCCACTTATCTGCCCATTTGACCATCCCGCCAATATCTTCCTGTAGTCCAAGACATTCAACCTCACTGTTAACCACCCAGCCAATCTTTGTGTCATCCGGAAACTTACTAATCCTAGCCCCCACAGAGTCATCTATGTTGTTTATATCAATGACAAATAATAGGGGACCCAGCACAGATCCCTGTGGTACGCCACTGCACACTGGCTTCCCGTCACTAAAGCAGCCTTTTGTCATCACCCTCTGTCAACTAACCCAATTTTGAATCCACCTTATCAAATTACCCTGTATCCCATGTGCCTTTGCCTTCTTTATAAATCTGCCATGTGGGACCTTGTCAAAGGCTTTGCTGAAATCCATATAAACTACATCAACTGCACTACCCTCATCTACACACCTGGTCACCTCCTCAAAAAATTCAATCAAATTTTTTAGGCATGACCTCCCTCTGACAAAGCCATGCTGACTAACCCTGATCAAATCTTGCCACTCCAAGTGGAGATAGATTCTCTCCTTCAGAATTTTCTCCAATAGTTTCCCTACGACTGACATGAGACTCACTGGTGTGTAGTTCACTGGCTTATCTCTACAATCCTTCTTAAATAGCAGAGCCACATTAGCAGTTCTCCAGTCCTCTGGCACCTCCTCCATGGCCAGAGAGGAATTAAAAATTTGGGTCAGAGCCCCTGCGATCTCCTCCCTTGCCTCCCTCAGCAGTCTGGGACACAAATCATCCGGACCTGGAGATTTGTCCACTTTTAAGCCTGCCAACGCTTCCAATATCTTGTCACTCTCTATATCAATTTGCTTAAGAACCTCGCAGTCTCTCTCCTCGAGTTCCATACCTTCATCCTCATTCTCTTGGGTGAAGACGGATGTGAAGTATTCATTCAACACTCTAGCGATGTCCTCTGGCTCCACCCATAGATTGCCCCCTTGGTCCCTTATGGGCCCTACTCTTTCCCTGGTTATCATCTTCCCATTGATATACTTATAGAATATCTTGGGATTTTCCCTACTTTTGCCAGCCAGATATTTCTCATATCCCCTCGTTGCCCTCTGAATTGCTTTCTTAAGCTCCACCAGTTATGGGGGGGGGGGTCAGGGTGAGGTTGGGGGTGTGGGGTGTGGGGTGTGGGAGGCGTTCGAAAAGGAAATGGGGAGGGTACAGGCTCAACATGTTGTCTCTAGGGTGATAGGAAGGATTAATAAGCCCAGAGAACCATGGATGACCAGAGATATTCATGGAATGAAGAGAAGGAAAAGAAAGGCTTTTAGCAGGTAAAAGGGGAGCAAATCAGCAGAGGCATTAGTGGAGTACAGAAAGTGCAGGGTGGACTGTTTGTCCATAACAAGCTTAAACTGAACCATGTTGTGGTCGCTGTCACTAAAATGCTCCCCCACCACCACCTCAGCCACCTGTCCAGCTTCATTCCCCAGAATTAGGTCCAGCACTGCACCGTCCCTTGCTCGACCCTCTACATATCGACCTAAAAGGTTCTCCTGTACACATTTCAAGAAATCCACTCCATCTAAGCCCTTAACACTATGTCTATCCCAATTAATGTTGGGAAAGTTGAAATCACCCTATTGTTATTGTTTTTTCACACCTCTGCAAATTGTACATATATTTGCTCCTCAATTTCCCACTGATTATCTGGGGGTCTATAATAAACACCTAACAATGTGGCTGCCCCCTTTTTATTCCTAAGATCTACCCACAAAGATTCATTTGATGCCCCCTCCAAGATATCATCTCTCCTTACTTCAGTAACTGACTCCCTAACTAATAATGCAATGCCTCCTCCTCTTTTACCCCCTCCCCTGTCTCGCCTGAAGATTCTATATCCCAGAATGCTGAGCTGCCAATCCTGCCCTTCCCTCAACCACATCTCTGTGATGGCTACTATATCACAATTCCACATGTCAATCCTCACCCTTAACTCAACCGTTTTACCTGTAATACTCCTGGCATTAAAGTAGAGGCCATCCAGCCTTGCCTTACTCCCCTGAAACTTGATGCAGCTGTACTCACTCTGACTTGATTGTTTTACTGTATTATGATGTGTCCCCATTCTGCTAACATTCTGTGTCCTCTCCCCCTGCTGAATTTGTTTAAAGCCCTCCTAACAGCACGAGCAAACCCGCCTGCACAGATGTTAGTCCCGCTCTGGTTCAGATGTAGACCGTCCTGCTTTTACAGGTCCCACCTTCCCCAGAAACGGTCCCAGTGATCCAGGAATCCAAAACCCTCCCTCCTGCACCAAGTCTTAAGCCACATATTCAGCTGCACTATTCTCCTATTTCTGTGTTCGCTAGCATACGGCACTGGGAGTAATCCAGAGATTACAACGCAAGAGTTCCTGCTTTTTAGTCTACTGCCTAACTCCCTGAATTCTTGATGCAAGACCTCATCCCTCTTTCTACCTATGCCTTATCACCCTCCCCCTTCAGGATGCCCTGCAGCCGTTCAGTGACATCACGGATCCTGCCACCAGGGAGGCAACATACCATCCTGGAGTAACGCTGACGGCCACAGTAGCACCTATCTGTTACCGTGACTATAGAATCCCCTTTTACTATTGCTCTTCCTCTCTTCCTTCCCTCCTGTATAGACAGGCTGCTTGTGGTGCCAAAAGCTTGGCTCTGTCTGCAATTCCTGGAGGAACCAGCGCCCTCATCAGCTTCCAAAATGGAATACCGATTTGCAAGTGGGACCCCAGGAGACTCCTAAACTACCTGCCTGTTTCTCTTGGACTGCCTGGTGGTCACCCATTCCCTTCTTTCCTCAAGTCCCTTCAGCTGCGGTGTGACCACCTCTCTAAACGTGCTATCCATGATGCTTTCAGACTTGTGGCTGCTCCACAGTGTCCCCAGCTGCTGTTCCAGCTCTGAAACCTGACCTTCCAGGAGCTGCAGCCGAACACACTTCCTGCACACATGTTGGTCCCAGACGCTGGAAATGTTCCCGGTTTCCCACATGGAGCACGAGCAGCATACCATGGCTTTGAGCTCTCCTGTTATGACTTATCCATTCAAGTTAAACCTTTTAAATCAATTACTCTAGGGCCCTTCTTTCCTGATCCTTGTTACTACAGAACATACAACATATAAACCACAAAAAGACCTTAAACTATAAGTGATAAAAGTAGTAAATATGTACCCGACCTTACCCGCTACTTACCAGTCATTCCTCTCCCTTGTAGCCTCTACTGCTGCAGCAGGGCAAGACCATTCTCTGAAGATTTAAGAAGTTGGATAGCAAAGAAAAAATGCAAAGGGCACCTCTTGCCCTCTGCACCAACCTCCCACTGTGTACCAAATTGCCAATACCCACACTCACTCTGGCTGTGTCTCACTCATGATGAGGTCTCTCCCTTGCTGGTGTGCAAGCTCACTGATCGTGTGCTTCTAATAGTCCCTTTCTTAAATAGAGCTGAGGTGACTCACACTAGTTAAGCTTCAAATAGATATCAACACCTATTCAGGCACTAATCAGGGCTTCAGGTATGTAAATTGGCTGCCTACCTCCTGGTGGCAGGCTGCCTGCCCATTACCAGTCCTGTTGCCTATAAAATGCCCCGATGGTGGGACCTTGCAATTTTACTGCTCTCCACACCACCACCCTCCTCCCCTCCACCTGAGGCCTGTAAAATTCAACCTCCTGTGTCATGAGCTCCCAAGTCAGCTAATAGAGCAGTTAAAGGCAAAGGTAGAAGCTTTGACTTGGGCATGGATGTAAAATGAATGACAATACGTTCGTTTACATCCAGTCCCCCCAGCAGTTTTACACCCCTGCTAAAATTCCACCCTAAGTCCCAACTCCTCTCCCTAACAGTCTGTCTCCAGTTCCAATCCCACACCTGCTAGTGCAGCAATCTTGTCTTTTCCATTTCATGCATAGAAACATGGAATTTCTATAGAGATACTCCCAATCTTTCATTGTGACTTTGTGTAAGGTTGACGGAAACTCTGCCAAAAATGGTAAAGTTGGCACCTGCAGCGTCTCTATTAAAATTACAGTAGGAAATGTAGAAATTCAACCCCAGAATGTATTTTGAAAACGTAGCATAAAATGCTGTCCTTTGGCTTGTGAAGTAATTATTCTATACCTTTTTGGATGCTGGAATTGAATTAGCATCAATCACCAATGCATTCCACATTTGTATAACTCTGCATACCTTTTAATGTCCACTTTATGTATCTATTACAGTTCTTAAGACCATCAGCCCCTGGGGAGCTGGAAAGGTTTGCAGTCATCTGAAGAATCCAGAAAAGTCAGGGGCATGGGAACCCTTAATGGTGAGGCCTCATTAACATATTGTAAGACTGCCTTCTGCCAGCAGCCAGTCAAGTGTACACTAGAGGCAGGAGATCTCAGCCAGAGACCTGGCACTGAGAAGGAACATCAGATCTGGGCTGTGATCTGGAGGGCTGGGGGTTGCAACTGGCAATCCAGAGGCCCAAGGAGGGAAGACGAGCTCAGGACTAGGGGAGGCCAATTGGAGCCTGGGGGAAGTACTCCTGCTCCTCTGGGTGCACAAGGAGTGCTGAAAGAGGCACTTATCTTGAGCAGTTGGCAGCTCCCACCTGGGATCAGCTACCAGCTAGCGACAGAGGTCGAGCTTTTCCCTCACTCATTGCCACAACGTTGATGATATTGTCAAGTGACAACTTTGGTTCATTATTTAGACCCTCCCCCCACCTCCTTTTTGTTGAAGCCTCAGCCATGGCCTGGATTCTGCACTTTAAAGAGGCAAGAACCAGTTCAAGTTGCCTAATCCTGATACTTTAAGCCCCCTCTGCTCTTTCCTGCTCTAGGGTGGGGGTTGTGAGTGTTAAAAGAAAGGCCACCATTTCTTGTTCTCAATAATCTAACAATGGAAACTATCCACCCATGTTTGCTTTGTCCAATCTTTATATCATTTTGAGCACCTTTACCAAATCCACCCCTATTGTCTTTGCTTTAACTTTTCTCCCCTTTCCTTATAATCTGAAAATGTACATCATTCTCCAGAATGATAGGGTAGAATTTTAACTGAAGAAAAAGGTACGGATTTGCATCGGGTGCGCAATAGGGGGGCTTAAAGTTAAGAAAATCTGCTTCCCAATCCAAACACTCCTCCAACCCGCCCACCTCCAGCTTTAACTGAAGCCAGACAGCAGGAGGCGACCAACCCAACCCAGTGAGGTGAATTGCAGCTTTAAATATAATAATGAAGCTCACACATTTTCATTGTCATTCAGCTTTTAATATTTAACATCTGTCGGCCGCATTTCCCAGACCATGGGGAACCTGGCAGGTTCCTCAATGTGGGGAGACTTGGCAGATTCAGAAGATAGGTGCCTTCACATATAAAGTCTGGATCCTGAAGCCTGCCTGAGAATGTTCCATGATCAGGGCTCCTATCCAATGGCCCTCCCCTGAGGCCTCTGACCTCTACCCAACCATCCACCAGGCCCCATTCTTCACCCCTAAAACCAGGCTCTGATCTCCCCATTGCCCCAAACAGGCCCTACTCTCCCCCTGTGCAATCAAGTCCCAATCTCAGTCCATCCGCAAACTGTTGCCTCAGAGATATGCAGAGATGATACACTCCAGATTATGTGTGCAGCACGAGTTTATTCAATGCTTTAAAATATCTGTTCTCATGCTTACAGCTGCTTGCCTATAATTTAGTTTATCTTTCTCAGTCAGCACACCAATTCTCCACTCAACCATCCTCTCAATTGCAGTCACCCTCCAATTGACCATCTACATCCACTTCCCTTCAGCCAACCTCCCTCCAATGCCAACCATACTTGAGGTAGACTTAGCTGCTGCTGTGACAATCAATGACTGGACCCCTAGTTGTTTAGAGGCTCAGGCTGGCTGCCAGGATTGGAGGATGTATCTGATCACTGATGTCACTAACACACAGTGGAATGAAGACTCCATGCATGTGGGGGAACCCTGAAATGTCAGATTAATGAAAATTGTGCCCATTATATCCCTCCTGTAGGGAGGAGCCCAAGTTTGCAAACAATTTTCCAGATGTTGCCTAAGCGTACTTTTGCTCGCCCATTCATGACTTCTTTGCTTTTAGCATTCTCGCATCCTGTGGCCTCTCAGTTAAAGTTGGCCAAATCTAGTCCCCAATTCAGGATAGTTTAGGTGCTGTGGACTAGAATGATGCTGCCAAACTTCATATAGGTCTCCACCCACCAACTAACAGTTTGAAAAGGACATGAACTGACAAATCAGTGTATAATTCATTTTGCCACCCACTTTTATATTATTTGTAAGTGAATTGGGTGGCGCATTGGGTTATGCATTGGAATTAATTTGCTGACTCCAAAGTTCACATTTCCACCCCAAACTGATAAAACAACAACAACTTGTAATTATACAGTACCTTTAATGTAATAAAACATCCCCAGGTGCTTAACAGGAGGACGTAAAACAAAATTTGACAAAATTTAACATAAAACCACATGAAAAGATAAAATGACACATGACCAAAAGCTTGCAAGTGATAGACAGAGCTAAGCGATTCCACAACCAACAGATCAGATCTAAGCTCTGCAGTCCTGCCACATCCAGTCCTGAATGGTGGTGGACAATTAACGGACTCAGTGGAGAAGGAGGCTCCACAAATATCCCCATCTTCAATGATGGGGGAGCCCTGCACATCAGTGCAAAAGGTAAGCCTGAAGCATTCGCAACAATCTTCAGCAAGAAGTGCTGAGTGGATGATCCATCTCAGCCTTCTCCGGAGGTCCCCAGCATCATAGATGCCAGTCTTCAGCCAATTCAATTCCCTCCACATGATATAAAGAAACAGCTGAAGGCATTGGGTAGTGCAAAGGCTATGGGCCCTGAAAATATTCCAGCAATAGTACTGAAGGCTTGTGCTCCAGAACTTGCTGTGCTACTAGCCAAGCTGTTCCAGGACAGCTACAACACTGGCATGTACCCAGCAACATGGAAAATTGTCCATATATGTCCTGTACATGAAAATCAGGACAACTCCAACATGGGTATTGGTTCTCCATCAGTCTACTCTCGATCATCGGTAAAGTGTTGAAAGGGGTCATCTACAGTGCTATCAAGCGGCACTTGCTTAGCAGCAACCAGTTCACTGATGTTCAGTTTTGGGTTCTGCCAGGGTCACAGCTACTGACCTCATTACAACCTTGGTCCAAACATGAACAAAACAATTAAGCTCCAGAGGTGAGGTGAGAGTGACTGCCCTTGACATCAAGGAAGCATTTGACCGAGTGGGGCATCAAGGAGCCCTAGCAAAGCTGGAGTCAATGGGAATCAGGGGAAAACTTCTCTGCTGGTTGGAATCATACCTAGCACAAAGGAAGACGATTGTGGTTGCTGGAGGTCAATCATCTCAGCTCCAGGACATCACTGCAGGAGTTCCACAAGGTAGTGTCCTAGGCCCAGACATCTTCAGCTGCTTCATCAATGACCTCCCTTCCATCATAAGGTCAGAAGTTGGGATGTTCGCTGATGATTGCACAATGTTCAGCATCATTCGCAACTCCTCAGATACTGAAGCAGTCCATGTCCAAATGCAGCAAGACCTGGACAATATCCAGGCTTGGGCTGACAAGTGACAAGTAACATTCACACCACACAAGTGCCAGGCAATTATCATCTCCAACAAGAGAGAATCCAACCATCGCCTCTTGACATTAAATGACATTACCATCGCTCATGAATCCCCCACTATCAACATTCTGGGGGTTACCATTGACCAGAAACCGAACAGGACTAGCCATATAAATACTGTGGCTACAAGAGCAGATCAGAGCTAGGGATCGTGCGACGAGTAACTTTCCTCCTGATTCCCGAAAGCCTGTCCACCATCTACAAAGCACAATTCAGGAATGTGATGGAATACTCCCCACTTGCTAGGATGAGTACAGCTTCCACAACATCAAGAAGCTTGACACCATCCAGGACAAAGCAGCCCACTTGATTGGCACCACTTGCATAAACATTCACTCCCTCCACTACCGACGCACAGTAACAACAGTGTGCACCATCTACAAGATGCACTGCAGGAATTCACCAAGGCTCCTTAGGCAGCCCCTTCCAAACCCACGACTACTATCATCTACAAGGACAAGGGCAAAAGACAGATGGGAACACCGCCACCTGGAAGTTCCCCTCCAAGTCACTCACCATCCTGACTTGGAAAGATATCGCCATTCCTTCACTGTCGCTGGGTCAAAATCTTGGAACTCCCTTCCGAACATCACTGTGGGTGTACCTACAGCACATGGACTGCAGCGGTTCAAGAAGGCAGCTCACCACCACCTCATCAAGGGCAGCTAGGGATGGGCAATAAATGCTGGCCCAGCCAGCGAAGCCCACATATGTGAGTGATAAAAAAATGGTCATCGATGCTCACAGCTTGTGTGACAGTGATCGCCACTTTGTTGTCAGCTGTGTGGTATGTTCCCGCTTTGTTAGCAATAATAATGACTGAAAAGCTCAGCAGCAGTAATTAGACATGAGTTGCTATAGTTACAGGTTTTATCATTTCCCGTTTGCCACCCTCTGGACTCGGAGTGAAATCCCCAACTCAGTGTTAATGAATGCTGACAGCAGTTTTGTACTATGGGCTGATCTCCTGTGGGAACTGAATTAAGACAGCCCCATCTCATTTCAAGCAGGCTTTCCAGCCAACAGAGAGGGAGCACTTTCTGGCATCATTTTCAGAGCTCAATTTGAACCCAGACCTCAGCACTAAAGGATAAACACAGAAAATGCTCAGCAGGTCTGGCAGCACCTGTAGAGAGAGAAACCGAGTTAACATTTCAAGTCGGTGATCTTTTTTCGGAATAATTTCAAAACCCACAATCTCTACCACCTAAAAGGGCAGCAGACATATGTGAACACCACCACCTGCAGGTTCCCCTCCATGTCACACACCATCCTGACTTGCTGGGACAAAATCCTGGAACTTACTCACTAATGGAATACCTTCACCACTCAAACTGCAGTAGTTCAAGGCAGCAAATCACCCCAAACCTCTCAAGGTCAATTAGGGATGAGCAATAATGCTGGCCCAGCCGTTGATGACGATCTCCCCTGGATGAATAAAAAAAAGTCTGGTCTCCGTATTTAAAAAGAATATTGATGAGCTGGAGAAAGTAAAAGAACGCTTTACAAAGGTGATTGCAAAATGGAGGAGGCACAACTATCAAAAAAGAAGGAACAGGCTGTGCCTATATTCTCCAGAAAAGTGAAGACTGAGATGTGACATGAGAGAGGTTTTTACAATTATGAAAGTGTTCTACAGGGTGGACAAAGAGGTGTTTCCACTTCTGGGAGAGTCCAAAACTAAGGGCCATAAGTATAAGACATCCACAAATAAATCTAATAAGGAGAAACTTCTTTACTGAAAGGGCGGTTCGAATGTGGAATATGCTTCCACATGGAGTGGTGAAGGTGAACAGCACAGAAGTGTTTAACAGCTAGATAACTGCTTGAGGGAGAAAGAAAGAGAAGGGTATGTTCATGGGGTGAGATGAAGAAAGGCAACTGGAGGGTCAGTGTGAAGTTGGGACCAAGAGCTTGATTCTGTGCTGTAAATTCCTTTTAGGGGGGTAGTCGGGGGTAATCCGTGCATTGCGACTGTAGTCAGGGGTGGTCAGTGGGGGAGGGTGTTAAGTGGT
This sequence comes from Carcharodon carcharias, assembly GCF_017639515.1. Lineage (NCBI taxonomy): Eukaryota > Metazoa > Chordata > Chondrichthyes > Lamniformes > Lamnidae > Carcharodon > Carcharodon carcharias. Next base: position 217,855,602 of record NC_054467.1, on the reverse strand, counting down.
CGAAGTAGGGGGTGTGAGGGTGGCCAGCAGTGTGGAAGGGTGTACAGGGAGTGTCAGCCCCATAGTTACCTAGGGGTTAGAAGTGGTTTTAATCCTTTTAACTTTTCCTGGGTGACTATTCTGCTAAGAGAGTCAGAACCATCCAAAGTCTCCGATTTAAATCAGAGTATTGGATGCTTACAGATGCAGGGTAATTGCCCATTGGAAATTTAAACTTCCTGGGCAATTCCATGCAGTCCTTGCATGGGAAATTCCGGCTGTCCCTAGCATATCTTCTGGGGTACCTCCAGGGTATGACCCCGCCCCCCCCACCCCGCCAAAACCTTGGGAACAGAAGCTCTGGGCCAATATTTATTTGGTCACATTTCAGAATAATTTAATAGACGTTTTTTTCAGGTAGAATTTATATTGAGTGAATTTTTTAAAAACAAGCTCTTTCTCTCTATGTGAGAGAAACAGATACCTTTTCTCATTTAACGGTCAATTCTGATTACACTTCTCTAACAGTTATTATCCCTGAATTGAAAAGAAATCCAGATTTCTCCCAGAGGAAAAATCAAATAGTCTTTGTGCATAGCAGTATAGCAGTTTATGTAAAGAAGATGATTTGAATATAAATTGGTTTATCAAATCAAGTAGTTTTTCACCTAAACTTTTATTGTTAATTCAGAAAGTGTGCCAAGCTGAAAGACAATGTAAGTAAACCTCTGTTCTCTCCTGATTGTCTGAAGTAAGATTGATGGAAGAGTGGAACTTCCACAGTAACTTTAGAAATGCTGTAAGAACTGTTGCTTGTGCCATTTTTTCCCAGTGTTTCCATGGCTCTTCTTCAAGAGTGAGAGCCCCCATGGAATGAGAGATAGACAGAAACAGTGAAAGATGCTGTGTTATTATTTAGACAGATAATTAGAAAACAAAGCACATTTTAGAAATTGTTTATACAATTATTGTAAATATTTGATATTGAGTGGAGAATACTGCAAGTCATTTGAGGCAATTATTTTCCGATGTGTCAATCCGATAATGTAAACATTTTGGCAGAAGGGATAGGAAGAGTCAATATAGACTTAACAGCACAGTTCTAAAGTGTGTAGTCAGATTGACCTTGGGATCCAGATCCACAGATGCTTGAAGGTGGCAGGACATATTAAGAGAGTAATTAGCAAACTTATGGGATCTTGGGCTTCAGAAATAGAGGTATTGGGTATAAAAGAAGGCAAGTTTTGCTGAACCTTTACAAAGCTCTGGTTAGTTCACAACTTAAGTATTGTGTCCAGTTCTGGTCACCACACATTAGTAAGAGTACAGAGGAGATTTCCCAGAATGGTTCTAAAGATGAGAGATTTTAAATACAAGGTTCTGTTGGAGAAGTTGGGGTTGTTCTCCTTGGAGCAAAGGAGTTTATCCAGAATTATCTGGAAAAACTCAGCAGGTCTGGCAGCATCGGCGGAGAAGAAAAGAGTTGACGTTTCAAGTCCTCATGACCCTTCCACAGAACTGAATGAATATAAGGAGAGGGGTGAAATATAAGCTGGTTTAAGGAGGGGGGGGGGAGAAGTTGGGGGGGGGGCGGTGGTGTGGTTGTAGGGACAAGCAAGCAGTGATAGGAGCAGATAATCAAAAGATGTCACAGACAAAAGAACACAGAGGTGTAGAAGGTAGTGATATTATCTAAACGAATGTGCTAATTACGAATGGATGGTAGGGCACTCAAGGTACAGCTCTAGAGGGGGTGGGGTGGAAAGACTAGCAAGGCATAAAAGATTTAAAAATAATGGAAATAAGTGGGAAAAGTAAAATCTATATAAATTATTGGAAAAACAAAAGGAAGGGAGAAGAAACAGAAAGGGGGTGGGGATGAAGGAGGGAGTTCAAGATCTAAAGTTGTTGAATTCAATATTCAGTCCGGAAGGCTGTAAAGTGCCTAGTCGGAAGATGAGGTGCTGTTCCTTTACGCAGACTGGAGGAACAGCACCTCATCTTCCGACTAGGCACTTTACAGCCTTCCGGACTGAATATTGAATTCAACAACTTTAGATCTTGAACTCCCTCCTCCATCCCCACCCCCTTTCTGTTTCTTCCCCCTTCCTTTTGTTTTTTCCAATAATTTATAGATTTTTCTTTTCCCACTTATTTCCATTATTTTTAAATCTTTTATGCCCTGCTAGTCTTTCCACCCCACCCCCATTAGAGCTGTACCTTGAGTGCCCTACCATCCATTCTTAATTAGCACATTCGTTTAGATATCACCACTTTCAACACCTCTGTGTTCTTTTGTTCTTTTGTCTGTGACATCTTTTGATTATCTGCTCCTATTACTGCTTGCTTGTCCCTACAACCACACCACCCTCCCTCCCCCCCTACCTTAAACCAGCTTATATTTCACCCCTCTCCTTATATTCACTCAGTTCTGTGGAAGGGTCATGACTCGAAACGTCAACTCTTTTCTTCTCCGCTGATGCTGCCAGACCTCCTGAGTTTTTCTAGGTAATTCTGTTTTTGTTTTGGATTTCCAGCATCCGCAGTTTTTTGGTCTTATCTCTGAGTTTAAGGGGAGATTTGTTAGGGGTATATAAGATTATGACAGGTTTTTGTTTATCATTTGCAGAATGTGGGCTTCGCTGGCTGGGCCAGCATTTATTGCCCATCCCTAATTGCCCTTGAGAAGGTGGTGGTGAGCTGCCTTCTTGAACTGTTGCAGTCCATGTGGTGTACGGACACCCACAGTGCTGTTAGGAAGGGAGCTTCAGGATTTTGACCCAACAACAGTGAAGGAACGGTGATAAATTTCCAAGTCAGGATGGTGAGTGACTTGGAGGGGAACTTTCAGGTAATGGTGTTCCCAGCTGTCTGCTGCCCTTGTCCTTCTAGATGGTAGTGGTCATGGGTTTAGAAGCTGCTGTCTAAGGTTTATATAAGGTAGATGAAGAAAAGCTTAGTTGATGGTACAAGGACTAGATTTACAGTTTTGGACAAGAGGCATGGGGGGATGTGAGGAAGAAATTTCTTACTGAGTGAGTGCTAATGACCTGGAGCTCATTGCCTATGAGGGTGGTGAAAGTGGAGATGATTTCAAAAGGAAATTGGGGGGACCCTTGAAGGAAATTAAGTTATAGGGCTGCAGAGAGAGCTAGAGCAGGGAAATGGGACAGATGGGAATGCTCCAGAGAGAGCTGGCATGGACTTGATGAACTGGATGGCTTCCTGCTGTGCCACAATGACCCTATGGGTGGGATTTAATGCCCTACCCCATGATGAGTTTGGTGGCAGGGAGCATTTAATTAGGAGGGAAGGTGCTGGGTGGGGGCCCCGCCACCTTTGCCCCATCTTCCCTGATTAAGTCCGTGATGGGAAGGCCCATGCACAGCCTTCCTGTCCTGCCACCAATAGAGTAGTAATTGGGAAATTAATGCCCACTCAAGGGGCCCATCCTGCCTCCACTGGAATTTACTAGGAGGGATCACCATCCAGGGAGTACAACAAGTAACCCATGTAGGGATGCTTGTAGGCTCCAGGTAGGGGTGTGGGTGGGGGCGTGGGGGGGTGGTGGTGATGTGGTGGGTGGGTGTGGGGGGGCCTTGTTCAAAGGCACTCAGTGTTTGGCCAAACAACCCGGCGTCAGGAAGTGGAGGTCTTGCTCAGACCCACCCCTTTTCCCTTGCTGCTGACCCCACAATCCCCCCACCCTGTGATCCTCCTCCCACCATCATTCACCTGTGGCCTGGGATGCAGTGACGACACTAGGCCACAGGTATGTGTTGTACTGACAGAAACCATCACCTCCCTGGCGGTGTTGCCGTTTAATAGAGTTGTCAGCCTCTGAATGGCCAGAAGCTCTTGACACATGAGACTTCCATCCTCCGGGTCTTTGATCCCAGGAAGACCCCACAGCTGCACAGCCAAATGCCCGTGTGGCAGTTAACACAACGGACCTTCCCTAAAAGAGACAACACTGGGCTCTCGCTGGTTTACTCGCTCACAGGTATCCAATAATTATTAACCTATGACTCTAGTTCCTGTCAGGAAGATATAATAATTTTCATAATGTTTTTGGAGTTTATTGTAGAGTAATAGTGGGGTCTGTATCTATGGGTCTATGGGCATAATTTTTCCCTTGTCGGTTGGGCACGCGCCTGACCTGAATGGGAGAAAAATAGTGCGTGATGTCGTCGGGTGAGCATGTGCAGGAGTCAGCATTGTGCCCGCTGACAATTAAGAGGGCTCTTAAGCCCATCAATAAATGAATTAAATTGAATTTTTCCCTGCCCATCAAACATTTCAGTTGGTGGATGGGCAAATAGGCCAAGCAGCCTTTGCATTTTTTGTGAAACCTCATCCACAGGTGGGATGAGGTTTCAAAGAGTGATTTAAAAAAATATAAACTTTTAAATCTCATTTTTAATATGTCCCTGCTCATGTGACAGAGTCCATAGACACAGACCCCGCCATTACTCTATTTTACAATAAACATTATGAAAATTATTATATCTTGCTGACAGGAACAGAGTCACATGAGGGGAGACATGCTTTCCTTAATTTTGAAATCTTTATTTGTAAACTTAAAAATCTCTAGTTCCTTGAGGCACATACGCTGACTTCCACACCCACCCCCACCCCCCACCCAGGCAGTGCTGAGCCTTTCGGCCCACGATTCATGCTGGCTGATCGTTAATTGGCCAGCCAGCGTGAAATCACACATGGGGCCCAATTGCGTGCAACGGACCATTATGCAACTGCTGTTGGGCCTGCCAGCTGCGCCCACCCGATGAGGGGAAAATCCATGTGTGTGTGTGTGTGTGTGTGTGTGTGTATGTATGAATGTATCTTCATTGAATTAAAGGCAGCTGGTATGAAGGCTTTGATGTAACAGAAGATAAGCTAGGTTTGAAATGTTAACTAGGTAAACATTGTGTAAAGGGAACATTTGCATTTTTTAATAAACCAGACTAGCTTGAATTCAAAAGACAGAGTGGAATGTTACACCTAGCCAGGAGAAGTTAAGAAACAGTTTGTTTATTTTCCCCAAAGATTACTGGTAAAGTTGGTACTTTGATGGATTTTTATTATTAGAGAGGTAAAAGTCCTAAAACTCAATGAAACAATGGGATTTGCATTCAGAGGGGAAAATATGTATAATGGAGAGAAAGCTGTGTGCAAGGGAAGGCATTCTAAGATCTAACAGGTCTGAAAATCCTCCAGCATCTAAGCCTCAAGGTGTTGTCTAGAAAGAACTGAAGCTGAGAAACACTCACTCTGAATTCGACTATTCAGGGTTTAAGTGTTACTTTGCCTGGGTCTTGTAAAGACCTATGTGTCTCGCTGTTGCCTTAACGGATGTGTAACTGGGGTTTAGATTAATTAGGGAATCTAGAAGTTATCATAGTTGAAATTTGTAGATCTATGTGCGTAAAATTATTTCTCCTATTAATAAACGCTAAATTTAGTTTTTAAGAAACCTATGAGACTTGGTGGCCTTCTGTTTACTGAATTCAATGCCCGCAACTCGAAATAAGTACGAATTACAAAGTAGTCGTGGCAGCTACTTCAAGCTTCCCTCTGGGATTTGGGTGGCTTGGTATTTACCATCTGCCTGTCATAACATTCCATACCAGTTCTCCTGATACATCTTCCTTTATCCTCAACCAAGGATTTCGCCACACCACAGTTGACAGGGCCTCAACCGTGTCTGTCCTGGTTACAGCATTTTTGTTCTCACCCCTTCCCCTCACTCCCAAAACCATGATAAAGCTCCCCTTGTCCTCACCTTCCACCCCCAACAGCCTCAGTATTCAATGGATCGTTTTCTGCCACTTCCGCCATCTCCCATGTGATTCCACCACCAAACACATCCTTCCCTTCCCTCCCCTTTCAGCATTCCAAAGGTTTTGTTGATGCCTTGGTCGACTCCTCAATGACCCTTAACACCCCTTCTTCTTCCCGCGGAACCTTCCCACGCGAGTGCAGGAGATGCAACACCTGCCTCCTTATCTCCTTCTGCTCACCATCCAACTCTCTTTCCAGATGAAGCAGCGACTTACATGTACTTCTTTCGATTCAGTAAATTGTACTCGGTGCTCACAATGTTGTCTCCTCCACAATGGGAAGACTAAACCCAGATTAGGTGACCACTCCATTCAGTCCACAAGCATGACCCTGTGCTCCAGGTCATCTTTCATTATAATTTTCCACCTTGCTCTCACGCTGACATGTCTATTCAAGGAAGGTGGAGAGACAGAAAGCAGGGAACTGTAGACCAGTTACCCTAACATCTCTTATTCAAAAAAATGCTTCAATCGATTATTAAGGACATGTAAAATAATCATAATATAGTCAAGCAGAGTCAACAAGGAGTTATAATCTCCATAGAGATCGTTAGCATTTAAAGAGAAATTTGAATACCCAGTGATTGATTGAAAGAACTACACCACAAAAAAAAACTCCAATACATAAAAAAAATAAACAAAGCCAGCATTATTATTTTAAATTTAGATTTTGTCAAGGTTTGGAGCATAAATCCAGTTCACCTTTTTACTTCTTAATTCCTAAAAGTTACATTGGGGTCTTGAGGATTAATTTACTTCTCCTTCTAGAGTCAAACTAACGACATCACAGCTCTCCAGCATTCGCTTGGATTTCTCCTCGGTGTTCCAGCTATACACCGAGTTATGAGATTTTGTGGTGATCCTTCCATAAGCTTTTGGCCAAATGACCAGCTGAGTTTCTTTCAAACTTTCACAACTGTGTACTTCTCAGCTCAAGCTTAGGCCTCACTGCATTCGTGCTCAATGATTTAAAAATCAGGAACACCCCTGGTTCCTATGGCCTCTATGCTGCTTGTCCTGGCTTTGGACAGACTCAGACTGCTTTTACACAATCTACTCATGGGCCAGCTGGCAACAGTGGGATGCTCCAAACAGAAATTTAAACAAATTATTATTTTTTTCAAAACAACTCTTGGAGTCTGCGACTCACATGAATAATTCATATCTCTAGTGGAGCACAGTGGCAGCAGTGTGCGCCATCTACAAGATGTACTGTGGCAACTCACCCAGGCTCCTTTGACAGCACCTTCAAAACCCATGATCTCTCTCACCTAGAAGGACAAGGACAGCAGATGCATGGGAACATCACCACCTACAAGTTCCCCTCCAAGCCACACAACATCCTGATCGGGAAGTGTATCGCTGTTGCTTCGCTGGATCAAAAAACTGGAATTCCCTCCCTCAGAGCACTGTGGGTATAGCAACACCACAGGGGTTCATGAAGGCAGCTCACCACCAGCTTCTCAAGGGAAATTAGGGAGAAGCAATAAACATTGGCCTTGGTAGTGATGCCCACAATCCGTGAAAGAATAAATTAAAACTGCCAGTCACCAATCAACACCACTCCAATTGTGACTGCAAGACTGCTTGATCACCACCACTAACCTCCCTTCCACTCCCTCCCAATCACAACTACTTGCACCCACTCTCTTGCTTGCGCCCTTCCTGCTCATCCTCTCCTGCCAAATCTCCCCCTTTCCAATCAGCCCCTCTCCCACACCCTCCTCCACACTTTGTTTGTTTCTTTATAGAAATATCTGAGGATGGAGTCGTCTTCCTGCTGGGAGGTCTCTCCCTGTCTCACCACAGGGCAAGTTGTGTGTGACATGGAACATGAGTCAGAACTTTTCGGCATCAAATGGGGGGCAGTTGTTCAAATGATACACAATCTTAGGGAAGTTATGGCTGCTTGGTGAGCCAATGGTACTGTTGTTGGTTGGAATGCTGCCAGTGAATTTTCACCTGAACGTTTTACATTTTCTTTTGCTTTTCTAATATTTTTGAACACTTATTATTTTTTGTATCTTCCTATTTTTCTTTTGTATTTTACTTCAATTGATCATAAAACTTACCTTATTTGGCCTCTGACCACAACAGGAGTTGATGTTAAATCCTCTTCTTTGACAGTGGGAGGCAGTGGCGTAGAGTCATACCCAGCACAAAGGAAGATGGTTGTGGTTGCTGGAGGTCAGTCATCTCAGCTCCAGGACATCACTACAGGAGTTCCTCAGGGTAGTGTCCTTGGCCTAACCATCTTCAGCTGCTTCATCAATGACCTTCCTTCCATCATAAGGACAGAAGCGGGGATGTTTGCTGATGATAGCAAAATGTTCAGCATCATTCACAACTCCTCAGATACTGAAGTAGCCCATGTCCAAATGCAGCAAGACCTGGACAATATCCAGGCTTGGGCTGACAAAGGGCAAGTAGCATTCATACCACATAAGTGCCAGGCAATGACCATCACCAACAAGAGAGAATCTAATCATCGCCCTTTCACATTCAATGGAATTACAATCGCTGAATCCCCCACTATCAACATCCTAGGGGTTACCATTGACCAGAATCTGATCTGGACTAGCCATATAAGCACTGTGGCTACAAGAGCAGATCAGAGGCTAGGAATCCTGTGATGAGTAGCTCACCTAGTGATTCCAAAAAGTCTATCCACCATCTGCAAGGCACAAGTCAGGAGTTTGATGAAATACTCTTCACTTGCCTGGATGAGTGCAGCTCCCACAACACTTGAAGCTTGATACCATCCAGGACAAAGCAGTCCGCTTGATTGACACCCCATCCACAAACATTCACACCCTCCACCACCAATGCAGAGTGGCAGGAGTGTGTACCATCTACAAGATGCACTGTAATAACTCACCAAGGGTCCTTAGGCAGCAAACCCATAACCACTACCATATACAAGGACAAGAGCAGCAGACACATTGGAACACCACAGCCTGGAAGTTCTCCTCCAAGTCACTCAACATCCTGACTTGGAAATATATCACTGTTCTTTCACTATCTCTGGTTCAAAATCCTTGAACTCCAGCCCTAACAGCACTGTGGATTTACCTACACCACATGGACTGCAGCAGTTCAAGAAGGCAGCTCACCACCACCTTCTCAAGGGAAATTAAGGATGGGCAATAAAAGTTGGCCTCGCTGGTGATGCCCACATCCCATGAATAAAGAAAAAAAAGGCACTTTGGGACGTCCTGGGGTCACAAAAGGTACTATTATAATTGATTGTTTTCCAGAGAGACTGGCACATGGAGAGCGGAATTGGTAGATTTATTTATATAGCTATGGTATGTATTATCAAATTAGAAAATATTTAATTTGCAGAGACCATTCATCAGACTGTTGCCTGGTCATAGAAATTCACCAGTGGGCATAGGATTTTACCCTCCCCAGTTGCCAAGTTCTCCCTCTACAATGTATCCAAACTACAGGAACAGCATCCCATAGCCATGCTGCTCAATTCATGCACCTCTACTCCAATGTTGCCAAATCCCCAGGTCCCTGCTCATATTCTGCTAGGCAACAGACCATCTGCCCAGTCACACCAAAGCAGAGACCTGCCATCTCCAATATCACGACACACCAAGTCCCAAGTTTACAAGATAAAAGATAAAAAAATAGGAACAGATTGGCTCAGTGGTATCGCTCTTGTCCCTGAGTCACAAGGTTGTAGGTTCAAGCCTCACACAAGAGATCTAACCACAAAATTCAGGCTGATACTCAGATCAGGACTGAAGGAGTGCTGCACTGTTGGAAGGTGTTGGTTTTAGGATGAGCCCAAAGTCTTTTCTGCTGGATATAAAGGTCTCATGGTGCTCTTTTGAAGAAGAGCTTGGGGTGCTCCATAACACCCTGCCCAATATTTGTTCCTCAGCCAATCCCACTGAAAAAGATTGGCCCAGATTTTGTGGTAATAATAATATGAGGTGTTGGTCTTGTGGTGCAGTGGTAGTGTCCTAAACTCTGGGTCAGAAGCTCCGGGATCAAGTCCCATTTCAGGACTTGATGGCCATGGAGGATGTGTTCATCACATGGCCAAACAGGCTGATTATCAGCCTGTAAATCCTTCTAATGTGCCTGATGGCAGGCGGTGACAGCAGGAGAGTTTCCTGGTCAGCCAAACGGCAGACAGAAATGGCAAACCACTGCAGTACTCTGCCTATCATAACCATGGGCAACTCCAATGAAGGCCACGGTTGTCAATGCCCTCTTAGGGCATGGTACCTGAGGGAGGAAGAGGAATAATATGAGCCTAACAGTGCTCACCAATTAAAGGGTAAATCATGCGGCAACTTCTGATGTCTGCCACTACACTTGTACTAAACATGGTTGGAAACATTACAGCGAGTAAATTCAGTCGTAGATGAATTTTTAATGTCATAATAAGTCATAATTACTTCTGATTAACTGCTCTGGCCTGGAAAAACCAGTTTTATGCGTGTGGCATTTCATTTCCTCAGAAGAAAGTCAGTAGTATTTGTTCTTAAAAATGAAAACAAAACAGTCTTTGTTTTATTTTTTCTGCTTTGCTCTTTCTTATTTTTCCTTTAATCCCTCTCTAATAAATTAACAATTTAAATATAATTTATATGTTGTGCTTTTACTTCCTTGTTCACAGTCTACTATTGGCTGAGGAGCATCCCTGCAGCTTTTTGGCCTCACAGGTGCTGCAGATCCCCTTTGGAGTGCAATCCACTGGATCAGATATGGGATACATAGAAATCTCTGCTGTCTCAGCAAGTCTCTGGGCAACTGCATGTGAAGGGAATGGCCAAGCTCCAGAAAAGATAATTCTGGGCATTTCTCTCATTGTTGTTTGCAGAACCTTGCCCTGCACAAATTGGCAGCTCAGTTCCTATATTACAACAATGGAAACTCTTCCAAAGGATTTAATTGGCTGTAAAATGCTTTGGGATATCCTGAGGTCATAAAAGGAGCTGAAGAAATGCACGTCTGCCTTTCTTCTTTCACATTTTTATATAATAATGGGCAAGTTGTGCAATTTAGCTTTTCCCCAACGCATAGTTAAATATCCCCGAATATAATGTAACATAAATAGAATTTGAGTTCTTCAGTCACAGTAAATCAGTGGCTATATATTGTGTGTTATTTGGGACCACAATCCTATTGATACAAAACACGTACATAACTTGTGAGAGCAATGCTAGCAAAAGATCCACTAGCACATTTTAAAGAATTAGAATGCACTACATAAATGCTCCCTCAGCATTAGAAGGCACAGTATGAAGCTTTCAGCACTGCATAAATCATAGAATCCTCTCAGCACATGCACCTTTATGCTCCAGTCATCAAATTATTCTCACCGTTCCTTACTGACCCAGTAGCTGCTAAGCTCTGTACATTGTTTGCATAAATATATCTATTGAACTTCTGTCTTATTTGAATTGCTGTATAAACATGACTGGTTAAATTGAAATTGCCAAATCAGAACCGTGAAATTGGTCTACACGCTCCTCCTGCACAAGTTTGCAAGTTGTACAAATTTACTTTAATCAATTAAGTGGCCTTTTAATGAATCTTTTACACTTAATTTACATACTACCAACTGACAAAATATGTGCCAGTTTTATGCCCTTCTGATTATTCTTTCGCCCCAGCTTTTCATTTAGCACTATTGATTGTTCATTATCATTTTAATTTTTGTATATTATAGTTTGGAAGAAAATGGACAGTAAACAGGAATAATGTCAAAATAGCTGACGATGAATTCAACAGGCACCATGAAGTGAAATGTGTAGTTGCTTTTTCCAATAGAAAGGAGTTTAGTTGGCAGGTCTCATAGGTGGTAATGCTAGCTTCGAGATTGACTCTCGAATATGTTGAACTTTGTGCGATTCTCCCTTTGGAGCTCTTAACATTGGGAAAAGCTTAGGCTTTAGATTTTCAGTCGTGAATCAACCTTCAGCCCAAGGAATCGCCTCGTACCAAAGTCAGAATGTAGCATTGGTAGAAATATATTAATATTTACAAACAAATAAGAGAAATATAAAAACAAAATAAGAAAAGGCTGGAAATATTTAGCAGATCAAACAGCTTCTGTGGAGAAATAGAAGCCAATGTTCAGGTCTTTGTCAAGGATTTAGATAAAAGGTCTTAGACCAGAAATGTTGACTGACTGACTTCTGTTTCTCCACAGATGCTGCCTGCCCTATTAATATTTATATATTCTCTCACTTTTTTTCCTTTCTTTCCTCACCTTTTCCTATTATTTTTTTTAAAGATTGTGTTCACAGCCCTCCTGGGTACCGTTTTCTTTATGTGTGACTAGAGTGAAAGTAAGCGAACAGTGTGGAGGCAGGATTATGCCAATATTATAGCTTTAATACAGGGTTTTCACCAGCACTATAAGTCCTAACATTTTAATAGCGGGTTTTCACCTTTGATACAAGTGCTTGTATAATCCCTCTTCCATGCCATTCTACTGCTTTCTTTTACTCTCAGGAAAAGTATGCTACAAAGCTAGAATTTACTTGCCATACATTGGTATCACATTCAAACCTGATCCAGTCTCTCACCTGTAAAAAAAAACATTGGGCTGAATTTTCCCAGATTTGCAATAAGTGCGGTAGCGGGCAGGTAAAATGGAGTCCTGTCCATCAATGAAAATAGCAGGTTTTCACACCGCACTGTCTTGAGCCCGCCTCATTATTTATTCATTCCCGTGAAATATGCTGTTTCAATGGCGAGCAGGCTCTCATTCGCTCACCCTCCATCACCTCGCCATGGCATCATGCGGCCGCCATCTTTAAAAGGCAGGCACCAAAAAAGTGCTCATCACCATGAACTCACCACTGCTGCCCAGGGGACATGGCCAGCAAAGGAAAAAAGACCACAGAACCCCCCACCCCTGCCCCCCCCGTCCCCCCACCTCAATGGCGAGTCCCTCGAGCTACTGCTGGATGCCGTGGAGGCCCGTTGGGATGTGCTCTGCCCCTGCTCTGGCTGTAGGATGGGCAGCAAAGTCACCAACCCGGCTTGGGAGGAGGTGGCAGCGATGGTCAGCGCGAACCTGCAGCAGAGGGGAACAGCCACCCAGTGCCACAAAAGGATGAATGATCTCCTCCATTTCACCAGGGTAAGTCACTCTTTTCATCACTCTCAACTCACACACTCACAAACCCATCATTCATCCACAGGGCCCTCGCTCACAGCCAGTTCAAGGGTCATCACCATCCACTTTTTCACACACACCATTATTGTCCTCATCCCGTCCAGGGACCACTCACCACCCACACAGGCCAGACATACTTATCATCTGGCTCGGCAGGCATCCTGACGCACTCTCCTCATGCAGGACAAACTGGCTCACTACAGGAGGGATAGGTCGCAGACAGGTGGAGGGATGTTGGAGATCAGAGTTCTGACAGAAATCAAAAACAGAGCCATCCAGCTGGCTGGCGATGACCAGGGCCGGTCCTGTGCTGACGGTGAGATCGGCGCTGCTCTACCAAGTAAGGATCCAGCAGTGCAACATCCATTAGACAACCATGCTGTGAGTGATGTGTTCCATATCACAGGTACTGCCATGCACTAAGTATCACACAGAATCACAGTGCAGAAGAGGTCCTTCGGCCCATCGAGTCTGCACCAACACGTGAGAAACACCTGAACTACATACCTAATCCCATTATCTCTCCTTGCCTTCACAGGCACATCTGATAAACAGCCGACGGAGTCCGTGACCCAGGACCCCAATCAAGCTCCGAAGAAACCTCTGAAGAGGAATCTGGAGGCACCCTCCCTGAAGTCCCATCACAGCGCTCACCCACGCCATCCACCAGCGCAGAGACACACTCCTCAGTGGGACCTAGCTTTAGAGTAGCCTCAGGATCACAATCTGGTGAGCACATCGCACTGTCTGATCCACTGCAGGTGGAGGCAGGGACTTCCCAGGTGTCCAGCACTCGGAAGACTGCTGTAGGCCAGAATGTTGCTGAGTACGAGTCAGGTGACGAACTTCCGGACTCGGTCATCTCACAGCTCCTGGATGTGCAAAGGCAAGCTTGGGAACATCAGGTTGGGATGCCCGCTGCACTCCTCAGATTGCAAGGTACAATGGAGGAGTCCGTCCATCTTCAGGCTGAAATGATAGCGCTGGCATACTAACGCATTGAGGTCAACACTGGCAGGATGATGGTCGCAACGGAGACCTTGGTCCAGGATGTCACTCCTGCACTGCTGCCTAGGCTTAACTCCATCGCCGATGCCATAGTTGGCCTCCAACAGTGTGTATGCGAGAGGGGTGCTGGGCAACTCGATCTCACTGCAGCTACTCCTTCTGCTCAGGGAGTCAGTCAGTGGTCCTCACGCACCCACAGGGAGGAGGATCAGCAGGTGCACACTCCGGGGCCATCCACCCAGGTGACTCTCGGAGTGACCAGCCCATCCGAATCACCTCTTCATGTGACTTCAGCAGATCCAGCTCCATAGGGCAAGGAGGATGGCACTGCAATCGAGCATGCCCCTGAAAGCAGGCTGGGGGCCTCCAAGTCTCGGTCCTCCAGAGGACACCGGCCACTGTCATCACAGACAGGACGTCACAGTCACAGTCTACCTCCACCTCAGCTGTGGATGTCCGGGGAGCACCAAGACATAGCGGCAGGGTTAGAAAAGCTAGGTAAAAGTAGTTGCACAGCCTGGGCCCGGGTGTTGATTGCTTGTATATACTGTTCATTATTGTCAATAAACTCCTAAGAATGTCCCCCTGTTCTGATGAGCAGTGTTCTTGTCACTCAGATGTGAAACCTTGGTCCCTGCACAAGATAAAGGCAGGAGTCTCAGTCCAGGGTCTTTTCCCTGTGTGGCCTTCGGACCAGAGTGAAGATCCAGCCTCACACTCCCTGGGGACATTACTGATGCCTGCACCTCAGTGATGCTTGTCATTGCTGCCAGAATGTAGTGGGCAGGTGCCACAAGAGTTCTCTCATTCTCTCTGTGTGGTCTCAGCACCTTTAAGGTTGGGTTGGCTCACATCTCACCAGCATCTGTGAGCAGTGATGCTAAGCACCAGCCCCTGAAGGGCTGAGGTGCTGAAGGCAGACACAGCATCAGGTGCATTTAAAGCTTGCCTCCCTGTTGCAGCGACAGGTTGTAAAGGGCACAGCAGACGACGATGATGCACCAAGTTGCAAGCTGCTGCAGTTGCTCTGCTGCAGTCTGAGGCCGCCACACGGGTGTCATCAGCCACAGCCTCTGTGGGTAGCACTTGTTCCCGAGAAGACATCCCTGCAGCCTCTCTGGACCCTGGAAGACTGCAGGGATCTGCGAACGACTCAGGATGTAGGTATTGTGCACACTCCCTGGAAACCGTGCGCATACCTGCAGGATGCGTTTCTGGTGGTTGCACACCAGCTGCGTGTTCAGTGAGTGGAAGCCCTTGTGGTTGATGAAGCCCACTGGGTGTAGTGACAGAAGCCTGAGCACCATATGGGTGCTGTCAATCGCACCCTGCACCCGTGGGAATCCGGAGATCAGGGCGAATCCAATGGCCCTTGCATCCTGGCTGTCCCGGTCCCAGGCGAAATGAACAAAGCTGTGTGCCATGGAGAAGATGGCATCCGTGACCTCATGGATGTATTTGTGGGTGGCGGATTGCGATATCCCACAGAGGTTTCCTGTGGAGCCCTGAAAGGAGCCACTGGCATAGAAATTGAGCGCCACAGTCACTTTCACAGCCACTGGCAGTGGATGCCCTCCAAACCCCCTTGGCGCCAAATCCTGCAGTACTTGACAGATATGAGTCACCAGGTCCCTAGACATGTGCAGTCATTGGCGATGCTTGCTCTCAATCATCTGCAGGAATGGCAAGTGGCGCCTATAGACCCTGGGTGTCGCTAGGTGCCGATCAGCCACAGTTCGCAGTCGCTCCTGGGTAGTATGTGGGGGACCCCCTGCTGCCCCTCCTTCATGTGGTTGCTGCTCCTGCCTTTGTGTGGTCAGGAGCCTCAGTCACTCTCTCCTCAGTCTTCTACGGTCTCTGTAGGCCATCAGACATACAGCTAGGTCACCAGGATACATGTTCCTGACGTGGTCCTCCTGCGGCATGAAAGGGAGAGAGACATGGTTATCATGGCTGTACTCAGCACCTTTCCTGGCCCTGTGTGACTGCCTCTTAATGATTCCCAGAGAATGCTGGTCACTCCTTGAATGGCCAGAGATGAGTGCGCTGCCTGGCTACCCTGTCAACCTGCGACTTGGGGAGGTGGTGGCATAGTGGTATTGTCACTGGACTAGTATTCCAGAGACCCAGGGTAATGCTCTGGGGACCTGGGTTCCCACAATGGCAGATGGTAACGTTTGGCTTCAGCAAAGATCTAGAATTTAAAGTCTGATGATGACCACAGAGCCATTGCTGATTGTCATAAATACCTATCTGGCTCATTAATGTCCTTTAGAGAAGGAAATTTGCCACCCTTACCTGGTCTGGCCTACATGTGACTCCAGACCCACAGCAACATGGTTGACTCTTAAATGCCTCTAACAAATGGCAATTAGGGATGGGTGATAAATGGTGGCCCTTTGGTGTTGCTTGCACGGGTGGGCAGGCTAGGAGCCTGACCCCAATCGTATCACTGTGGCTGCACATGATCTGTCTCAGTTGCAGAGGCATGGTCAGTTTATACAGTTGTCCCTACTGCCTGGCCACTTCCCTTGTTTACCCTGCCCCCCCCCACCCTGATTGCCTGTGCGCGGGATGCAGCGTCAGGGCAGCACTTGACCCCCGCCCCCCACCCCACTGACAATGGTCGCCTCCGAGAGCTGGCCAGCGCTTGCCCCCATTCAGTGCCACCAGCACCACCCTCTTCCCCCCCCCGACCAGCAGTCGCCTCTGGGGCCAGGCATCAGTTGACACCCTGCCCTCCAGCGCCTGAGGCGTGTAAACAATGGGCGAGCTGTGGAAAACACTGCTGCTCACTCGCCTCAGTTCCCCCCAAAGTGAAGGCCGCCAAGTGCACACTACCTAAGTGCTGTTGTGAAACATAGTGGCGTGCTTTCCTGCTGACATGGATGGACAATACAGCGGGGTTCCAAGAGCTTGGAGGGATGGCCTGTTAATTATATGCTAATGTATTACATTTAGCTTCCCGCCAACTGATGGTGGGAAACGCAGCCTGGTGGAGGATCGCAAGCTGCCTGCACGCCGTCGTGAAGCCATATTTTCCACGCATGCCCATCTGTCACGCTTGCCACCAGTGGGCTTGGAAAATTCCGCCCATTGCATAGATGCCAGGATAACCTACAGGAGTAATCTTACCAAAGACAACACACAAGCATGGTGGTTATCATGGAATAAAACTCAGTGCCGGTTCTGGCCTGGAGAAATACCTGCAGCAAGGGTCAGTAGGATGATTCGACATTTATGAAGCTGACCTGCCAGCCCATGTGTGATGACATCAAAACCCTTAATCCAGAAGAATATTCATAAGTCCCCAGTGTTAGCCAGACTAGTAGGTCCTCTTATATTAATGCCAATGGCAATTTATTAAACGGATGAAAAATAATTTCTACGTCCAAGATATATAAGTCCACCATCCTTGGACATGGATGGATATAATTAATTATATAATTTAGATTTATATCAGAACCAAGGACTTTGACTTCAAGGCAAATTGAACCTACATGTCACCGCATTAACCTCAAGCATGTTGACCAAAACTAAACCCAAACTCACAAGTGTCAACTTTCACTTCTCATCCTTCCCTGAAGGCATTAACCTGATCAACTACACCATCCTCTTCCAAGGCATCTCCACCATTATCCAACTGAGTGGAACTGCACTTGCTTGGCAGCATTCTTACCTATCCATTGTAGCCAGAGCACCCCCAAAAATGATTTATCTTCCTGCACTATGATCTCCGAATTCCTTCAAAGATCTATCCATGACCCACCCCCCATCCCTCTAATCTTCTTTCTCATCTAAATGGTGCCCCTTGGCAACATCGTTCATGTATGGTCAGTTCCACATGTTCCCAAATGATACCTGGCACTACTTCTCCAATACCCCTGTCCACCCTTCCACTGCCAATGGCAATGCCAAACTGCTTCTCCAGCATCCTGTCCTGAATGAGCCGTGGTTCATTCAGCTAAATGCCGGTAAGGATTTTCTGGCCTCACCCTGGCGAGACCTGCTGCAAGGGATGCTGCGGACTTTCAGCAGGACTGGAAAATCCCAGTAGCGAGCAGGACCGGAAAATTCCCACAACTGTCTTTGTCTTCAACTTCCAACTCTATCTCATTACCATCAATTCCAGCCCCACCTCTCAGTCTCAGGTTGAACCAGACCATTGGTAACCTGGGCATCCTACTTGATCTTGAGGCGAGCTTCCAATTCAATATACCCACCGTGATTAAATCTGCCTATTTTTCATTCAGAATGTCACTTGCTTCAGCCCATCTACTGCTAAAGCCTTCATTCATGCATTTCTCACAAGACTAAATTGTTCTAATGTTCTACTAACCGGTCTCCCATCCTACATAAACTTCAGATCATCCACAATACTCCTGCTCCGATGTCACATTAATTTCTGCTCACCCAACTGTTGTCTTCACTGAATTACATTGGCTCTCCATTCCCCAAAGGCTAAATTTAAAATTATCCTTGTGTTCAAACTTCTCTGACCTTGCCCCTCCCCATCTTTGTTACCACCAGCTCAAACAACCTCGACGTATGCTTTATTCCTTCAACTCTAGCCACTTATGTATCGCAATTCATTCACACCACCTTGTGTCCATGCCTTCAGCAATGGAGGCCATATGAATTCCCTCCCTAAACTACTCCATCTCCCTCAAGACCATCCCTAACCCTTAATCACTTGACTGAGCTTTTAATTAACCCTCCTAAAAACTCCTTCTTTAGCTCAGGGTGCATTCTTCTCTGATTATAACTGTGTGAAGTGTCAAGCAATATGTTAAAAGTGTTATATAAATGCAAGTTTTTGTTTTTGACATTACATTTTAACAAAGGGAATAATTACTGCCAACACAGAAACTCAGTGAAGATGAATACTCAATTTGATGTATTTCAGATTATTTTTTGTCCTCCTTTAGGTCACATTTTGTCCTTGTAGGAAGTTTTCCACCCCCCCACCACCTCATAGATTTAAACCCACGATAAAATTATAGCATTAATTTGATTTTCCACGCTTCTATTTTGTTAGCTTTCTACTTCCTGTATTCCCCAGTCAACGAATATTGAGGTTTGTTAAGAAACGCACTGAATTTATTTGGTGCAAACAAATTAACAGAAGGGAGTGAAAAAGAAAATGGGCTGGTGTTTGTGTCCTCCTTATAACAGATGGATCTGGATTCTCCTTAAGCGTAAGATTGCAGAATATGCAATGGTGTAGTTTGGTGCTTTTTATTTTGCAATGTAAACCTCAGCAAGAAGGCAATTGTAACTCTGGATTTTGAGAGATAAATTTGGTTTTCTTTGTGGATTTGACATAACAGAATGAATCACCTGTGGAAAAGCAGCACCTGGAGTGCAATTTATTTGTCCTGCTGTTTAAGTGTGTACTGATTTGTCCCACGCTTGGTGGAATGTTAAGTGTTGCTTTGGGTATGTCGGAAATACATAGAGAGTTCACAGGTCACAAAGTTCTGAGTCAGCAGGAGGCAGCAGACACATTAAATCAGTAATACAGTATACTGGCAAAGTTGAGAGGAGCAAGGAGGTCAAGACAAGCTAAGCTTTCTGATTGATGAAAGCCATTGAAATGCAAAAGCTACACTGGCACTTTGTTTGAAAAACTTACGTTGGTAAGTCAAATTGTACGGAAAATTGATAGCAAGTTTTGGTTTTAAAATTCCAAGTTTATATAACTGGACTAGCCATATAAATACTATGAACTACAAGAGCAGGTCAGAGGGTAGGAATCTTGCGGTGAGTAACCCACCTCCTGATTCCCCAAAACCTGTCCACCATCTACAAGGCACAAGTCAGGAGTGTGTTGGAATACTCTCCACTTGCCAGGAGGAATGCAGCACTTACAACACTCAAGAAGCTTGACAGTGTCCAGGAAAAAGCAGCCCACTTGATTGGCACCACATTCACAAACATTCACTCCCTCCCACCACCAACGCGCAGTAGCAGCAGTGTGTACCATCTACAAGAATTCACCAAGGGTCCTTAGACAGCACCTTCTAAACCCACGATTATTACCATCTAGAAGGACGATGGCATCAGATAGGTGGGAACACCACCACATGAAAGTTCCCCTCCAAGTCACCCACCATCCTGACTTGGGGGAGAATTTTCTCCCTGTCGGGGGTGGGCAGGAGCGGGCATGGGCATTTTACGTGGGCGGGCCAATTAAGGCCTGCCCAGTGTCTCATGCACCTGGAATCACTGAGCGCTCCCTGTGCGATCGGGGGAGAAGGCTGAGTCAGAGCTTGCCTCAGGGAGTTAATTAAAATTTTTGAAACTCAAACTTAAAAAAATTTAGCACATGTCCCCTCATGTGAAAGTGAGTTGGGACATGACAATGAATTTTAATGAAAATATTTATTTAACTTATAACTCATTCATGAAACCTCATCCCGCCCATGAAAAATGCAAAGGCCGCCTGGGCTCTTTGCCTGCTCGCCAACCTTAAGGTTGGATGGGCAGCTATGTTAAGTGGTTTAATTAGTTTTTAAATGGCCTTAATAGGCCTTTGACAGTTCGGCAGGCGCGCAGCCGACTCTGTTGTGCGTCTGCCGAACTGAAATTTGGAATGACGCGCGATGACGTCGGGGCGTCATTTGATGTATTGGCGAGCGGTCTCTGCGTCCGCTCGCCGAGCTGAAGATTCTGGCCTTGGAAATATATCGCCATTCCTCCACTGTCACTGGGTCAAAATCCTGGAACTCCTTCCCAATGCATTATGGGTGTACCTACACCACATGGACTGCAGCGATTCAAGAAGGCAGCTCACCAGCACCTTCTCAAGGGCAACTAGGGGTGGGCAATAAATGCTGACCCAGCCAGCGAAGCCCACAGCCCGTGAATGAATAACAAAAAAACCCACCCCTTAGTATGGTTAGTCTAGCAGTCCAGTAATGAGAGAGAGAAAGAGAGAGTTTATTTACTGGAAATACTTTTAAGAGTGTGGTAGAATTTGGATTCCTTAAGAATAGAAACAGTAAGAGCTCTACAGCACAGGCACATTGTTCAAACTCTGAGAATTACCAGTGTGAGGTAAAGAACATAAAAAAAAACACATGAAACACAAGGTTATAAAAATGGCACATTTATTGCTACAGAACTGTCATGTACATGACTGCTTGGAATAACTACTGATGATAAACAGGTAATGGCCTACATCGAGCTGGCCTTTGAATACTCCAGCAAACAATCTGTTCGGACATTTCTACAAATCTGAAAAACACCAAAAAAACATGAAAAGTTGAGGCACTCGAGCCACACAAATGGGAAAAAGGTGAAATAGGTTTTTTCTTCACTGCTGCAGCTATGTGTAGTCGCGACATCATGCGACTTACAACTAAAACGCTACCATACAGTTCATCTCAGTAACACATGGTAAAATAACATCTTTTAAATAGTAAAATAAAGTAACAAACTTTTACTCAGAATGATTCCAAAAATCTACAAAGAGAAATATTCAGAATCCGAGAATTTTTTTTTTCAAGATCCATGGTATAAAAGGATTGCTCCTGCGAAAAATAAGCCAAATATATTTTTTTCTTTAAATTTAGCTTTTATAGGGTGTACTACAGTCTATTTCATAGCAAAAAGAGCACTAGACAAAAGAAGCTTTATAACAAAAAGCCAGGCACTGATACATGGTAATTCTCTGCTTTTCTCTTCACTTAATTGCATCACAAGTACAAGAATGAAAAAGGCCACAGTTCATATTCTCACCATTACATATGTCTATAATACTTGAAATGAGCATGGTAAACCAGCACTGCACAAGATGAATAAGAGTCCATGAGAAAAATGTCTGTAAAAGTGGGCTCATAAAAGCCTTGGTGCCCCATTTTATTGGAATTACGTCTCCTTTTTAAAATTTTACCTATATATTTTTCCAGTCAGCTATAATTGGCTAATATTTGTGCTTGTTCATACCAAATGCGAAATCATTTCTGGAGAGTGTTCACTTTTTTTTAAAGAATAAAAAAAAACTTGCCTGATACAAAAAAAAATACAAAAGGAAAATAAAACAAAAACTAAACAAAATTTTAAAAAGAAATCGGAAGACTGGATAAATTTACAAATTGCATCACTGGTTCAATTGACAGTTTATAGGCGTTAGTGTTAATTACAGCTACATTGAAGACAATGGGTACTGATGGGTGAGCAGTTTGATTCAGTTTATGAACTGTTATAGACAAGGATGTGGATCCATTAATACGTCTAAAGTAATAAGATCTTGCATTTTTACTTACTTGATGTTATGCTGACAATTTTATAACAATTAAAATGTTACAACTCTTTTGCACATGTCTAATCAAATAGTGCCTCAGATGAAACATGTAATACGTGCCCAACTAAATCAACAGAAATATTAAATATGCTCAGTCATTAGTTGGCATAATCAATTTTATGTCACCTGTTCAAATAAAATTGTCTCTAAATAATAGCTATATCTAATAAAATTCCTTTATTGTCACTCGTCATCAATGATGCCACAATATCTCTGAAGTGGTATTTTTCTGAAACTCATTCTATTCAAGATCTTAAAGACCAAAGCAAAGAAATTCCCTATCCTTCCCCGAACAAGATTTGAAAATTGGACCTCTGGATGCAAACAGCATTCCCTTAAACATATGCTCAAAGTAAACCACAATATATTTTTAAATACTCGCTTACCCTCCCACATGTCTTTAATTACTCATTATCTCAAGACTAAAGTAACGTTGTTACAGTGTGCGGAAAGGAAATTTCTATTTACCAGCCCATTTTTAGATACACAAAGCAGCTTAGCTGACATCACATAAAATTACTATGCCCATCAATTCACAACCACATGCGTTGTTGTGTGTCTTTAGTCATTTGGCTCCTGTCATATTCTTGTTTAAATGATGAGAATCCATTCTGAGTTTGAAATAATCACCTCATTCTCTCCTCTACTTAAAATGTAAACCACGCCATCTCCAATCATCTTTGACACCTGGTGCAGTCAATAGATGGAAGGAGAAACCTACTGGAAGACATTTTTTCAAGTTGGAGATGTTACCTTATCAGTAGGAGTCCATACCATTTCAAGTGTAATAATTCCAAAGTGGTTAACCATCGTGACTACAGCTGGAATCATGTCTTGGCTGGTTCATTGTACTCAGTGTTGTTGCACCTTTCACTAACGCCTGACTGCAGAATGGCAGGCATCTTAGCCTTTTAGGCACACCATACTTACCTTACAATTGTGCAGCTCTTCACACTACAGCAGTTAGCCTTTTAACTAGTCAACTTCCATGCATTTGTACCCAATATACTTCAGGAATATGGGATGGAACAAAGTAACATTCAGACCATTCAGATTCTTGAATCATGCAATTAGATCATGGCTGACCTGTATCTTAACTTAATTTACCCTCCTTGGCTCCATATCCCTTAATACCCTTACCTACCAAAAATCTATAAATCTTAAGTTTATTTAACCATTATACTTCTTAACAAGCAGTGGCTAAAAGAGTAACAACATTTTAGTTTGCATTAAAAGTTTAGATTATAGCCTTCTTGAATTGATGTTGGATTGTCTGAGGCACTGTGCTCTTTCTATAAGAGCAGCACATCAGAAAGTAACCCATATCTACTTTACTTCAGTCAAGTGACTTTACTCCTTTCCAATTCACAGCTTTAAAAGGGAATTAATTGTTTACTTGATCCACCTCCATGCATTTAAAAGTTTCATGAACTGCCCATCAAAATACTGAAACCTTGCACTCACAAATGTAATCATTATCAACAATATTCCAACAGCACAGAGTGATTTAGATCAAACATGTAGTAGGTAATAAATTTCAAATACCTTATTTTGTTCCATTTTTGAAATAAGTTTCCAGAAATATGTGTGCTTGTAAAATTCCTTGACAATGCTACTTGAAATTTTACTATCTCATTTAAACTTGAGACACTTTTTAAACCACAGGGATTCCATTGTATTTCTTTTTAAAAGCAAAAAAAAACCTCATGACATATTCAAAAAACACAATGACTTTTAAGTCTACATGTAAAAATATAACTTTTAGCTCTTACACAAAAATTCAAACACAGCTGCAAAATTTGCCTGTCGCTGCATAAAACACACAAAGTTTTGCAGTTTTGTTTTAAAGTGATGGTTAATTACCAACAGGGAAAGGAGATGGACCACTTTCTCTTCCTTTTTTTTGGTTGCCTTTTTACACCAAAGCATGACTTTCTTCTGAAACTCTGCTTGGGGCAGAGGACATACTTCTGCCAGGAATGTTTCAAGTCTACAGAAAGTGTAGGAAATACAGGCTCCTAATTGTTTGGTAAGTTTTACACTAGGAGAATTTTCAGGCCACGCACATACACTAAAATTCCAGTGCTGTTGTTTTAAAAAAAAGATATTTTAAGAGCATAAACCATCCCCGCCCTCCAAACTAGTGTATGTGCTCTCTGCACAAGAATGTAAACAAAAAGAAAACAAGTGATCAATAATGACGTTTTCCCCAACTCCCACATTAATGCTTATTTTTATCATGTTTAATATAACAGAATCTATATTATGATTATTGGTGGGATTCTTTTTAAAACTATGTACAATATATGAAACCCCTTTTATGTTGATAGTCGCTATGATTTTTCCAAGCTTCACCTCATGCATAAACTAATGCTGGTCAGCGTTCTTCACAAATAATGCACACTTTCTCGTTCGTTATTGCTAAGTTCTTTAAAGAAACACTAGAAAACTAACAAGTTCCTCGAAGCCTCTTTTGTTTTTTTTTTGCTCGGGCTTCTAGACCTTGCTGCTCTTGTCAATGTTGCAAGCTGCATATCCACTATCGATAATCATCACTGCTTTTTTTCTCTCTCTAATCTACTACAGTACGTTTCGTTGAGAAAAGAAGAAAACAAAGAGAACCTTAAGTATTAACTGCTTTAAAATATTTTAGCAGGCAGTGTTACGATAATTGCTTTCGGCGCTGATTGATGAAATGGATACATTTTAATCCGTTGCGCTCCGGACAGTTTCTTTTCCCTCAGCACTTGGTGCGTGGAAACGTGCTTCGTTTCTGGGACCAGACGCACTGCCAAGTTCAAGCATTCCATGACATGTTTTTTTTTCAGCACGTTCAGATTTCCACGCGATATGTGCAGTGGGTAGCAAGAGTGCTCTGATGTCTGGCTGTTTTTGACTATACAATTTATAAGTGTTTAACAGTGGCCTGAGCTCTCCCCCAGTTTCCCGCTACAATAGAATCTGGATAAGCGCGTAACTGAGCCAAGGGTAAAAATCTCCCATGTTTCATTCCCATCCACTCTCACTCTGTAGAAGTTCTGAACCATCAGGATTCAGTGGCATTGAATCCCTTCTTTAATTATGATCTGATAAATGGAACATGCTTTTCATGGGACCATGATCATACCACAACAACCCCTATAATCTGTGACCTTAACCCTTTGAGCACAGAAAGATTTCTGCTACTTTCAAAATACAAACTTTTCCTTTGCGTGGACCAGGTAAAACAATTTTCTGTAAATTTCTTGTGTCATAAAGGGGAAAATGGGAAGAAAACATTATGGTACAGTACACTACTGAAAAAATGGCTTGGTGCATTAACAAGAGCCTGTGCACTAGTTCCATCTGGTGAGATGCTGCTTGAAGTCTTATTCATTAGGGAAAGGGTGGGCCAAGAGCTTGCATGGAGGGAGTGAATAGGCTTGTCACCCCACTTTTGTTCTTGCACAT
The DNA here is from genome assembly GCF_017639515.1 of Carcharodon carcharias. NCBI lineage: Eukaryota > Metazoa > Chordata > Chondrichthyes > Lamniformes > Lamnidae > Carcharodon > Carcharodon carcharias. The sequence goes on along the minus strand of NC_054467.1, from coordinate 217,829,861 downwards.
CTCAAAGTGATCGCTTACAAATCAACATTGGCAGTGGCCTGGGATCAAGTTGCCTGCACGGCCCCTTGGCACAAGGAATGAAACACTGTGTATTGGAAGAGATGGCAATGTTAATGGGGAACTAAAAACAAACTTAGGGAATGTAATGACTCTGAAGCTCTCTCTCAATGCGTGGTTATGTCTGGAATAAAATTGTTGGATTTCAATTGAGAAATGTTCATGCTGTGCTCAAAGGGTTAAAAGGACAGTTTCAGGAAAACCTAGCTCTCCACAGATACACTATTTGATGGAAAATAAGACTCCTTTCAACCAACAGCAGACTGGCTATAGTGCCAGGATAATGCAGATGGCATTCACTGAATATATATGCTGGTACTGATCTTTGTACCAGTCATCTAGATAGATCTGAACTTCAGAGCCACTAATGAACGTGTACCAACGTAGCGAGGGAGGGTGTTCTAGTACAAATTTCCCAGAGCTCCAAAATCCAGCCAGTACAGAACTTGGATCAAGAAATTGTTACCATTTATTAATTCTGGACCCAGACAGGCACCACAAGGCCTGTTTAAGATCATTCAGGAGCAGCTCTAATTATGTAATTCCCTAGTCAGTACTAAAATCTGTCCATCAGGAAAGTGACAGATAGAAGCTTGTTGTAAATTACGTTCACTCCTAAAATTTCCAACCACGCAGAATTTAATAGACTCTGAATCATTGGAAGAGTAAATTACACCTTTAGCACTGCTCTACTTCAATCACAGAGATTCTAAAATTTCTGCTTTAAAATAGACAGATTTGCCTCAACAGGGGCTGAATAAAAAAGAAAATTGTCTAGGTCTATCACTTTTTTTTTATATATATATATATATATAATATCCTCACAGAGAAAATGCAACTTGTGCAACGACTGTGCACTGAGATGGTCAGCATGTGTGCGTAAGTGTGCAGCTCTTGTTTGTTTTAAATGAGCATTTTGCTTTTATAACCTAACTTTCTTTATACGTGGAAGTAAGCTGCTACTTCACGTTACATTGCATAAATATATCTGCAGTAAACCTGCCTAAAGCACTTGTTTTCACTACTCCTGACATGCATAGAACTAAGCTGACTCTTCAGATTGATCATAGGCAAACCTCTGCGCAGAACTATATTATCATCCAAGTTTAGTACAAATGCTTAAAAACCTAAGTGGAAAGCTTCTGTAATCAGAACACTTACAATAAATCAAAGAATAAATTGCAGGTTTTCTTCTCATCCAGGAGCATAAGTCACACCAGTCATATGGAGTAGAATTTTTAAGAACTATTATATATACACACCATACACATACAGTATTAGATATCATGGTAAAAATGGAATGCAAATGGATATTTCTGCCGTTATAATATTTTGTGTATATTATAGTGGAAACCTCCATTTACAGTTATTTTAGGATTCCCATATACTTATCCATAACTGATTGTTAAGATGTCTTGTTCTCCACTTCCTACGTCTTCGTCCTTCCAATTTTCGCCCCTCGTCTCCTAAAGGTCAACTCAGTTCTGGGGCACGGTTTGATGGTCACCGGCTAACTCATTGAAACGGTGAGCCCAGTTAACAAATTTCAGCAGGTCATTTTACCATGTGGGGTGGGGTGGGGGAGGCGGGGGGCAGGAATCGCAGTCAAATCTAACTGCCACCCACAAGGATTTTCCTGCACAATTCACTGACTAGTGATTTGGAATGAGAATCTTGGCTGACTTTTCCTTCCTCCAGTCTAGAAACACAAAGGCCAATTGTAGCAGCCATACCATCACCTTGGTCGAGGTCAGCTAACTGAGCAAAGACCGCAGATTGAGCCTGGGGTCATTCTTGGTCTCTAGGGTTCAGTTCCACTGAATAGTCCTTTTACCCATTGAGCCATTGAGGTAAGTTTCCACTTACTATCTTATCCACAGAAACAACAGTGCCACCCTCCAAAAGGAACAAACAATTTAGTAACAGTGCCATCATGAATTTTGTACCCCCAAACTATTCATTGTTGTTGGACTCCACACAGCAGCCATGCTGACCACTGCCATAGTATCAAATTTATACTCAAAAAGCTTTTATGTTGATACCACATTTTAGTTTCCAATATAAACAAATCTTGCTAAAAGGCAGAGGATGTGACCTATTTTCCATCAAATACTATATAACTGCAGGAAAATGACAGGAATTAAAAATCACAGAAAAAAAACCACAGGCATCGCAATATAGACACGGATTACATCACCAACAGGCCCATTATTCCATCCATTACTCCCATGCAGACCAAGGAATGGCTAAGCAGTCATCACCTAAGTTACCATTAGGACAGTTGCTGGTTTTTGTGAATACTGGATGTAGACGGGCAGCAAAGCTTCACTCTCTCCAGAGAACAAACACTAGCTGACTAGAACACCAACAAAACAAAATAATGTTAAATTGTATTTTTTTTCCTTTTTTTTATCAGAAGTACACTTTTCATTATTGCAAGGTTACGATTTCAAATAAATATTTTTTTCAACCTACAAATTGATTTTTTTTTAATTTTATTTTTTTACAGAAGTTCAGGCACAAATGCATTTTCCACAGTGTGGAGAAGATTGCCATTCAGTCTCGAGGCTGTACATTAACAGCTTGCAACATACTGCTCAACATTCTGAATGATATGTTTAGAGTTTGTCCCCCAAGTTGTACTTTGCTTGTTGGGAATGCAGTATTTTCTTTCTCCTCGCTCATTCTCTCTCGTCTGTGATTCATTTTCGTGACTGCTTTTAATGTGTCTCCGTTTTACAAAAAAAGGGGATTGGGCAGAGTGTTTACATTGTTGTAAGATAATACAGTTGTCAAGGAAATGGTCTCTCACTTATTTTTGTTGATCTGGCACCATGGGCCTATAAAAAAAGGGAAAAAAAATGGTTAAACAATGTTACGTATATTCTACATTTTATTCCTTACTCCATTTTGCCTCTCACCTGGGGTGGTGACTCATAACTCTGGTATTTTCCCAATTATCCATTCTTGGTTGTGAGCATTGGCAGATCACATAACTTTGGTGGATATTATTGCTGAGCACCATCTTATTTTAACTCAATGCTGATACATACACTGATTTTCAAACAAGGGAAGAGGACAGTAAATGGATATCAATCGTAAGAACTGCAGTGGTGATTCCCCCTCCTCCTTAGCTTAAGGCATTAAGGCCAACTGTAACACATCCCAGTTGATAGGCTAGTTTGGAAGAAACCATGGACCCCCCCCACTGCCGCACCCCCCATGGCTATTTTCACCAGCTTATGTACACCATCTCCTTATGTAATGCGTTAATTGTTTAGCTAATTGTTTGTTATGGATCATTTATTCTTAAAATTTTTAGATTCTTCTCCCTTTCTCCCCTAACAAGAGATCAGTCCCTATTCTTCTGAAACCAGCAATTCATGGGATTAGACTAGGGAGCTAAAAACACCAATACACACATGATGAGCCAAAAAGCCTGTTTCTATAATGCTCTACAATTCAAAAATGAGACAGGAATTCCCAAGAGACAGTTCTTCCATTCCTCTTGCTTCCTGAGGGTGGTACCTCGCTTCTGCTGTGCAATTTCTCCTCGCCTTGACTAAGGGCTGGATTTTTGCAGAGTCAAGCTCACTCCGGAGACTTTTAACATCGGTGGGTAGAATCCAGATGTGTAAGTCCAACCCCCATTTCTGACAGATCACATTTTTACCAGCAGGAGAAGAGGTGGGGTGTGAATCTCACAGACAGGAAACCTGAACTCAGCAGACCCATTTGAAATTAGTGCTGAGCGGGGGTCGGATTTGCACATCTGGATTCCACCCACCAATGTTAAAGGTCTCCAGAGTCAGCTCAACTGTGCAAAAATCCAACCCTTAGTCAAGACGAGGAGAAATTGCACCCTGCCATGATCTAAAGTTTCTAAATTCTCCAGTCCTTTAATATGAAAAAAGGCTGAAGTTGTCACTTAAGTTTAAAAAAAACACTCTCTGCTGGGCTGCTTTGATTGGCAGGCCATCCAGTGCAACTTAGAAAGTACCATTACTATCTGTCCCTGCAATTTCAATAGTGTTTTTTGTTTTTTTCAATCACCACATGGCTCCTGAGGTCTGTCCACAGTGGATACTGGGTGAGTGGCTATGAAGGTGACATGGGGTATGAGGAGGCATGAGTTAGCATGAAGGGTATAAAGGGAGTGGGTGAAGAGATGAGGGCTAGAGGGTTTAACAGCTTCTAAAACAATTGGGAGGAAGTCCCAGGGAACTGAGCCAGGCCTTCTAAACAGTCTGCCTTGGCACTCGCCCATCCCCGTGGCAGCCTACGATCTGCTTCTGAGGTGGGCGGGCCCAGCTCTATCCCATCCCACCTTCCTAGAGTGAAAACTGAGTGTTTTGGGGCCCATTAAACAAAGGCAGGTCTAACAAGTTGGGAAATTTCCCGACTCGAACTACCCGCCTCAATAGTGAGAATCCAACATTATCATTCTTGTTGTGAGCGTTGGCAGACTACATAACTTTGGTGGGTATTGTTGCTGAGCCTGATCCTAACTTAACTCAGTGCTGACACATACATTGATTTTCGAACAAGGGAAGAGGACAGGTAAATGGATATCAATTGTAAGAGCTATGGTGGTGATTCCCCCTCCTAAGATTTGAACCTTGTGTTGGGGCAGATCTGTGCTTTCACGACCAGCCACAATGTGTTATTGAATCACTATTCTGTGAAGCCACCCTTCAGATAAATAAGACAGTAATACTTCAATACAGAATTGACTTCCAGTCAACTGCTTTGGGCTGTATTTTACCACTGCTCCACCGTAACTGTGTATTTTGTATTCTGTTCTACACAGGTGACCAATATGTTCGTCCAGAAAAATAAAATAGAGGTGGTTGTTCTTCTGTGTTAGGTTATAAAAATAGATCGTACTAAGGCTCCAATTGTAATCTTTGGGGGTTTTAATCTTCCTGGCATTGTGGATGGCAGGACCTATCTGTATATATAGGTGAGGTTACTAAAATACTTCAAGAAGCTTTTTAAAAAAAACAGGTGGGGGAACCCACAAAGGAGAAGGTAATATTAGATTTAGTCCTGATTTTGGAGGATGAAAGAAAAAAGTTGAAGTGAGGGAGCATTCGCATTTTAGTCATTATAAAGTTGTTAATTTTAAGATTGAAATGAAGGCAGAACAAGTAATCTACATTATGAAGTGAATACCAAGAGAGCAAACTTTGAGGGCGGTGGAGATATAGTCAGTTCTGAACGTTATGAAATGGGAGGAACTACTTCTAGAGAAGGCTTCAGAGGAAATCTTGGAGTGTTTGATCAACATATTTTACAGCACCAAACTGGTAAGTTCAACCAACAATGATGCAAAGGAAAGTCATGGAAGGCATTAGAGAGAATGAGTGTTTGTGTAAAATTTTGAAGTGTACAGGGGTCAGACAATGTCCCCACATATTTTCTGACAGAAGCAAAAGTTGACAAAATACGAAGTAGGATGTGTATACTGTGTAATCTGTGATAGAAGAGAGAATTTTTAATATATTGTCTACTATCATCGTTTCACAAAGCAGCTGAAGTTAGCATGATTTCAATTACCTCTTTTCACATTGGGCCCATTTGGTTGGATGTGTCTCCCATATTCGGGTGGACTCCTGCAAGGGAGAGTGGCGGTGGATCTGTTGACACTTTTTCCTCCTCTCTTCTTTTCAGACAAGCTGCTTTAGGATTCAGGTTCCTCTCTTCATGAGAAAGAAAACGTTCAATGTGACCATAATATATTTAGAAAGGAAAAATTTGCAGGGCTGTGTGGAAAAAAGCATGGAAGTGGGACTGATTGGATAGATCTTTCAGAGAGCCAGCATAGAAACGATGGGCTAAATGGCCTCCTTCTGGCTCTACGGTTCTATGATCCATTCTTTGTATTAACAAATGGGGATAGAATTGTGATACGCCATTCCTCCAAGGATTTTGCCAAAGTTATGGTGGGAGACCAGGAGAACCCCTCCAAAAACTCTACCTCTCATTCAACCTTTGAAGGTTAATTTGTCTATAATTCAGCAAAGGTTTCAAAGGTGACATTATCTACATGGTTTAAAATCTGTGACTTGAGAAAATTAAACCCGTAAGCTAGGCCACTGATTTTCTGTTGCTGAATAAGTCAACTTATATTTTCATTACAAGGGACAGCATGATTTTTAAGTGTTTTGGAGATTGCATTGTGTGATTCCACAGATTTCAGCCACGGTTCAGTTGGTCACACTTTCGTCTCTGGGTCTGAAGGTTCAGGATCTACTCCAGCAACTTGAGCACAAAAATTATGGCTGACATTCCAATACAGTACTGAGGGAGTGCTGCATTATCAGAGGTGTCATCTTATGGATGAGGCCCCAGCTCCCCTCTCAAATTGATGAAAAAGATTCCATGGCACTATTTTGAATAAAGGTAGGACTATTATCCCTGGTGTCCTTACCCCTCAAACAACATCACAAAGCAGATTAACTGGTTATTATATTTTTGTATGTGGGACCTTGTTGTGTGAAAAGTGGCTGCTGTGTTTCTTACACTACAGCATTGACTACACTTCAAAAGTACTTTATTGGTTGTAAAGTACTTTGGGATGTCTTGAGGTTGTGAAAGTCTTTTTCTTTCTTTCATATACAATTAGATCCATTGGTTTATGGTGACAGAATCAATTAAACTCTAAGTAAATTTAGGTAGCTTATAACGTTTTCCTTGGTATTTTAGGCATTGTATTCCAGAATTCTGTCCATTTTTCTGTGAAATCTGCAAAGCAGTAGCCTTGCCCTTCACACCTGTGGAGCAAACTATTTGTTCAGTGCCACCAGAGGGAGCACTATTTATGGAGTTAGTCTGGCTTTAATAAGAGGCAGATTTGCAAAGTAACTATGTTTTCCATGAAGACAGTTACAGTGAAATGGGGAACATATTAAATGTTCTTATCAGAACATCGGACCAAATAAAGCCAAATGAAAAACAAACGTAATTTACATGATAACTTTAAACACACTATTCAGGACTGCAATTGTAAAAGCGATGGTAAATGGCTGTTACTGATTTCATTTAGGTCTGTTTGTTAAAATACAGTGAACTTCATGACAAACACTAAAAGGAATTGTATTGTCTTGATGTGCTTTTTCGTATTTAAATAAGTATTTTTTAAGCACATGGGAAAACCTTGGTTGCCTCCCAATATTAGGCTTGTGTCTCTTTTTGCCTTCACTGGATGTAGTTGGTGAATGACGCAGGTCTCAGTGAAAGAGAAAAGAAGTTGAAAGACAACTTCTTGAAGGCCACGTAACCACAAGTAAACCAGCAGAAGTGATAACTTTGAGTGGTTTCAATGGTTATCCTACTCTTCCTCTATAGGATGCTGAAAAAATTGGGGGATTCTTTGATAAATGTGCATTCAGAAAATGAACATGAAATAAGAATAAGCCATTTGATCAGAAGTGCAGTCTTTTGCATGCGATGTTAAATAGTCTGGCTTCCAAGGTGGAAATAAAAAATTCCATGACACTATTTGAAAAAGAGCAGGGGAGTTGTTCTGGTGTCTAGCACAGTAATTAGCCTTCAACCAACATTGTTAAAATAGATTAGGTCAGCTAACTCACTCCTGTTTGTAGGGTCTTGCTGTGTGCAAATTAGCTGTCGTATCTACCTACATTACAATAGTGATTGGTACTTGGCTATGAAGTGTTTTGGGACATCTTTGATGCTGTGAAAGGCACTATATAATGCAAGTTCTTTCTTTCAGTTAAACATTTTCTTCCAGTCACAAAATCAGTGGACTTCACAACAGTGGAGTGTTCGATTATTTCAGAATATACATATCATTATAACCTCTGATGCTACCATTTCCAATCAAATATTCATTTTTTCTAAGTATGCCAACATTAGCTGTTCTTGCTGCGAAATCTGCATTTTCATATTTAGTGAACTTGGCAATGAGAAACAAAATGGTAGGATGAGGAGAGTAGTTGGGCAACAAGATTCAGCTGAACATTTCTGTAACTTTACTGACCTCGGACTTGCTGTTCCAGGCTCAAAATAACAGCAACGGCCTGGTGAAGAATCAAGAGTTTTGTCTGTGGTTTGTCGCTCTTCAGGTGGAGCTGCACCATACGGCCAAGTTCCTTAAATGCTTCATTAATGTCGCGCACACGCAGACGCTCACGAGCATTGTTTGCCATTCTTCTTTCTCGCTCACGTTCAGCCTTCTGCTCAGGAGAAAGATCTTCATCATCATTATTATTGCTGAGGAACAAGATAAAGAACATTTTGTATAAATAAATAAAATCTGAAATAAAGATAAACATAGTTACATTTAAAATATACATTATCAGCACAGACTTCTCCTTTGGGTACCATGCCCTAAGAGGGCGTTGGTGACCATGGACTTCCATTGGATTGGTCCATGATTATGCTTGGCAAAGTACTGCAATGGTTTGCCACTGCCTTCTGCAGTATGGCTGACCAGGAAATTCTCCCGCTTTTCCTGTCTGCCCGCAGGTGTATTGGAAGGGTTTTCAGGTTGATAATCAAACAGTTTGGCCACATTATGAAATCAACACAACAACCTACCATTTTCCTTACTTCACATATTCAAAAGTAAAATCAATATTGTCAAATTGTTCCAGCTTTAATTCATTGTATGAAATTTATTGTTTCATGGGATGTGGGCGTTGCTGGCAAGGCCAGCATTTGTTGCGCATCCCGAATTGCCCTTGGTTTACTAGGCCACTTCAGAGGGCAGTTAAGAGTCAATCACAGTGCTGTGCATCTGGAGTCACATGTAGGCCAGTTGGGTTTTTACAACAATCGACAATAGTTTCATGGTCAATATTACTTAGGTTAGCTTTTCAATTCCAGATTTAATCGAATTTAAATTTCACCAGCTGCCATGGTGGGATTTGAACCCATGTCCCCAGAGCATTAACCTAGGCCTCTGGTTAAAGTCCAGTAACATCAGCACTACACTGCCATCTTCCCTAAATATGTGTTGTTTATGAAATTCAGCTTATTTTCAATCTGATTAATAAATTATTTCAAAATAAATGAAGAAACATCAATTAAACTGAAGTTTGCATTTCACGTTCTGTATTATACAGATCTCAAATTATCTAATGGGACTAATTAATTCAATCAACTAAACACGTTCTGTTGTTAAATGCACATTTATTTTTCTTCATTCTTTCAATGCAAGGCCAGCATTTATTGCCCATCCCTGATTGCCCTTGAACTGAATGACTTGCTAAGCCACACAGAGGGCAGTTAAGAGTCAACCACATTGCTGTGGCTCTGAAGTCATATGTTGCCAGACAAGGTAAGGATGGCAGATTACCTTCTCTAAAGGACATTAGTAAACCAGATGGGTTTTTATGACAATCGATGATAGTTTCATGGTCATCACTGCTGAGGCTGGTTTTATATTCCAGATTTATTAATTTACTTTGAATTCCTCCAGCTGCAATGGTGGCATTTGAATCCAGGCCCCAAGAGCATTAGCGTGAGGCTCTGGATTACTAGTCCAGAGATATTGCCGCTCCGCTACCATCTCTCCAAAGTTATAGGAAAGGAACAACCCTTCCAAGTTGTGCACTTGGTCCATCATCAAATAAAGGGGGCTGGATACAACAAAGCCAACCCACAGAATTTTACAATACAAGCCCTGCGCTCACTTCACCAAATTCTGGTCAGAAATTGAATGAAGCAATCACTAATTTACTGTTATCTAGATCTAGACCTATTTAATATCTTGATATCCTTCTTGTCCTCATCGCCCTTCTTGTCATCTGTAGGTTTTGAATCCTGTAGATTCTCGTCCGGTTCCTCTTCTGACTTTATCTCTGAACTGACTGATGACACACTCTGTCCTTGGAGGCCGCTGGAGAGAGCTGGAAAGGGAGCAGAAAATGTGATTGGCGTTAGCTGCAGGAAATAATTACTTCCAGCATCATCATTGTAGCACATTTTTTAATAGATCATCCTTTTATGTCATATTAACAAAAAACCTGATCTGCTTATTTGAAACAGCAATGCTATTGGAGCTTGAAACTTATGCGTTTACAACATTTTCAAATTAATGTTGGATATTATGAAGTGCCATGTTGATGGTCAATGATATGTGCACACAAGCCTGTACCCTCAGGAAGGCTTTATTGGCCTTGGAGGGAGCACAGTAAAGTTTCATCAAAATGGCTCAGAGGATTAAATTATGAGGATAGAATTTATAAACTTGGCTTGCTTTCCTTGGTGGGTTGATCTGATCGAGATGTTCAAAATGTTAAAAAGATTTGATAATTCAGGTACAGAGGAGCTATTTCCTATGATTCTTTAAAATTAGAGCTAGGCCATTAAGGAGTGAAACCAGGAAATATTTTCTCATACGAAGTGTAGCTGAAATGTGGAATGCACTCCACCAAAAAGGTTGTGGATGCCTGTTCAGTTGGAGCTTTCAAGACCGAGATAGGTTTTTGTTAGGTAATGGCACTCAAGAGTATGGAACAAAGGTGAGTAAATGAAGTTGAGGTGTAGATCAGTCATGATCATTGAATGGCAGAGCAGACCCAAAGGGCTGAATGGGCTAATACTCTTCCTAATTGGCCACCAGCCAATACATGATTGAGGATGTTCCTTTTTATTTATGGCTTTCATGGCGTATGGGCGTTGATGGTTAGGCCAGCATTTATTGCCCATCCGCTATTGCCTTTTGGGAGGGTGGTGGTGAACCGCCTTCTTGAACCGCTGCAGTCCATGTGGTGTAGGTACACCCACATTGCTGTTAGGAAGGGAGTTCCAGGATTTTGACCCAGCGACAGTGAAGGAATGGTGACATAGTTCCAAGTCAGGATGGTGTGTGGTTTGGAGGGGAACTTCCAGGTGGTGGTGTTCCACTGCCCTTGTCCTTCCAGTTGGTAGAGGTCGCGGATTTGGAAGGTGCTGTCAAAGTAACCTTGGTGAGTTGCTTCCGTGCATCATGTAAATGGTGCACACTGCTGCCAATGTTTCTTGGTGGTGGATGGAGTGAATGTTGAAGGTGGTGGATGGTGTGCTGATCAAGCTGACTGCTTTGTACTGGATGGTGTGATGTATCTTGAATGTTGTTGGAGCTGTACTCATCCAGGCAAGTGCAGAGTATTCCACCACACTCCTGACTTGTGTCTTGTAGATGGTGGACAAGCTTTGGGGAGTCAGGAGGTAAGTTCCTCACACAGAATTCCCAGCCTCTGAATGCTCTTGTAGGCCAGAGTATTTATATGGCTGGTCCAGTTCAGGTTCTGGTCAATGTAACCTTTAGGGTGTTGATGAGATATTCCTGGGAGACAGGGCGCTTGCATGCGTCAAACTGCTCAGTTTGCAGCCAGAAGTGAAATCAACTCTAAAACAGATGGAACTTTTTTATTGAAGAAGGTTTGCAAATGATTGATTTGAATTAGTGTACTTGGAGATGGGCTGTAGGGAGTAACTAAAGATGGTTGGCTGATTGAAGAAACATGGCCTTTTAGTCAGCATATCCTCAACTACCAAGGAACATCGCTGCATATCCTGTCATATTTTGCAGAAAGTTATTTGTAATATACAGGGATACTGCAATTCTAAAAAATGTCCTGAAATGTATTCTTAACCATTGCACAATTGAGTATCCATAAAAAAGAGTAGATAAGGGTCAAAATAAGCTAACACCCTTACCAATGAGTTTTAGGAAACCTCTTGTTTCTCATACTTTAGTTCTATATTGCAAAAAACAATTGGACAATGTCTGACTGGAGTGAAGGCAAATGTAACTTTTTTTTTAAGGGGAAAAAAATCCTGTTCCTAAGCTCTTAATTGCAGCTTCATAGCAAGCTGATTGCATTCTCTAAGGGTCCAGCAATCGTTCCATAATGTAGAAACAATGATTGAATACATTTTAATCTAAACCTCTTAATTTTTCCAGTTAATTTAACTGAGCTTTCCAAACTCAATTTCATGTCAAGAATGGCATGTTACATAATCACTTTCAGCTCAATCTCCCCTACAGTCACATGTAATCTGCAATATTGCTTTGTGCAGTGAAAATAAATCAGCACAGACTTAAGTCAAAATGGTAGTGATCTTTCTCGTTTGCAATTGCTACAAAGACTCTTGAAAACAAAATTGCGTGTAACATGGAAGGAAAACCTATGTTCTACTCAAAAATATAAAGAGTATTCTAATCAGTAACATGTTTCTGAATGGTTACTGGCTTAGTTTTAGCTCCCAGACCAGCCTAGACCTCTTTTCATATGAGTGGAGCTGCTCTGGAATGCACATGGTTCCTCCCCATCCTTAAAGTCATCAGAGTTTGTCAAGAGGAAGGAGACCAAAAATGGTTTCCATGGGTGGTAGAAAAGCTGAAGTTTTCTTTTTAACGGCAGGGGGTATATTTCATATATCTTTCACATCAGGCTTTGGACTGATGCTTTAAATAGAATGTCCTTCCTCTGAGACTTTCCTTCCTCTTCAGTATGCTGGATTGAAATGGGAGTGTGGAAAGTTTGAAGCGTACAAAGCCAGTGGTAATTTGTTAATCAAAGGATTACAACATCTGATACAATCAGTGTTAACATTAAGCAATGTTTAAGATAATTTCCCAATAGATTTATTTACACTTTCACGTAATCACTACCTATTGCAGCTATGGTCTGCTCATGACATATACTTTATGAACGTGTGTTTTATGGAAAATTATATTAACTGAAATTATAAAGGTTGTGTCATTACAAGCACACAGGATAATATTACAAATTGATAAAAACTGTACTTTATTTTAAAACTGGATATAGTTGGGACTTTTAAAATGGCTGCCACAGATCACCTCACTTTTGGAACTGCAAGTTGGCCAAGCTTCTGGAAGTCTCTAGCAGTGGAATACAATGATCACAGCCTTGTGGAATGTTGTGCCTGCCATCATCAGGACTCACCCCAAAACAGCAAGGATAATAAAGCCTCAGACATCCTGTCTCCAGAACTGCCAGGTAACAGATGGGAACTCCTGAAACTGATTATGCACAATGAAAAGTTAAGGACTCCTATCTGCCTCCATAATAGGTCAATGGTTTTGACCATGGCAGATGGAAGCTACTTTGTTAATATGAAGAAACTATTGATTGCTTCCCATCATGTATTAATGGCCAGTCTTCACATGACCATAACTTATTCAATTCTGAAAGCCTTTCTATCATAAGTCCTGCTTGCTTGCCTTCAACACAACACTGCAGAATACAGGACTAACATCACTGCAGCAACCTGGTTATAGCATATAGCCTTTTTACCATGCCAGAAGGCTTAAAGTTTAAAACCTCATCGGTACCTGTTTTCAAAAGATCTTAAATTCGCCTGGAATATCAAACTGGTTCTTTGGCTACAAATATTATCAAGGCTGCCTCTCTCAACATGTAGCACATCTCTATCTCAAAGAAAACTCCACAAAATCGTGTCTTAAGCTACCTAGACTTGCCTGGGTTTTAACTGCCGAATGAAAGAACCCCTCTCACTGGACTCAGATTCACTTGAACCGTTAACTATTCTGTTTGGTTTTAATATTGGTAGAAATTAAACTTCTTTCTGATACTGTATCTTTCTTGTGTGACTGGTGTATGTGTGTATCTAGTAGAAACAAATGATTTTTCTGGGATAGTGTGTGCGTGAATAAATAATGTTACTAGTTTAAAAATCTAAGAAAGTCTGCTGCTAGTGACTTTGTAAAAAAACTGATCACACCTAAAAAGGGGTTTGGGAAACACACCTCATTCTCATCAAAATTAAACCACTCTGATTACAGACAGAAGGTTAGAACAATTAGGGGGTTCAGTCCATCCCTCTCCCCTGTTCGTAACAGTTGACAGACAACAGCCCCAAGCAATATAAAACAAATAACCTAATTGCTAAATAGTTATAGCTCATAATATAACATTTAGTGTGCATTTTTATCACCTTACTAAAAAGGAGCTATTGCTGCTGGCCTAATATTTTAACTCTGAGCAATTCTTTTCAACACACTATGATTTGTGGATTGGTAATGGTCCCCTATATTTAAACTGTTCTGAGGAAATGCTTAAAGCTGCCAGTATTTACCTCTGTATGGGTCTTGGGACTGGTTTATATCAGGAGATGTGGCTGACTGCACTGGAAGCTGTGGAACTGGCACTTGGTTTGACACGATTGGATGGCTGCCTCGGAGCCCAACACCTTCTTCACGATGAGCTCCCACCTAGAATTTGAAACACAAAAACACACATCGTTCATCAGTTGTTGCCACCGAAATTTGAATTACTGAATGGCATTTCACTTCAATCACTTAAAGAAAAGTACAAGCTCCCATACAGACAGCCTAACACTTCCAAAGTCAGGCCTTTGAAGATAGAAGGATTTCTTCTTTAGGTAGCTTGGAAACTTCAGTTGGCAGTTAAAAACTGTTTTGTCCTAATTTACTTCCCTTCTGTGAAGGCACCCGATTACAGTTCTATAGACACCTGGTCCCTACCAAATGACCATTCCTCAAAAGTCAGAAAGTTCATTCAACTGTGGAGACTCATAACAGCTGGGTCCAATAATGTCTTTACCTGATGTTCACGCACTTTTCACTGAAGTAGTGATTAGGAGAAGAAATTGTGGCAAGCGAGTTTGTCCCAATTTATAGCTCAAAGATATGCTTTGAGAGATCATTTTGCTGAGATAATTTATCAGGTCAAACCAGCAAATAAACCTAGACCTTATATGGTTCAGTACCACACTACTTAGTACATTTATACATTGAGATACCAATGTACTTATAATGAATATTTCAAAAATAAAGCATAAAGGCTACAGTTCCTATCAAAATGTCAACTGCTATTGAAAATAACTAAGACTTAACAGATTTAGTGGCCTTCACTGCAAGGAAGGATAATATTGTGTTAAATTGCATTGGAAACTACCTCTTGCATTGTGTACATTATAGCTGAATGCTGATCAAGATGCGAGTAGATTGATTAGAGGTTTTATACCGGTGTTTTCTTGCAATTTTTAAAAAAAGGTTTGATTTGAAATTGTTGTACTTGAACCGATTAAATCCTTTATTTTTAATACTACTTCAATCTATTAATTCAATACTGGAACGTGCTATAAAAATTATAGTCACATATTGCAAGTGTGACATTTATAATACTTTTAAAGAATTTAAAAGCGATGTGATCTTTTAACTTACTGAAAAGCATTAGGAAGACTAGAAATAAAAACAGAAAATGCAGGAAATACTCAGCAGGCAGACAGGCAGCCTCTGTGGAGAGAGAAACAAGAGTTAACCTTTCAGGTCTATGACCTATCATTGGAAAATCTTTCTCTGTCCTCAGATACTGCCTGGCCTGCTGAGTACGTCCAGCATTCTTTGTTTTTTTCAAGTTTCCAACATCCACAGTGTTTTCCTTTATAATTAAGACCAGGCCAGGGAAGGCTGTTATGTTGGGTACCTAGGTACCGTCACTGTTATAGCATTTCCTCAGATGTACAACAGGCTTCATTGTCCACACCATCTATCAGTTTGCTGCCTACTGCAAGGTTACATACCCACAAATTACAACAAATATCATTGGTGACATATTGGATTACCCAGTTGTGGTCCCACTCATTTAAATAACTTGCTCAAACCCGTTCATCTTTTTATCCTTATTTTGTAAGATGATTTTATAACTCCTTTAACTACTGCAATGTATTCAAGAAAAGTGAGTGTTGTTATAAAACCTATGTCAGCCTGATATTAAAGTATACTTTATTTAAAATGTTATAATGAAATATCCAACTGAGCTGAGCCATGATACTAATCATTGTGACTGTCATGGTAATACCATTTATCTGGATAACCTTAGCTCAGCTAATAATTATGTCACTCTTCGATTAATTCTGCTTCAATTGGCACCAGAGCCAT
Organism: Carcharodon carcharias; assembly: GCF_017639515.1. Taxonomy (NCBI): domain Eukaryota; kingdom Metazoa; phylum Chordata; class Chondrichthyes; order Lamniformes; family Lamnidae; genus Carcharodon; species Carcharodon carcharias. The sequence goes on along the minus strand of NC_054467.1, from coordinate 217,813,897 downwards.
ACTTTCATCCGAACTGGGTGGAAATTTCAAGTGCTCAACCCACAGATAATTGCTTTTGCCTTCGAGTTACATACAGTGAGTCACATATCACCTTTTCTTTAAAAATTTCTTATAAAAAGAATATTTTTTAAGGACGTTTTTGAACTTTCCTTCTTCTCCCTTAACAATGTGAGTACATTCCAATTTTATTTTTGAAAAACTCATCATCCTTCCCTAATGGCTTGGTTAGATAAGAGTTTAACCCTGTAATAGAACTGAGAAGTACCAACCAGGAGGGCCACTGATTCGATCTCTAGTCTGTGCTGTTTGCTGCTCTGTGTCTAGGTAATGGTAGAAGCACAACTGGTGCCTTCAATGTTTTGTGCTGGAGAAGAAAGGATAATAACGCCAATATTCCTATTTTTATCACAACTGCAGCTCTTGCAGGGAAAATGCATCCACAGATGTCAACAACAAACAACAACTTGTATTTACATAATGCCTTTAAAGTAATAAAATGTCTCAAGGTGCTTCACGGGAGCCTTTTAATGTAATGTCTGACACCAAGCCACATAAGGAGATACTGGAGGCAGATGGCCAAAAGCTTGTTCAAAGAAATAAGTTTTAAGGAGCGTCTATAAAGAGGAGGCGGAGAAGTCTAAGGAGGGAATTCTAGGGCTTTGGGCTTGGCAACTGAAATTGGGATGTTCAAGAAACCTGAATTAGCGGAGTGCGGATAACTCAGAGCAGTCATGCCATCCATGCTCATGTATGGAGAATGGTTGTTGGGGCAGCATACTAGAAGATACTCAGCACACACAGGACCATGTGAAAAAGGAGGGGAAAATCTTGGAGAATGTTAAAAACACTTCAAAAAACACAGAAAATCAAATGTCCACTACTATAAAATTGAGCCATTTTGTAAGCGTATTTTGAAAGAAACAACAATTGTGACAATTATGAAAATACCTATGAGTGTTCTGTCATTTTATTGCTATGAATAAAAAAAGTTTGATGTAATGGTAACAAATAATTAAACCATTAAATTGTGTAGGATTTTGTAGCTTAGACTCAACTTTCTGTGCTGTTTTGACTTTAACAGGTCCAAAGGAAAAGTTTAGAACCATTTTGTCAGCAGTTGGAAATTATATTTCTTATTAATCTTCAGACACCTGCCTGCCTCTCCTCCTGAAACAAGGAACATTGTGTACTGCAGTGGTTAACTGATCCTATGCTATCTTTTAATGTCCTCCCTCAATCAATACCACCAAAACTTAGTAATTCAGTCACCCATTCATTTGCGGCTTGTGGGACCTTGCTGTGAACACATTGGCTGTCATATTTCCTATAAAACAATGAAACAGTGACTTTAGTTCAAAAAGTAATCTATTGCTGTTAAGGGCTTTGGGACATTCGGAGGACATAATGAGGTGCCATACAAATACAAGACTTTACTTTCAAGGCTCAATTAATAAAGGTGACGCCCAGTATTTCATTGGCCCTGCTTTACTTTCCTACTCAGCAAAAGTTTTCACCCCCATATTCATCTCTGTGGTTAGCTGCCTTTCAGGTCAGTGACTTGGCAACTGGCCGAGAATGTGTCAGAGGTACTGGTGCCCCTGATACCAATGTGACATTTATAAGGGTTGATCGCCAACTCAGCAATGAAAAGTGAAAAACTCAAGTTGAGAAAGAATCTTAGATTAAAAACACCAAGACAAGAAAGAGTTCACGCACTGATGAAACGATGTTTAAAGTAAGACTGGGTTGTTCAAAAAGATTTTTCATGAAATGGGTTTTGTATCTCCTCTAGGAATAATCTTAGAAAAGCCCAATTCAGTGGGAATTTCCAGCTTTCATGACCATGTTTGTGTTCATGAAACTTATGAGCAACTAGTTTACAAAGTTCTCAAAGTAACAAGTACAAACGTATTCAACTCATTGCCATCTTTAAGTTGAATGCTTCACGACAGCTTTCAGAGGTGCCCTTGTATTATATTTAGATCTTGACCTTGAAGTCTGCTGAAATGTATGTTTAATATTATAATTCCAGAGAACTCATTCCATCTGCTATCACTTTGAAACTGATTTATCTCTCAGCTGAGAATCGGGAGATTTGTTTTGCTTTGAAGCAAATTCCTAAAAGAAAGGCGATAGGTGAGATTGAAATATCAAAAAAAAAAGGATGGGCTTGTCGGGTCTAATGGAATTTTTCCATTCCAAATATGCATATTCTCTCACTAGCCTTACTTTTTTGGACTAAATGATGATAATATATTTTGTAGATGGAGGTACGTATATGATAAATATAGCACAGCCCCTTTTATATACAAACAGACATACATGAGCAAAATTAGGGTTGGAAGAGTATAAAATAATAATTTTTTCAGGACGCATTCTAATACAGTCTAATCAAAGTTCCCTCGTGTGAGCAGATTTCACAGTGGAGGCAACATTGTCAAAAAGAGATCTACAACTATCATATGTAATGCTCATCTTTTTTCTCTAGAGGGTGCAATTACACTTCACCATTCACACAAACACACAGCAGAATACAATGCTGCACACTCCGTACATCATTTAGTGACAAACAACATGGCAGAACAGTTCAGCCAGGTAAAACGTCAATTCATCTCCCAGGGTGCCTCTACGGAGGCTACTGATTCACTTCCATCTGTCTTCTATCATGTCCATGAACATAACTGACAATTATCTTAATGCCCATATGCTTAATTGTGGGCTTCACAATTCCCTTGCTACTTACCAACAATCCTGAAGGAATTCAGAACTGGCATCAGATTTTCATTTTAGGGAAAAAAAAAATCCTTGCCTGCCATTTTTTTGTAATGCCAGCTAAGCTTTTGACAGCAGCAGCCGTGGAACCATGTGATCTGGGCCCCCGCTTGCTGCAAATACCACAAAATGTCGAACAGCTTTACTAAAAGGCTTGCTGCGTGCTGGAAGCAATTTTATTAGTTTTCCTCGAATCATTTGCTTCTGAGTTCAGATCCACCTCATCGTTAGTCCAATGATGTGGGGGCAATGAATTTATACTCACTGCAGACTTGCACTAACTAACACAGAGATGAAGCTGAATTTTGTAAAAACAAAACTCACATGAAAAATGGACTCATTTACTTACATATTTTACCTTTCATATGAGATAAATCAAGAGCATTGCTCACGGACAAATAAAAGGCTAAGTTAACCAAAACAGAATTTTGACACTCTTCCAGTACAAAGCACTGAGTTTTTTTTATAAGAAGAAAAATAAAATTTACTAAAGGGGCAATAGTATAAATAATAAACCATCTTTCTCTTTCAGCTACCGTGCATTCAAAGTTTTTTCTATCCTTTCATTTTAACAAGGTTGTCGTTGTGTTAAATTTAGTTAATAAGACTTTACATAATAGCGACTGGTGAATAAAGCAAAGTATTCAAAGAAAGCAAGGATGGCATTTGTATAGTGCTTTTCACAACCACTGGATGTTCCAAAGCAGTTTACAGCCAACTTCAGAAGTGTAGTTGCTGTTGTAGCACAGGAAACACGGCCGCCAAATTGCACATTGCAAGCTCCACACAGCAATGTGATAATAACCAGATAATCTGTTTTATGTGATATTGATTGAATGATATATATTGGCCAGGACTCTGGGCTCTTGCTCTTCTTCAAAATAGTGCTATTGGTATCTTTTATGTCCACCTGATAGGGCAGTTTAACATCTCATCCAAAAGATGGCATACCTTCGATAGTGCAGCATTCCCTCAGTACTGCACTGGCGTGTCAGCCTTGATTTTTGCACTCAAGTCCTGGAGTAGGACTTGAACTTCATGGCTCAGAGACAAGAGTGCTACCAACTGAGTCACTTACTCAACTCAGCCATTAGTTCAATAAGAATGCACTTATATAGTGCCTTTAACATAAGGAAGTATCCCAAAACGCTCTGCAGAAAGAAAATAAATGATCTAAGGCAACAGATACTAAGTCATGTAATGGGAAAGTTGGGGTGGTGGAGGGGAGTTTAACTGAAAACGTGCTCACAAAAATGCAACAAATCATATTTAAATAGTACATTTAATGCAGTAAAATATCCCAAGGGGTTTCACCCGAGTGCAGTCAGAAAAAAATTTACACCAAGCCAAAGGACATAAGGACAGGTAGTCAAAAGCTTGATCAAAGATATAGGTTTTAAGGAGTGTCCTAAAGGAAGAGGGAGATTTGGAAAGCTGGGGAAGTTTAGGGAGGGAGCATCAGTGTTTAAGGGATAGATAACTGTAGGTACAGGCCCCAAGCCTGGGGTGAAGGAAGTCGGGAATGCACAAGAGGCCAAACTGGGGGAATAGAGATTTTCTGGAGGGCTTTAGGGATGGAGGAGATTAAAGAGATAAGGAGGGTTGAGGCCACGGAAGGAACACAACAACAACAACAACTTTCATTTATATTGTGCCTTTAGCACATTGAAATGACCCAAAGCACTTCTCCGGGGCATTATCAAATAAATTTGACATCAACCCACATAAGGAGATTTTAGGACAGAAGCCCAAAAACTTGCAAGAGCATCATAAAGGATGAAAGAGAGGGGATTAGGAGAGGGAATTCCAGATTCTCTGACTACAACTGAATGGGTAAGAATGGATGCAGATGAGGGCAGTCCCACTCAGCTGCAAGAGCTTTTGGAGGAGGAGGATGTTGTCATCCATGTCAAAGGCTGCAGATAGTGCAAAAAGGATCAGGAGGGCTAAGTGCACTATAGCCCTTTGTTTAATATCTCTTCTGAAGGACAGTACTACTGTCATTGCAACACTCTCTATACCGAGGTGCTCTTTTGTTCTTTCTTGGGATATAGGCATTGCTGACAAGGTTGGTTGCCACCCTTGTGAAGGTGGTAGTGGGCCTTCTTCTTGAATTGCTGGAGTCTGTGTGGGGAAGGTATTTCCATTATGCTGTTAAATGGGGGGGTGTGGGAGGCAGTGTTCCAGGATTGACCCAGTACCAATCAAGGAATAGCAATATATGTCCAAGTCAGGATGGTATATGTTATGCACCTGTTGCCGTATCCTTTGGAATGGTGGAGTTCTAGAATTTTGGAGGCGCTGCCAAAGGATCCTCAGTGAGCTCCTGCTGTGCAACCTGCTGATAGTACACACTACCTCCATGTTGGCTCAGTGGTGGAGTAGGTGGATATTTAGATGAGTGGGTAGATATTTGGCAGCGGCGGTCCCCAAAGTCGGGGATGATGTCCGTCAGGCTTGGTGAGGCTTCAGATGACTGAGGAGCCCAATTCTGGTTCCACATATTCTTCCGCAGTGGGGGCACATTGTTGTGCAGGGGAGTGGAAATCGCAGCCCCGGGTTGACTTCCTTCTCCTTCCTCTGCTGCCACTGTTCCACCTCGCTATCGAGTCGCTGAGCCTCAAAGTGGCTTGGGCCTCGATGGGCCAGGTGGTATCATGCCGAGCAATCTGCACCATTCTCCTCCCAGTCAATGATGTTAATGTCTCCACGCTTTAGGGCGGCCATAAGCATATCCTTATATCTTTTTCTTTGGCTGCCCTTTGAGCGTTTGCTAATGGAGAGCTGTGAGAAAAGAACCTGCCAAAGGAGGCGGTTTTCGAGCATCCGGAGTTGGAGCAGGAGCAGGATTTCAATGCTGGGAGACGAAGCTTCATGGAAGATGCTCGCGTTAGTAAGGTGGGCCTCCTATTTTATCCCCAGGGTTTGATGCAAGCACCAGTGATGGAAGTTCTCAGTGATCTTAATATGGCGTCAATAGGCAGTCCATGTTTCGCTGCAGTAGAGGAGGGTGGTCAATACAACAGCCTTATAAACCAGCACCTTTGTTGACTTGCAAAGGTTCCTGTTGTCAAAAGTATTGGTGCAGCTTGAAGAAAGCCGCGCTGGCACAGTTGACTTGGTGTTGGACTTCCTCATTGATGGTTGTCCCTTGGGAGAGGTGGCTGCCGAGATAAGGGAAATGCTGCACATACTCCAGAGCCACTCCATTAAGTGGATGACGTGGGGGATGTTCAACTGCCCTGGGGAGGCTGGTGAAGGACCTTTGCCTTGGTGATGTTTAAGGGCAGGCCAAGTGTCTTATACGAGGTATTAAGAGCTCAAGAGTGCTTTGCATGTCGTGTACAGAGTGAGCCATCACATAGCAGTCATCCGTAAACTGAAGGTTGTGGATGTCATGGTGGTGAGTTTTGCTTTTGCTCGGAAGCAACCAAGGTTGAAGAGCTTCCCGTCCAAACAATACTGAATGGTGACACCAGGTGGTAGGTCATCTCGGATGAGATGGATGATGACGGTCTGGTAAATGGTGAACAAGGTGGGGGTGATCACATGACTTTGTTTGACCCTGGTCCGGATGTGAAAGGTGTCAATTTTGGATCCTCCACTCAGGACGGTGGCAGCCATGTTGTCATTCAGGAGTCTCAGGATGGTAACAAACTTTAACAGGCAACCAAAGCATTGGAGGACAATCCATACAGCCTCAGGGTAGGTATTTAGGCAAGCGTTGTTAGTTTGTGCATCTGTAGCTATCATTACACACCTGGCTTATGGCTTGTTGATGGTGAAAAAGCTTTGGTGAGCCAGAGGGTGAGCCAACAGCAACTGATACCCAGCCTCTTCCCTGCTCTTGTTCCCACCATATTTACTCATGCTTAGCCCCAAATAGATTTGCCAAGAATTTTCTTGGGACTTCTCCAGCTTTACCAGCGTAACTTTGTTTGGGGTTTGGCAGATGTTGCGTTTATACATTGATGCAGCGTTTCTGCTGAAATTGCGCAAGTGGAAAAGGAGAAGCTCCAAAGAAATTCCCAGCATTTGATTTGTTATTACAATGGCTGGTTCCAAATGGTACGTAAGTGTAGTTTAAGCTGTTGGCTGTTTTTTGTAGTATTTTTGTAGGGGTGACTATGCACCTTAGAAAAATAGGATGCTGAAGATAGGTCAATGCTGCAGCAGGAGCAATTCAACATTAATTCAGAAAACAAAAGAACAGATTCAGGAATACCTATGATGTCAATTATATTTAGCAACTTTAACAATAAGTAAAAACTGTTTTGTGATCCATACGAAATGGGCTAGATTTTATGCTCCCCCACTGGCAGATTTGAAGGCAGAGAACACAATATCCAGCTGCTAGCCTTCCCAACACTGACCCACTCCGCCCGGACCCGTCTGAAATTTTATGGGGGTGGGGTGGCTTCAGATTTACTGAAGCCTTAATTAATGGCTATTTACAGATCTCAACTTGTGGCCACCATATTTTACCCACCGGGGTTGGGAAATCGCCTCTGCGGGCACCCAAGCTCATTGGAGGTACCCACCTAAAAATCACTTTAGCCCTCCTTCCTGGCTTCTCAAACCAGGTCCCTCAACTCCTCGCCAAGACTCCCAACCCCAAACTTACCTGGGCTCCTCGGCATGGTGGGATAATCAATAATCCCAGCAATGTCCACTGCTTACAGATGGCGCTGCTGGGACTACAGATCTGCTGGCCACCCGACTGGTCTGCATCTCTTGAAGATGGGACTTCCTTCTGAGATAGGACCAGAGGTTTCACCTTATGTTGTTCTCAACATTAAACTGCTGCAGGGCAGCTATTGGGGTCGTGGGCTTTTTAGCCAGGGCGGATGGATACCATGACGTCCTGTAAAATCCAGCCCAATATTCCAGTTGGAGCCACTTTAAATGTATTACATTTTCTAACCCCTCCTTTAGGCTCCATCTGTCCAAGCAATACAGCCTGCTTCACAGCAAAAGTTAGGCAATCAGGCCATTGAAACTTCAAAGTTCACAATTCAGAAGAAAGCAATATGGTTCACCCTGTCTGTAAATGCTATTCTTAATCTAGCTAGAAATTGATCAAAAGGATACTTGTCCTCTGACTTTTTCTCCTTCCCTCTCTGTGCACTGCTCAGTGGCACATGTGAAATCAAGTGCTTAACATTTATTGAGTCACCAGCATGAATTATGGCATGATGTGTTTGCAGTAACTCATCGCTGAGCACCATGCAAATAACCCTACTCTGAGCCATTTTGCTAAGTTATTTTCACTTCCTGTTTAGATGCTTGTGTTACTTGCAGATGCAAATAGTGGCTAGGGACTTGTTATAAGAAGTCTGTCAATGTCATTTGTGAACTAGTTAGTGTATAAGAGTATCACAAGTTGATTTGCCCCTTAAACTTTCTTTCTAACACCTGCGCCTTTGTTTAGTGCCAATCCTAGACCAGTCTCACTGGGACCAGGCCTCAGCTTGTGGAAAATTTTGGAGAGAGGAAGGAGGAGAGGAGACAAAAATTGTGAACCTCCACTCCCTAATAGAAAGTACAGTACAGCAACACTTCGAACTACCTATACATGCACACACACATATACAAAAAAAACACGATTATTCCAACGCATTGGGTATTAATTCCTTTAAGTAACAATGAGTTTAAAATAATAACTTGAAAATAATTAACACTTTATTCCCAGTTCTGTGAGCTAAATGTTATTGTGGGTAGGCATATCTTTACTAAAAGCCTTCTGAAGTCTTGTCACATTAAGCAAAGTAAACTTATTCCTGATATTACTTATAATTTACCGTTTAGTAACCCTTCATTCACTGAAACCCACATGCAACCAAGAATTTTCTGGATAGTTGCAATGGATAATTACAGTTCGCCAGACTAAGGCAAAGAGCAGATTCTGCCATGCTTTGCTGCACTCAAGACAGTACTGAACTACAGGAGGAAACACTAGTTCGGCCTGGAGTGAAACAATCCTCCCCTCAACTGGATACTGAGTTATTTGTTTTTAATTGATAATCTGATTAGATCAGTGGATGGTGATTGGGGGGGGGGGGGGGGATGGGGGGTGTGTTGTGAGGCAGGGTGGCAGTGCGCATGATTGGAAGGGGAAAATAACATCAGAAGGCCAAGCTGCCTTGGTACAAGAAGGACCAGAAACCCATTTTGTAACAAACTAGGCAGCTGGACTGTGGTTGAATCATGGACTTGTGCACAGCGCAGAAGGAAACTATTCCTCATAGGAGGCCGCCTGAGTGTTTTCCTGAAAATACTTTCTTATCAAGAACGTGTCCACCTTCCTTTTGAAAAGTTGTTACTAAATCTGCTTCCACCAGCCTTTCGTTTAGGTATTTCCAGGTTATAACAAACCATTTCATAAAAAGATTTCTCAGCTCCCTCTGATCCTCTTGCTAACTACCATTAATCTGTGTCCAAAAACAAAAAAACTGCGGATGCTGGAAATCCAAAACAAAAACAGAATTACCTGGAAAAACTCAGCAGGTCTGGCAGCATCGGCGGCCGATGCTGCCAGACCTGCTGAGTTTTTCCAGGTAATTCTGTTTTTGTTTTGTTATTAATCTGTGTCCTCTGGTTACTGACTTTTCCACCTGTGGAAACAGTTTCCCCTGCTTTACTCTACCAAAACCCTATGGGCAGAATTCTCAAAACGACATGTGGGTGCGTGCCCGACACGCTCAAGCATGAAGTAGCGCGCGATGACGCTGGGTGAGCATCGCCGACAATTAAGAGGCCTATTCAGGCCATTAATCAATTAATTCACCGTTACTTTTCGCTGCCCATCCAACTTCATGAATTGTGGCGGGCGAACCAGCTAGGTGGCCTTTGGATTTTTGAGGAAACCTCATCCAAGGGCGGGATGAGGTTTCTGAAAATAACTTAAAAAAAAAAATGTTTGGACACAAATTTTATCATCAATATGTTTAGGCCACTGCTTATGCGTGGAAATTTTTTCTGGGATTTTGAAATTTTTATTTAAGGGTTTTTATATAAGGGTTTAAAATTCTTCAGCTCCCTGAGGCTGCTCTCAGGAAGCTTTCATTCCGGCCTCCCCTAAGCCTGCACAGACTTCAGCGCTCACCATCCTGCTGCCCACCACCCACCCCCCCCCAACACCCCCCAGCAGCGCTGAACCTTTCAGCGCGTCTTTCATGTTGGCTGGCCGTTAATTGGCCAGCCAATGTGAAATCGTGGTCGGGGGCTGATTGCGGGCCGTTTCCCGGCTGTTCCCGGGCTCACCCGCTGCGCCTGCCCAATGATCCGAAAATCCTGCCTTATATAATTTTGAACCTCTTGAGCAAGTCATCCCTTAGCCTTCTCTGCTCCAAGGAGAGAAATCCAGTTTTGTTAATCTCCCCATTGGCACTTTGTCTACATGTCCTAACATGATTTCAATTCTATTTGTTATCAAGATTCGGATTAATCCGAGCAACATCATATTCCTGTGCAAGCAACAAAATACAAGGGTCCCATAGAGTGGAAATTAATCCAACCAACAGTTTGGTAAATGATTCAGGGGTTAACACCAGCAGTTGAAAATGCTTTATTAACTTAGTTAATGAAGCCAACTGAACATGGCTAGAGCGACATGAACTTAAGTTATACAGGTCTGCTTCATAAGCGGAAAGAAAACCAATTAGAACTTACAGTAAGAGACAATTGCTTTGGATTTTTCACAGAAATATGGGCTAAGAACAGTCAACTAAGTATTAATACTTGGTTTTACGGACTGCAAGCTTGATTCTCCAAACCTTCTGGAGCTTCCAGTCTTAGCTGTGTCACTGTCGGGAGGTCAGGATAAAAGTCAGGTGTTTCGGCAAGTACAAGAAAGTAAGAGTTATTCTAAGTCACACTTTCACATTGCCTAATCGCCAACTAGGAATGATATTGGAGGAGATCACTAACACTCAGGGAGCTGCAGCTGATGATAGCCCAGTCAGGCAAAGCAAAAACTGAAGGAGCTTATAATCCCACAAGGGTGGTGTGAGCAAAGATTGAGTTTTGGTTGTGGTGCATCCTGCATATTTTGACATTTTTCATGCTGACCACATCTGAGACAGCAGCCAGAATTAAAAAAAACATGCAGTGCCTAAAGAAAAATAGACAGTAGAAAAAAAAACTAATAAATTTTAGTGGTACATGTTAGCATTTCATTTGAAAGAGAGAGATCACTGTTTTGACTAGAACTCTGAATACAGCAGGGCCTTTTATTATCTTGAGGCAGAGAACATTTAAAGGTACTACATTGTTATGTGAGGCTATTTCAATGCAGGCGTTAACTCTCTTCTCCCTATTCATTAAAGTCTCAGTTCGTTATTTTAATAAACTTCTATGCTCAATAAGAATACCATCTCACAATTGCACTTATCCTTTTTGTTTCATTCTGATTTCCTTGTTAATTTCACCAAGTTCTGAACTCAACCAACCAAGCAATTTCCTTGACAGCCCATCTAAAGAATCCATCCAAGGAGATTGCTGCTTGATTGATTATGAACTCATCAACTTGACAAGAATGTCTGGCTGAAATGGGATATCACAGCTCAGATATCCATTTTTTCCCAGGGCAAAACTAAATTGATTTTTTTAAAAGTATTTTATCCATTCTATCTCCTTCCCTAATTCTTGCTATTCTCTTTAGTCAAAAGGCCAGACCGGTCCTGTATGCATTAATCTCCTTAAGAAATCATCAACGTAATACTCCTTAAGCACTTCAACTAAATAGAGATGGACTAAGCCTTTGCCCAGAGGACCTAGATGTCACTGAGTAAATTCACTTACACTGTTCCACCTCGTGAAGCCTGAGTAGGAATTTACATCACAGTAGAAATTATCAAGGGTAAGAAGAAAACTATGCATGCTGGTAATCTGCAATAAAAGCAGAAAATACTGAAAATGTACAGGTCAATCAGCATCTGAATGACAGACAGACTAATGGTTCATGTGGGATTTTTTTTTTACTCAAACTGGTCTGAATAAAATGACTGTGTTAACAACTAATTATCTCCACTTATTGGCATAAGCTTTCTAATTTAACTCTTGCTTAATAACTAGTGCAAGGACAAGGAAAAATATACAGCTCACAAAACATTGAATTTCCCATTAGGAAGAGAAATCAGAATTCAGGAGCACACCCCTACAATTTTCCTTAATAGCCTGCATCATCCCCATTCCCTCACATATTTTCCATTAAATATCAATCATGTTTTAAGTTAGAGCTAAATATTTTTATTTTCTATTCTTTGTGAGCAGTTTGCCCATTGTTCACCACTGCACTCACTTATCTGGTCATAGCTCCACATTACTGACACCCATATACGTAAACCTTGTATGTGGTTTTGTAGGTTGGATTTTATTACTCTTAAACAGTAGCACTAATCCTTACTATCTGCTGGCTGTGGGTAAAATTGTATCCATACTATGACAAAAACAGTTTTCAGTGCAGTGCAAGCGTTTGTGTTCCACACTCAGTCGAGGCATTCTTAATTTGTAGATGCACATTGTAGTTATACATTTTCTTCTGAAAAAAGGGCTCACTTGCTAAAGGCAATGGCCATGTGGAACTAAGCTGCACAGACCAGAAGGCTCCAGTTTCAATCTTTTGTCTGCACTATATTGGCTAGTCTTAGTTCGTGTGGCAGTAATGGTGCTAGGTAAAAACAAAAAACCGCGGATGCTGGAAATCCAAAACAAAAACAGAATTAACTGGAAAAACTCAGCAGGTCTGGCAGCATCGGCGGAGAAGAAAAAATGTGCTAGTTAACTTGAGTTAGGGAGGTGGAAAAAATGTAAGGATTCTCACTTGTCTTGTTATTCAGTGATTCCTGCACCATGTGCATGTGTGGAGAGGGTGGTATTTGGCTGTGATGTTGCCCACAATCAAATCTTCTGTGAAATTTCACTGTCCAGCTTCACAGATAAAGAATGGTCAATCTGATAAGGTGCTGCAAGACAACCAATGGAACTTACATTTGAGCTTGAGTCAACCATTTCGGCAAAGAGGCAAAAAATGGTAGAATAAAACTATTTCTGAATGATCTAATGCAATTATTTTCACCTCCAATTTGTGAATTATGTTGTGCTGCCAAACATGAGAATGACTTTGTAGCCATATGTAAATAAAGAACCTTTGAAAATATCCCCCAGGCTCTGACAGGTGAGACAATTTTTTTATTAAACAGCTTTAGTATAGATATTTTAAACACATTGCTATTTATGACTGCAAGGTTATGTCATGTCATGTATGGGTTCAGCAGTTATTTCATAAACTGTGTAAAGAGAGTACGAGGTGGTGTCTAACACGAACACATTACCCACCAAGTCATGAGAGTGAACTGCTCGCCGGATTTACACACTGCCCAATTTTCTTTTTCTGGTTTTTCTGGCAGTGATAAATTTCACCTCCCAATGTTTCTCTCAAATGTACTGTCATTTTCTCCTTTTCCAGGTCTTTCCTCTTCTGTCTTGAGCTTGGACACAGTTACTTAGGCATATAAGATTATAAGACCATAAGACGGAGAAGCAGAAGTAGGCTATTCGGCCCTTCGAGTCTGCTCTGCCATTCAATGAGGTCATGGCTGATCTGATAATCCTCAACTCCGCTTTCCTGCCTTTTCCCCATAACCATTGATTCTCTTACTGATTAAAAATCTGTCTATCTCTGCCTTGAATATACTTATCGGCCCAGCCTCTACAGCCCTATGTGGTAAAAAATCCCACAGATTGACCACCCTCTGAGAGAAGAAATTCCTTCTCATCTGTTTTAAATGGGCGACCCCTTACTCTGAGATTATGCCATCTGGTCTTAAGACTGTCCCACAAGGGGAAACAACCTCTCTGCTTCTACCTTGTCAAGCCCCATAAGAATATTATGTTTCAATAAGGCTGCTTCTCATTCTTCTAAACTTCAATGAGTACAGGCCCAACCTACTCAACCTCTTCTCATAAGAAAATCCCTCCATCCCCTGGATCAACCTGGTGAACCCTTCTCTGGACTGCCGCCAATGCCAGTACAGCTTTCCTTAGATAAGGGGACCAAAACTGTTCACAGTATTCTAGGTGTGGTCTAACTCATGCCTTGTATAGTTTTAACAAGGCTTCTCTATTTTTATATTCCATTCCCTTTGAAATAAAGGCCAACATTCCACTTGCCTTACCTATTACCTGAAGTTGTATGCTAGCTTTTTGTGATTCATGCACGAGGACCCCCAAATCCCTCTGTGCTGCAGCTTTCTTCATTCTTTCTCCATTTAAGTATTATTCAGCTTGTCTATTCTTCTTGCCAAAGTGCATAATCTCACATTTTCTCACATTATATTCCGTCTGCCATGTTTTCGCCCACTCACTTAACCTGTCTATCTCCCTCTGTAAACTCTTTGTGTCATCCTCACCACTTGCCTTCCCACCTATTTTTGTGTCATCCGCAAACTTGGCGATAGTACATTCATTTCCCTCATCCAAGTCATTAACACATATTGTAAATAATTGTGGCCCCAGCACTGACCCCTGTGGCAGTCCACTAGTTACAGGTTGCCATCCTGAAAATGCCCCCCGTATCCCAGCTCTGTATCTTCTATTAGTTAGCCAGTCTTCTATCCATGCTACCCCCAACACCATGGGCCTTTACCTTATTAAGTAGCCTTATGTGTGGTACCTTATCAAACACCTTTTGGAAATCCAATTATATTACATTTACTGGTTCCCCATTATCTATCCTGCTTATTATCTCCTCAAAGAATTCTAATAAATTTGTCAGGCATGATTTCCCCTTCATGAAGTTATGCTGACTCTGCTTGATTATATTCTGCATTTCGAAATGCTCTGCTATTACATTCTTTATAATAGGCTCTAACATTTTCCCAATGACAGATGTTAAGCTAAATGGCCTATAGTTTAAGGGTGGATATGCCCCTCTCAAATATCTCACTTTTATCTGTGGATTAGACAGAGTGCCAACAAGGTATATGAGAGAGGCATCACAGCCTAAATCTAATCCTGCCCTCATCTCACATCCATGCAAAGAGACTTTTCAACAAGCATCATTGGATGTTGATCAGGGGCATGGAAACCTGGCTGATTTTCCCTTCCTAATCCAGAGTCACTGAGGCTAGTTGTGGTGACACTGCCAACCTCAGCTAAGATCAGCTATATTGGCACACATTAAGCCTACCAGTACTTCTATAACAACTTGATCCTGGGACATAATAAACATATTGTTGTAAAGTTGATGAGTCAATTACATAAATTTAGCATTTTTGTGTACAGGTTTATAGATTTATAAGTCAAATCATGTCCAGTTTTGATGCTGGATCTTGGGGCTTAGTGGAATGGATTTGTCAGGCAATCCAGCAAAGTATTTTTATGTACCCTTATGATCTGAACACTGCTGCAATCTAGTATATGTGATTTTTCTCTGAAAACTCATCAGTTTGATCATAATGACTGCACACTTCCCAACTTAATCTCCAAAGGTGTTATCCCCTAGGATTATAAACTCAAAAATAACTAGTCAGCAAAGGCACACAACAAAAATTGTTGCTTGATTCACTTGATGAGACTCTAATCTTCTGAGCAACAAACCAGAGAAAGGGAAAGAGAGAGAGAAATGTAAAGACTATGATAGTCCATATCAATGTTTTGACGGGATTGTGTATTTGGCCTGTCTGGCTTCACAGCTGGGACAATGCAGAAAATAATTAACCTGGGAATCTGAAGCAGCATCTAGGTACACTGCAACCATCTGATGCTACATCCAGTGACCGCTTCTCACACCTTTCATCACAAACCTCACAGCACAAGAAAGCAACAGTAGGTGACAAGTTGGCGGTGTCGCAAGTCACTCTTATATGGATGAGCTTGATTTTCTCTCCTTTATTCTGCCAGCAATGGGCTCATGGTGAAGTGAAGGCCCATGAGCATCACCAGTCCTCCAATACCATGACCAAGTGGGTGATTTTTCATGCGCAAATCTAGGCAAATCTTAACAAAGGGTCACTGGCTATTGATCAGTATTGAGATCATGGATGATTTTTTAATTTCCCTGGCCAGTGCACCTAGACAAACTGTAGCACCACTGTACTCAACTAACTTGGTACAAATGAAGGATTGACAGCTAAGATCTTCTTGGTTTGACTCAGTACCATGTCATGAGGTGCATTTATCCTCTGTCGCCTGAGGTGGGGGGGAGGAGGGCAAAGGTGCACTTAAAGTTGAGTGAACGCTATTTATAGTCAAATATCCAATTAACAAGTGGTTTGGCTTTAATTCTACGTCACTGGAGTTGTGTTACACAACAGTCAACATGCTGTGTGCCTGCAGACTACCATTGTGGAGGATGGTTAAACATAAAAGAGCATTCAGTTGGCTATCATATCACTGCTTCACTCTAATTCCGAGCAATTAAAGTAAACAATGTTCTAACATACTGAAAAATGATAAACTATGTCACCAATTGCCATGGTGCTGGCAGCTATGATTTCCATTTTCACATTAATATGTTCAGTGTTCTAGGACAAAAACTGCCTCTGGTGGCAAGATCATTCCTAATTGCTAATAAAAACAGCACATTTAATGCCTTATTAAGAGGAAATTTGATGAATGTCAGCTAATTGGTTATTCAAAGATTTCTGTTAAGGATGCTTTATACTTATTGTTGGCTAACATATGTTCAATTTAATATCTATGATTAAAAACAAAAGCAAAAAAAATACATTTTAATTTATCTTAGCAATTTCATAATGCATTAGGTGTTTGTAAAATACATTAAAGAGATTTTTATTCCATTAGTTGGGATGAATTTGAACCAAAGTCCCAGAGATGAAAGACAATATACTAACCTGCTGTGCCACTGAATTTACTAATCAATATTATTTTTAAGCAGGCTGCCAAAAAAAGTGAAACGCCCCCAGCTACACCCCAACTAATAGGTATTTCAAGATTGCATTAGTCAATATTAAATGCAACCATGAATGCTAGTGAATAGCTGGTCTGTGAGGTGCTCATTGGCAAACATTCTTTCAAACAAAAGCTTTTTTGAAAATCTTTTTGTAATCATCTATGCGTATATCCCAGCTTCTAAAACTATATTCTTCCTTTCTTCTGTCCTTTTCTTTCATTTATCCTATTCCTTGGTATGGCTCTTGTGTTGCTTTCTGAGAGTTGAGAGCTCTGTGATTTTATTCTGCTGCTTAGGTAGGGAATGCTTTGGTTAGTTAAAGCAAATAAATCAGAAAATTTGGGTGCGTTACACTGTTTTTGGGGGCACCGAATGGCCTTCGAGGTCCAAAAAGTTCATTTGTGACATGCACATGGATATGGAGTGTCAGCAGATCATGACAGCAATGCTGACTGAAAGTGAGCACTGCCATTGTGGAGCTCAACACTCAACGCCATCTCTTAACCTTGTATGGCTGGAAGGAAGGAAGGAAGGAAGGAAGGGCTTTTCACTAACACTATTTAAAGGGATCATCAAGCATTTACAGGTTAATTGCTGATTGATTTCTACTGGCTATTGCTGCAATTGTACGTGTTTGCTGCTTTCCATAGTCACTTCAAGTTGCAGAAGTCTACAGGGAGTGGTGTGGTAAGTGCTGTTTGGGTGATGTGGTTGCAGGGTAAAATAGCTGGCAGTGGATGCAAGCTCTCAAATGTGGATGTGAGGTTTGCACTGGTGCTAAGTGTGTGAAAGTGAGGTGAAGTATGAATGTCAGGTATGAGTCCTGACTAATAAGAGGTTGGTGGTAATAAGTGTGGTGTATTGGGCAGTATCTGAGGTTTATAGTTCTGTTAGTGGATTATAGCATTTGAAGATCTATTCACTGATCTTGACCACTTGTGTGAGGTAATTGAACTTCTTGCCTTACTGCATCTAAGTCTTCAAAGTTTGACTTCTGGCATTGGCTGCCAGGGCTATCTGGTTCAATTGCCATCTGAGAGTTTGCACAGAGAGTCTTTTGGCCTTCTTTGGATAGGGCACATCTCCTCTTTGGCATCTTTTCAACCAAAGCCTCCAGTGCAGCATCAGAACAACTATCCACTCTCTCCCATGTTATACCATTCTTGTGCCTTTCCCAGGTCAGTTTCAGAATGACTGATCTGCCTGCTCCAATCACAATGCACCTCCTCTTTAAGAAGTGCAGGATGCCTTTAAGTAGTGCAGACTCGCTTTAACTGGTGCTAACGCCTCACAGTTCTGGACCCTCAGCTGAGGCATGTAGTAACTCAACAGGGTGGTTAGCACTGGCTGCATGCCGCAGTCATGTAAATTAGTAGGCAGCAAAAAGTTGGTATGCAACTGGTGTGAGTTAACTGTGCAGCCTGGTACTGCATGCATTTTTTGTGGGCTATCGAATTTAGACCCCTTAACTGTTGCTATTTAGAGGCTGTGACAGTGGGAGTGAAGAATCTCTCATTCCTCTGTTAATGGCCTGTTTCAATCTTTTTCCCTTTTCTAAAATTTTCGATATCTGTTGTTCACCTTCAACTGGGACTGGGTATCAGTTCCTCTCAACCAATGTTCCCTCTAATTACTTCTTGGCATGCATGAGAGCTTTATTTAAGTGTGTGGTCCCTTTAAATGCTTTCACATGGGGATCTTAAAATGGCTGACTTATGCATACGAACTTTTGGTTTGCTGCGTGGCTACACAGTGAGTTACAGAAAACTTTACTCTCAACTCCACTGAGCCAAAAATCTCCTCCTGACCATGGCCTAGGCTCAGACACAGGAATTGGAGTGGAAGCAGATCAAGACCCAGGAATCAAGCAGGGGCCAGTCTGAATCCGAGTTTTAGCGCAGCTCTAATGTGCTGAACTGCAAGAGGAAGAGTAGGAAAGTGGGCAAAAATAGAAGCCAGCACTGAGTAGGACAGGGTAGAAGTATTGAGCCTGGTTCCAGATGGGGATTGGGGAAAACTCTCCAATGGTTGGAGTCATGCCAAGCAGAAAGGAATGTTGTTGGAGGTCAATCATCTCAGTTCCAGGACATCACTGTAGGAGTTCATCAGGGTGGTGTCCTAGGCCTAACCATCTTCAGTTGCTTCAATGATCTTCCATCCATCATAACGTCCATAGGGGGGATGTCTGGTAATGATTGCACAATGTTCAGTACTATTCAGGACTCGTCAGATACTGAAGCAGTCTGTGTACAAATGCAGAAGTACCTGGACAACATTCAGGCTTGGGCTGGTAAGTGGCAAGTAACATTCACGCAACACAAGTGACAGACAATAACCATCTCCAACCAGAGAAAATCTGACCATCTTCTATTGCCATTCAATGGCATTACCATTGCTAAATCCCCCATAATCAACACCCTGGACGGGGGGAGGGGGGGTTTACCATTGAATAGAAACTGCAATGAGTAACTCACCTCCTGATTCCCCCAAAGCCTGTCCACCACCTACAAGGCAGAAGTCAGGAGTGTGATGGAATACTTGCACTTGCCTGGATGAGTGCGGCTCCAATAACATTCAAGAACACCATCCAGGACAAGGCAACCCCCATCATTGGCACCCCATCCATGACCTTAAACATTCACTCCCTCCACCGCCAGTGCAGAGAGGCAATAATATGTACCATATGCAAGCTGCAATGTAGCATCTCACCAAAGCTCCTTCAGCAGAATCTTCTAAACTGTGACCACTACCATCTAGAAGGACAAGGGCAGCAGATACATAGGAACATCACTAACTGCGATTTCCCCTCCAAGTCAAACACCATCCTGACTTGGAACTATATCGTCGTTCCTTCGCTGTCGCTGGATCAAGATCCTGGAACTCCCTCCTTAACAGTTCACCATCACTTTCTCAAGGGCAATAAATGCTGCCCTAGTCAGCGACGCCCACATCCAGTGAAAGAAGAGAAGAAAATGGCTAGGAGGTCAGCATGGTCTATTGTATCTCTCACTGCTCAATGCATTAAAATTTTTTGTTCGAGTTGAGTTGGGCCGTGAAATATACCTGCTATTAGCAAAAAGTTTTTCATATGTATGTTCAGTGGGCAGGGGAAGGGGGGCAGGGAGAGAAGAAAGATAGGCTAATTACACAGTGGAAAAATATATGGTGTGACGGGCGATTTCTGTTGCTATGTTACTTTTATGATGACGTTTATTTTTGGAGACATATTGTGGTATGGGTGAGGAACTACTTTTGAAGCTGCTGATATGGAATTTTTTTCTCAAATCTGAATAGTTGTCAGAAAAACAACCAACCAGAAGCAGTGGACAGAGATGGTTTGGCATCCACTTGGTCGATTGGTGATATAATTAATTGAATGAATAGTTTGGTGGGATAATGTTTGGTAAGAGTGACATTAATCATGGCTTTTGAAATCTGATTGGCAGAAAAGACTCCATAACCAAGCAACTACAAATATACAGATGTATAATATTTTTAATGTGGATGTATCTGATTCCTTTTCAATTATATGCAATCATGTTAGCAGCATAGAGCCCTAAAGCACACTTCCCTTTTACTAAATTCCAGGTTTCAATGGATGGATAGGATAAAAGTTTGCTCCTGGTAAGGGTCCCAATTTAAATCAGTTCCAGTAAGGATCAAGCTTGTAATGTTGAAGTATCTATTGTGGCAGTCTCATTTAGTGACCATAAGTATAACTTGTGAAGAATGGGAAAGACACACTGGCATGGGGATATTGGAGCAGAATAATAGAAGCTTTTACTCTGGCTATGCTGCATCGGACTGAGTGCTTGATCCCGACAGTGGATGCAAAAATTGAAGAAATGCTCAATTCCTGTTTGGTGTTGGTCAATACAGACATCAAGCAACAAAGAAATGAGAGTAGACCATTTGAACTTGTTCTGCCATTCAATGAGATCATGGTTGATCTAATTCCATGTATCCACCTTTACCTCACATCCCCTAATATTCTGGTTAATAGAAATCTATCAAGCTCAGATTTAAAATTAACTGATTTAGTATTGATTACCATTTGTGGAAGAGTTCCAAAATTCCACAAACTATTTGTGCATAGAGGTGTTTCCCAATTACACTCCTGAAAAGCCTGGTTCTAATTTTTAGGCTATGCCCCCTCATCATGGAAATAATTTCTCTCTACCTTCTTCTTTATTTTCCATTATTTCTTAAAAATGTCAATGAAATCACCCCTTAACCATCTGAGTTTCAGAAAATACCACCTAGTTGTAATTTAACCTTTAGTCTTATCTTTACATTCATGAATCGGCAATGATGCAATATTAAAGTTAGGTCAAATTCCATACACTACAAATATTAGTGAGGATTTTATGTTAAGAAAAACTGCCTGACCAGTTTTTTTCATGAATATATAAATATGCAGTTTGGAACATATCCCTTGGTAATTACTGGAGTCAGTGGCAGGGAATTCATTTGCACTAACATGCCTAATTTGTCAATGACAAACTAGCATCCCTCAGAAATACACACACAAATGGCAGAAAAGTGAACAAAAATTCAGAAGAAACCTATATCGTGGGAAGGGAAGCAGAAATGTATCAATACAGTTATGACAGTGCAGTAGGTTGTAAAAAACCATCTGGTTCATCAGTGTCCTTTAGGAAAGGAAATCTGCCATCCTTCCTTGGCCTGGCCTACATGTGACCCCAGACCCACAGAAATATGGCTGACTCTTAAACACCCTGTGAAAAAGGGATAAAATGGATGGACCACCCAGCATTGACCTAGGCACCGGAAACCCAGAGCAAACCCAGCCCTGACAACACCACAAAGTCCTCCTTACTAATATGTAGGGACTTTTGCCAAAATTGGGAGAGCTGTCGCTCAGACTAGTCTAGCAACAGCCTGACACAGTCATACTGACTGAATCATACCTTACAGGCAACGTCCCAGATATCACCATCCCTCGGTATGTCCTGTCCCATTGACAGGATAGAGCCACCAGAGGTGGTGGCACAATGGTATACAGTATGAGGGAATTGCCCTGTGAGTCCTCAACATTGACTGCAGACCCCCATGAAGTCTCATGGCATCAAGTCAGCACCCCTCCAGACCTTCCCCCGCAGCTACTGAATCAGTGCTCCTCCATGTTGAACACCAATGGGAGGAAGCACCGACTTTGGCAAGGGCACAGAATATACTGCGTGGGGGGCTTCACAGAGAAGCACCATTGGTGCACCATTATTGACCAAGCTGGCTGAGCCTTAAAGGACATAGCTGCTAGACTGGTTCTGTGGCAGGTGGTGAGGGAACCAACTCAAACTGGGCATCCATGAGGCACTGTGGGCCATCAGCAGCAGAATTTCAACTACAATCTGGAACCTCATGGCCCAACATGGCCACTCTATCATTACCATCAAGCCAGGGGATCAACCTTGGTTCAATGAAAAGTGCAGGAGGGAAGCAGCATCATGCATACCTAAAAATGAGGTGTCAACCTGGTGAAGTTACAACACAGCACCGCTTGCATGCCAAAAACTAAATCAGCATGAGACAAAGCTAACCTATGGATTATATCTAATCTCGGTAATCCTGTCACATGCAGTCATGAATGGTAGTGGACAATTAAATAACTAACTGGGGGAGAAGGCTCCACAAATATCTCCATCCTCAATGATGGTCAAGCCTTTTGTGATATGATGACATGCCCCTTTAAGATGGCACATCTTAAACTACTGTTAATCATTACAATGCCCACCAGGATGAGGTGTTAGTCCCATGATTTGTAGCCAGCCGGCAAACAGCAGAGTAGAGATTAGATGTACTGTACCTAGCCTCCTAGTGAATACTATCTGTACATCATCTTATTTTAAAATAAATAATCCACATTACTGTTCAACAATCCTTGTGCATGATTGGTACATTTACATTGAAGAGAAGGAAGTAACGTAGTGACAGGGCGGCAACACGGTTTTTGAAGATGTGACTGAAAAATATACAAGCCTCAACCCCTTTCATGTCCAAAAAAAAAATGCTGGTGTTTTTTAAAAGTTGGTCTCAGTAAGATTGTTCAAATTTTGGAGAGCTTAAACAGTAAAAGTCTAACTGCAGGAACAGAAATTAAACAGCAGACTGCAGGTGGTCTCACTTTAAGTAGAATTCCATAAACAAGGGAAATCATTACTGCTGAAGCAAGTTTTTTTTGAAATTCATTCATGAGATATGGGCATCGATGGCCAGGTCAACATTCATTGCCTGCCCCTAACTGCCCTCGAGAAGGTGGTGGTGAGCTGCCTTCCTGAATCTTCCAGTCCCACTATCAGCGGGAATAATTTTGGGCAAGGGGGTACTTAATTTGACAGGAGGCAAAAAAACCTGTTTCTTGATAGCGGGACAGACTCTTTGAATTTTGCTGTCCTGACTTTCAAGGTGAGTTAAAAGTGAGCCGAGCTTCGTGACAAACAATGGTGGGAACCCCATTTGCAAGCATTAAGATCTCATGCATGCTCATTAAAAGGCCACCTTGGTAGAATTAAGTTCACCCTCTAAATTAAGTTCACCACCAGCGGTTTTACGACTGTATATAAATTATGTACACCTGATGAGCTTCACATCTTCCATGAATTTAAGGCCAATAGATGCTGCTTTTTCTTTCTTGGGAACCTCGCATTGACTGCTGATAACACACAGTGCGTCAAGGCTGGACGTGGGAGACAAGCTAAGCAGAGGGGTAATGGGGTGGGGTTGAAGAATGTCCAGGGAGGGTGGGGGCAAGAGCATCCAAGGAACGGCGAGGGCTGGGAAAAAGAGTGTCTTAAAGGGTGGGGTTGGTGGGGCCGTGAGGGATCAACTCAGGGTACTGGTGAAGCAGGGGATAGTCACAGTCAGAGGGGGGAGTGAGATGCTATAGGGTGGAAGGTTCAGGATGAGAGTTTGGTAGGTGAAGGTCTCAAAAGGGGTTCACAGAGGGGTACTACACAGGTGGTTCGGATAACAGGTGGAGATAGAGTCAGGATAGGCATAGGGATGGTCATGGCTGTCAGCTCTGAGTGAAGGGAAGACATGCGGAGTTGGATTGTAATAAGGTCCAGGGTAACAGGGAGAGGTTCAAGAGTGACAGAGGGGAGAGGAATGGTGATATTGGGTGGGTCAAGGGTGATTGGGGCAGGGTGGAAGTTGATGCATCACAGGGTTGGCAGGAGTATGGTGGACAGAGCCTGGAAGTGATGCGCACCATTTTCAAATCTGTCCTTGACCATGCATGAAGTGGCAGGAGAGTCTTTTCAGGTGGGTGGAGTTCAAGGTCAGCAAAAGTGGCCAACTAAAAGGGCACCATAATAATTATGGGTGTTCAACTGTGTTCTCCTCTTTATGGTGAAGCTCACATGGCAGCGGACTTGTTCTGACTCACGGGGCTCACAACAACGAAATCCCAGCAAGATGTGGAGCTGCCAGTCATTCTGTGCCATTTACCATCTGCTGCAGTCAGAGGTAGGGATGAAGGGAGAGAAGGAGGTGGATGCCTCTAAGGGACACAGCTGGTGGATGGCAGCCAAGTTGCAACTCCAAATCTCCGTCCTCCCGGGTGAATGGTCATGGTTGACAAGGGGTCATGTGGGGTTAGTCTTCCTATGCTGCCAAGGCAATGCTCTCTCCATAAAGTCTTGAAGGTCATGGAAGCATCTTGCACATGGCTCTTGTCACCCTGGTTAAAGGGCAATGTTTCCATGTGCAGTCATGTGTGAATTGGGGGCGGTGGGGGTGGTGCGAACACCCACCTCTAATCCTCCTAGGGGTCCTTCACTTAGAAGGGCTGGGTGTGGATGCCATGTCTGAACTCAGGGGATTAGCATTGGCCTGCTGGCTTTGAAATGAAGGGAAACCTATTAAGGTTATGCTCAGTAAATTTATCACTACAATGTGTTCACAGATTCACTGAGGCACCGATGATGCAGGCTGCAGGCAACCCTGCCTTGGCAATACCTCTCCAGGTGAGGAGAAGGAGGGCCCGTCACAGGTTGGACAGCAGGAACAATGGCCTGAGCAGTAAGAGGCAGTGGGGCTTCAAGAAGGTCAAGATGCTGGTGAACAGAGCATTGGCAAGCATCGGCCCGAACATGGTTGTATTGCAGGTGGTGTTGTTATCTAGAAATGAGCAAAAGGCAATGCAGGAGGCGCCTTCCTTAGTCCTGGGAAGTGGTTGCACACAACTCTACATTCTCCAGTATTAGCTGTGGCTGCAAGGTCTCTGGTGGCAGAATACGGAGCTCCAGGCCTGCATTGAGTGAATAGCTGTCTGGGTGCCATTTAAATATGGTGCCAGGACCTTCGACCCGATGTGGTAACAGTGGGGTGCGCGACTTCCTGCTTGTCCAGCTACAAGATGTGCCATGCTCCTCGTGGGTGTATAATTAATGAGCTGAACAGTGGAAGATTGTGTGTGTTCAGCCCTCTGCCCAATAGGAATCATGCTGACTATCCCACCTGTCACCAGACTTAGACTCCAGAACAGGAGATTCCACCCCACAGGTCCAGTGATTCCCACCTATTTCCATTATTTTTAAATATTTTAAAATCTTTTATGCTCTCCCCACCCCCACTAGAGTTATACCTCGAGTGCCCTACCATCCATTCTTAATTAGCACATTCATTTAGATAATATCACCAACTTTAACACCTATGTGTTCTTTTGTTCTATTGTCGTTGACATCTTTTGATGATCTGCTTCTATCACTGCTTGTTTGTCCCTACAACCACACCAACCCCCTCCACTTCTCTCTCTCTCTCTCTCTCTCCGCCCCCCCACCCCCCACACACCTTAAACCAGCTTATATTTCAACTCTTTCTTGGACTCGAACTCAAGTTCTGTCGAAGGGTCATGAGGACTCGAAACGTCAACTCTTTTCTTCTCCGCCGATGCTGCCAGACCTGCTGAGTTTTTCCAGGTAATTCTGTTTTTGTTTTGGATTTCCAGCATCCGCAGTTTTTTTGTTTTTATTTTTTAGGCTACACAATACTGTTTGAACTGAATACGTATACCCATTCCG
Source organism: Carcharodon carcharias (assembly GCF_017639515.1). NCBI lineage: Eukaryota > Metazoa > Chordata > Chondrichthyes > Lamniformes > Lamnidae > Carcharodon > Carcharodon carcharias. The sequence goes on along the minus strand of NC_054467.1, from coordinate 217,788,166 downwards.
AACTTGCAAATTTTGTACAAACATACAAATTAGGAGTAGGCCACTTGGCTGCTCCGCCATTCAATAAGATCATGGCTGATCTGATTTCTCCACACTCCTGCCTGCCCCTATAACTTTTCACCCCCTTACATCAAGAACCTGTCTACCACTGTCTTAAAAATATTCTAAGACTCTGCTTCCACATCCTTTGGAGGAAGAGAGCTCCAAAGGTTCATGACCCTCTCAGGGAAAAAAAATTCTCCTCATTTCTGTCTTAAATGGGCGACCCCTTATTTTTAAACAATGACCCCTTGCTCTAGATTCTCCCACAAAATGAAACTTCTTTTCCTTATACTGCAGAACCAACATGGAATTACTGTTCGGCAGACAAGTGTGGACAAACCTCCCCAGTCATCACTCATTGATGCTCCCAGATGTACGTGATGCATTATCGAAAAACAGGGGAAGATGAGAGATGCCCATGACCGGCATTAAGGTAACAAATTACCCAATCTGAACATCGGGCAGAAAGTTCGGGCACAACACCAAATGATGGCACCTGGAATCCAGCAGAATTCCCCAGCAAATGCGCAGAACCAAGGTCATAATAAGTACGAACACCAAATGGCATGACAGTGTAACAAAACAAACGCCAAATCAGAACAGTACCAAAACCAGAAACGCCTAGTAACCCGACTGCAACTAGAACACAGCCTAAGATGCAACACAAACAAATCACACATAACCAGCATTCTGAAAACGCATAGTAGCATCCAGCTGGATGGATAAGCAAAATGTTAATATGTTTCAAAGATTTGTAAATTTAATGCTCTATGTTAAAGTACATGTAGACATAATGTTATTTTCTTTTGATTTGTGTACATAGTTGGATTCTCTAAGGGTAAACTTGTAGTTAGAAGAAGTTGGGGTGTTGTGATATGATGATGTGCACCTTTGAGGGGGGGAATGTCTTAAATTACAGTCAATCATTACGTATCTCAACAGGATGTGATGTATTAGGCTCATGACTTGCAGTCAAAGAACAAACGAAGAACAAAGAAAAGTACAGCACAGGAACAGGCCCTTCGGCCCTCCAAGCCTGTGCCGATCATATTGCCCATCAACTGAAACATTTTGCACTTCCGGGTTCCGTATCTCTCTATTCCCATCCCATTCATGTATTTGTCAAGCTGCCTCTTAAACACCACTATCGGACCTGCTTCCACCATCTCCTCTGGCAGCGAATTCCAGATACTCACTACCCTCTGCGTAAAAAACTTGCCCCTCTATAGTTTTCTCCTCCCAACTTAAATCTATGTCCCCTAGTAATTGACACTTCCACCCTGGGAAAAAGCTTCTGACTATCTACTCTGTCCATGCCACTCAATTTTGTAAACTTCTATCAAGTCGCCCCTCAATCTCCGTCGGTCTAGTGAGAACAATCCGAGTTTCTCCAACCTCTCCTCATAGCTAATAATCTCCAGACCAGGCGGCATACTGGTAAACCTCCTCTGCACCCTTTGCACAGTCAGTTGGCAAGCAGGAGGGTAGAGAGTGAATACTATCTGTATATCGTATTATCTTCAAATAAAGAATCCACATTATTGTTTCACCAATCCGTGTGTGTGATTGGTATGTTTAAATCAAAGAGAAGAATGTAACAGAGCCCAGCACATCAGTGAAAAAGACAAATCTGAAAACTTGCAACCATCTTCAGCCAGAAGTGCCTAGTGGATTATGCACCACAGCTTCCTCCTGAGGTCCTTAGCATCACAGATGCCAGTCTTCAGCCAATTTGATTCACTCTACATGGTATAATGAAATGGATAAAGTCACTGGATACTACAATGGCCATGGGCCCTGACAACATTCTGGCAATAGTACTGAAGGCTTGTGCTCCAGAACTAGCCACGCCCCCTAGCCAAGGTTTTCCGGTACAACCAGAATACTTGCATCTAACTGGCAATGTGGAAAAATGTCTAGGTGTGTCCCATCCACAAAAAGCAGGGAAAATCCAACCTGGCCAATCACTATCCCACCAGCCTACTCTTGATCATCAGTAAAGTGATGGAAGGTGTCATTGATATTGGTATCAAGCGGCACTTACTCAGCAATAACCTGCTCATTGATGCTCAGTTTAGGCTCTGCCAGGACCAGTTAGCTCTTGGCCTCAATACAGCCGTGATTCAAACATGGACAAAAGAGCTAAACTCAAGAAGACAGGTCTAAGAGTGACTGCCCTTGATATCAAGGCAGCATCAAGGATCCCTAGCAAAACTGCAGCCAATGCAAATCGAGGGAAAACTCTCCACTGTTTGGAATCATACCTAGCATAAAGGGAGATATTTGAGATTGAAGGGCAATCAACTTAGTCCCAGGACATAACTGCATGTGTTCCTCAGCGTACTGTCCTAGGCCTAAGCATCTTCAGCTGCTTCATCAAAGACCCTCCCTTCATAATATGGTCAGAAGTGGGAATGTTTGCTGATGATTACACAATGTTCAGCACCATTCGTGACTCCTCAGATACTGAAGATACTGTTTCGATATGCAGCAAAACCTGGACAACATTCAGGTTTAGGCTGCTAAGTGGCAGTAACATTCGGGCCACACAATTGCCAGGCAATGACCATCCCAACAAGAGAGAACCTAACCATCTCCCCTTGACATTCAATGGCACTACCATCACTGAATCATCCACCATCAACATCCTGCAACCTCTACCTGGAGGGAGAAGGGCAGCAGATGAAAGGGAACACCACCACCTGCAAGTTCGCCTCCAAGTCACACACCATCCTGACTTGGAACTATATCCTGGAACTCCCTCCCTAACAGCACTGTGGGTGTACCTGCAACACATGGACTGCAGCAGTTCAAGGCGGCAGCTCACCACCACCTTCTCAAAAGGCAATTAGGGATGGGCAATAAATGCTGGCCTAGCCAGCGATGCCCATGTCCCATGAACAAATACATTTTTAAAAGTTACTGGGCTACTGTTCCAGAGGGATGGATTAATAATTCAGAGCTCAACTCCCATCATGGCGGCTTGAGGATTGCAATTTATTTTCTTAAAAAATTTGAGAATTAAAAAAAATGGCATCTATTAATACACTCAGAAAGCTGTTGGAAAAACCCTTCCAATGGTGATAATGGAAAAAAACTTTGAGGAAGGTTATAAAACAGGCTGCTGATTTGCAATCACCCCTTTCCCAACTGTTTATAAAAGATGAAAATTATATGTTTGCAAATATGAAACAGTATTTCAAGATTTTACCAAATTGTGTTTTTAAATTCTTGCATTGGCAAGTCTTTCTTTTAAATTATTTGGTTAGCAGCAAGTGCTGATTGTACTATCAAGGAAACTGGATTGAGGGATTTATTGAGCATGCTGAGTCAAGGAATTGACTTCATACAGTGTGAAGCAGGATCTGTACAAGGTTAATAATTCTGTTTCTCCACTAGTGGTAACTGCCTGAATGAGTTGACTCAGTTATTCTTCCACACCAGTTGTCCTGATGAAGTTCTCAGGGTTTATAAAATGTGAATAGAAAAAAAACACTTCTTCACTGTCACTGGGTCAAAATCCCAGAACTCCCTCCCTAACAGCACTGTGGGTGTACCTACACCACATGGACTGCAGCTCACCACCACCTTCTCAAGGGCAATCAGGGATGGGCAATAAATGCTGGCCCAGCCAATGAAGCCCACATCCTGTGAATGAATAAATAAAAAAATTCCAACTTTTGAAATGCTTTGCATTGTCCCATGGCTGTGAAGAGTAATATTTCTCTCTTTTAACTCTATGACTACATCATCTACAATTGCTGAGGATCTAACCTTTCATGGGTTCAGGGGCAAACTGAGAATGGGAAATATAAATAATTTGCCTTTTGGGAAACTGCTTCAGGTACAGCAGGGGCAAGGAAGTTTGTGTTGAGTGCAATCAGTAAATTATCTGAATTTGTTAAGACAGTAACTGCATACTGAACTACTTATTAAGAGTGTTTTCAGAAAATCTGCACTGAAAAATAGTCTTTAGGGGTAGATATTTATTAAGTTTACAGCAAAACCAGGTGTCCCTAATTGTACCAAATGTGAGCTTTTACAATTGCATAGAAATTCTATAGTGAGATAGCCTGGTGCAGCACTGTCAAAGAGGAGCTCTCTTCTCTGATTTCCTTTGTGCTGTCCCAGGAAGGTAATGAAACCAAAGTACTTTCTAGAGAGTAAGGAGGAAGAAAATAAACTAAAGGATGAATCAGCTGCAGAATGTAGTTCAACAAAGGCAATGGCAGAGGCCTGGGCAATGTGCACCTGCTCAGGATCAGGGAATGGTGCACAGTGTGGACATGAGAAGGAAGGAGTAAATTAACTGGGGAAAGATTATAATCTCAGAGGCTCAAAAGTGTCTGCACAATATGTGCCATGGTTTAGAGCACTGACAGCACATTAGAGCGTAGATCATGACTTACGCCTAAATAAAATTGGCTCCATATGTGTCACCCCAAGATCTGTGTAACACTATATTGACACAAGTCTTTCAAATGCTGAAGCATTTCAGCCATTCAAGATTGGAAACTGGAAAACACTGAATCACATTGTTCCCTCAGTGAAATTTTAAGAGAAAACCATCTTGTCAATGCGCTGATGGATTTATTGGGATAATAAAGCAAGAACTTAGAGATGGCTAATAAACACAATTAAAAGAAATAAGGGAAAAAAGTACTTTGAGCTCTTCCAGCATACTTGTCATTCTTGTTAAAGAAACAGCAATCCTCCTAACCCTCGTGTGAATTGAATCAGTCTGTGTAGTCTTTCCACTTGTTCCCAGGCACCTGCTTTAGCGATGACCTCAGCTCCCCAGTCTCAAGTCAGACTGTCACCCAAACAGCTTTAAAAACAAAGCCCAGCTGTTTCCCATCTCCAATGCGGAAAATCAGAGCAAACCAGAGAGAAACTTTGTTTTTCATTAGTGACCACCATTTGCAATTAGACTCCCCGGCTCTCTACCAGGAGTTTAAAGAAATTGAAGTAAAATCTTTCTGATTTAATAACTGTTTTTCAATTCAATAGTATCAGACTAATGGTAAGTAAAAGCAAGATTGCTTATTTTTTAAAAAGGATTTTCACACTACAACCCTTCATGGCCAACATTGATTGACTCATCAATTATCTCATTTGGTACGTGTGGGATCTTCTGCACAAATGGCTGTCATTTTTGTCTACATAATAACAATAACTACTTTTGAAGTAATCAATGGAGGTGAAATACTTTGCAGCATCCTTAAAATGTACTAACCTTCTTTATCAATGCAAATGTGTAATTGGAAGTGGAGTTCAACAAGGGTGTTGTTTATCACTGGTCCTCCTCAATGTCTATGCAGAAGCAATTATCAAAGAAGCGTTTGGAGGCAGAATCTGGTGTTAAGATTGGAGTGGCAAACAATAACATCAGTTAGATTTGCCAATGACAAACCACTTGTAGCAGGCCAGAAGTAGGATTACAAGAACCAGTAGGTAAACTAGTAATAGCAGGCATGAACTTTGGAAAAGTGAACATTGGCAAAACCAAAATGATGTATATCTCAAAATTATCTAGAAATATACATATATTTATAGAAGGAAGAGAATTAGAATTGGTTCAAGAATTCAAATATTTATGAAGCTTAATATATGCAGATGGAAGGTGCAACAAAGAAATAAGAACAGGGATAACAATGGCAAAGGCCATAGTTGGTAAGAAGAGACAGTTGCTAACCAGAAAGCTGAACAACTCAAGAAGCAACTTGGAAAGAGCTTGAATTGGGATGTTGTTTTGTATGGATGTGAGACTTAGACCGTACAAAAATAGGAGACCAACTTGCTAAATAGCTTTGCAATGTGGGTTTGGAGGAGAATGGCAAGGATCAACTGGACAAAAAAAGTACCAATTGATAAAGTGTTCTGGGGAGCGAACAAACAAAGAAATTTGCTGAATGTAATTAGGAATGGACAGAAAGTCTGGGAAGGACACTTAAGAGGAAACAGACACTTAAGAGGAAACAGGCTGAGATGTTAAGGATAGAGAGACACGGAAAGATTACTATGAGCTAAGAACCTGTCTTCAGGCAGAGCACACCTGTTGGTAATGATGATCAACACAAGTTCTTCCTTTCTCAAAGTCAAACACTGGCTAAAATTCAGTTGAAAATTAAGGCATGCTACATATGAATATTCCACCGAAACTAATTATAGCAAGGTGCACGAAGAAAATCTGAATAAGGTGAGAAATTGTGAATCTATGGCAACACTGTCAGTAAGGTATTGAGCCATGCAAACTAGGAATCTCAAAGGTTTGATGATCTGCCAGTGCCGAGTAAACTCAAATAAAGCCCAAGGTAGTAGAAGTCGACTAAACGGCATCTGGACAAAGGATTAATGAAAAGAGGCAAAGCTCCTGTTTCTGAAGGTGTAACATGTGGATGTCAAATGAGGGCAGGATCATACCCAGCTATGATGCCCCACACAGTGGAATTGTCTGTTAACATTGTCATGAAGCAATTTCATGAGAAGGTTGCCGATGCTTATAGAACAGTGGTTCAGCAAACAATTAGCACCTTCAAAAAAAGGAGAGCAGAAAAACTGGAAAATAAAATCCCAAATAAAGCACTTGTACATCCTGTTTTAAATAGAATTTGCAATGGATTAAAAAAACCTTCAGATTTTCATTTAAGCAGCTACATATTATGTAACAGTAGTAATAAGCAACATGGTTTGATGAACAAATGATTTCTTGTCTTGAGATTAGTATTAAATAAGTCAAAACTAATCTCGGCATCCATTAGTCACTAAATGATGCACATTTCAGAGCATGAAACCAGATAAATCTGCCTTTACAAATTAATGTGAGAGAGAGAGAGAGAGAGAAAGGAAGAATAAATGAATCTATTGCACAGCCTGTGACAACTGTATCTTGCTATATCTATTAAGGTCCACTGCCATGGTTCTCCTAAACAACAGAAAATAGCAGTGTTATGAAACATTAACAGCTATCCAGGCACCATGCAACCTACGTCCTAAATATGAGCAATGATTTTCAGAATTCGGATTTCACAATACAAAATAAGATTTCTTTGTTCTAAATTAAAAGCAGGGCTCATGGGATTATTGACAATCCTTTGCACAGAAATGTGAAACTGGCCTTCTCTCGCTGTGTCGTGGTGCTAAACCAAGGGAAGTGGTCAAACGCTTCTCAATTTGCACTCCTCCAAATTCTGGCCTCTTGTGCATACCAGATTTCCATCGCTCTAAATTGCTCCACCTCTCTCTCCTCCTTTGAAACCTACCTCTTTGACCAAACTTTTAGTTACATGTCTTAATATCTCCTCACATGATCCAATGTCTGAACTTGTTTGGTAATGTTCATGTGAAGAGCCTTGGCATGTTTACTATGTTAACGGTGCTATATTGTTGTGTTGTGTTGTCATCATCTATTTTATTACTTTCAGTATTGTTACTGTACCACAAGCTTCCTAGCTGGGCTTCGCAGTTCACAACAAAGAATGGTTGGAGTTTGGCAGAAGCTAAGACAGGCAAAATTAATGTTGCGTGTAGTGTTGCCACCTGATGACGGCAATACACTGGCATATTGTAACTGTATAGACCAACAGATTATTAACAGCAAAGTGTGCATATATTTATTTGTAAAGGGAAACATAATAGAATTTTAGAAAATATATAAATTTTGCAGCTTTGCAGTATATTAGACCTTAGCTTAAGGTCTAATGTTAGCTTAATGTAAAACTCTGGAAATTTTCTATTTTGATGAACAAAAAGAGGGGAGGAATGGACTTTTAATTGTTTAACTGTCGTCGCTTATCTGAATTGTTTATCCTTTGAACTGTATCGTTTGGTTGTTATTTTTCACACTTAGCCATCCATTAGGCTGTACATAGCCTTGGCTTATGACCATCACAGTTAACTGAGAAACTTAAAGACAAACCATGGAGCCTCCCATACATCATGTTCCCAAATGACTGTCTGCAGAAGGCACAGCCGAGTGGATCACTCACAAATTCCAGTGTTGCATGTTCGTGTGTGTAGGCTATTGTGCGCAACCACAAATGATGGCAAGAGGGCTTGAAGCACAGGCTAGCATGAAAAACTAAACCCACAGCTGTGTAAAAGCATGAAGGTCCTGTTTGCACTGTAATTATTCATTAGCTTTCTCATTCCCTACAGGAACAACCAAACAATGAAAGAATAACAGTTGAAGTAAAGGCTTACTGTCAAACTTCTTATTCTTCCAAATACTCATTAACATTATGAATTTCCAGAATTCTACTTTTTTTTGCCAAAACCTATGTGGCAACACTGCAATAGTTATAAAATCTATATATTTTCTAAAATTCTACTTTGTTCTGCTGCACAAGTAAATTCAGTCTACATGCGTTGTTAAATAATCTGTTGTTCTGTTCAGTCTCTTAATTGTAGGAATATTGTACAGTAGAAAGTTTATCCCACGAATTATCAATAAGCTAATGAATGTGGGTTTTGTTTAAGCTCCTGCTTCCCAAGGTGTTCAGCGGTCGAGAAGGTAAATTTTTGCTGTAAAATTACCTCAGCCTTGGCATTAGATTGGAGGCTGCAAATGGAAAAAGGCCATTCCTGATTGCTAGCCACAGAGTCCTCCCTGCAGGATAGGTGGGGAGAGAGCTGGGCAGTGAAAACAAAACTCCCTACAACATTACAGTCTGTAATTATATCAATAGATTAACTGCACTGATTAAAGAAAAGATCTCACTTTAATGATACAACGTGGCAATAAGTAAACAGACCACTTTAGGACAACACGTTAATAAATATCTGCCACATAAAACAAACACAGCTGGAGCTGATGTGCGTCTGCTAATCATATGCACAGAAGATACAGTCTAAAGGCATTGTTTACAAAGCAATAAAACAAAAGGGTATGGGGGTGTGCAATGAAGGAGGGATCCTCCCACTGTCTGGTTGGTAACATGTGTTTCCATTACTAGCCACCCACTGTTACTTTACTGACAAGAATTTGGCTTCATCTTTATGACCTGCTTCAAGTACTAAAATCCCAAAATGTGGAAAGGATTAGCATCCTTCTCCCAGAATTTTCGTTTTTTTTTGAAGTTGATTTCTACCATCGGGATGGAAACCATCAACTGGCCCAAACCAGCTTTAAAGTGACCACGCACAGATGCTGTTTCTACTTACCTTTGCAATTAACTTAGGTCATTAGATTCCACGGAAAAAAATTCCTGCAACTTTCACGAGCTATCCCATTTCAAAAGCACAAAATGTATGCTTTCCTTTACATTCTGGTTCCAAAAAAACACCTTGGACCGCAACATATTTCCTCCATTAATTAATATTAGAATAAAGCACTTTGGCAAACAATCTTTAATGATTGCAAACTGCTGATGTGAAGCCAATTGCAACATTTTTGGCAACTGACCTAAGTGGTCAAAAGTTTTTTTTTGCCAAATTCCTTCTTTCCTTTTCCAAAGGCACTGACTCATGGAGAAATGTGGTTCAATGGGTGCCAGCAGCCCTCCAGCCAGGATATGTATGAGGCTGAACAGTGACTGTCAGCAGGCTATTTGACCACGGAAGGCATCAAAGCTGAGCTTATTTTGCCCTACACTCACTATCTACACTCATGTACTTTCAAACTGAGGTCACTTGATGGCAGTTAGGAGCAGGAGCCTCAGCTGATTCGGCCCACATCCAGCACAACAGCACTGCAGCAAAATGTTGCTGAGGCTAGGATCAGTTAATTCAACACAGACTGGGAATCGAACCAGAGTTCTTGTGGTTTGTAAGGCTTAGTACCACACTACATGGCTTAGTACCACACCACATGCACCCTCCTCCATTTCATATTTAACTACATACTTTTGCCTTTTGAGCGTCCACAGAATGCAGTGTTTTCAGGCTCTGTTGCTACCCTGAGGTTTCAGCAGTGACAGCCGGTAATCACAACTGAGTTCCGAAGAAGCGTCAAATTGGACTCAAAGCTTTAACTCTGTTCCTCTCTCCACAGATGCTGTCAGACCTGCTGAGATTTTTCAGCACGTTCTGTTTTTAAATCACAACTCTATCCTTGTCTGCAGCGGTTGGTGATTATCCACAATCTCTGTGACACAAGGCAGCTTCATATGCCTCAAGCTAAATGCAAAACTGTCCTCTTTGATTGTTAAAATAAAGTGGGGACACCATATTTTGGAGTTCCATTGAACAAGACCATGGCAAAACACAGGTTTTAGCCTTCAATCTTTTAAACACAAAATTCCTGATTTCTTTCATGATTGCTGCGTAGGGAGGTATTAAGAACAAAAGGGAGTAATGCCAGTGTGCAGTGGTTGGCTAATACATGGAAATGATGGAGGAATGGGAGCAAGTTTCCAGCTCACCCATTCAGCCAAAGTAAAATGAAGAGTTTGTGAGATGCAAAAAGTGGAAGAAGGAAATGGTTAATTATGGAATTGACAAAATGATGATGCAGCAGAGAGCTGAGGAACTCAGGTGATTTTTGACCTCCACCAAAACAAGCACTTGTACCCACAAACAAATTGAGAAAGGAGCTCAATGCACCAGCCAAAGAGAGCTCTTAACCTTGCACAGATGAACATGTGTTAGTTTGCAAGAAGAGCCTGCCAACCTCACTGCGCTTCCACCGCCCCCACCTACCGGCGCTATTTAAAGGAATTATCATACAGGATAGCCGTTGATTTGAATTCTTCCGGCTGTTGCTACAATTGTACAAGTTTTTGTAATTTTTCGTGGTTGTTTCAAGTTGCAAAAGTTTACAGGGAGTGACGTGGCAGGTATTGAAAGACTTTTTCTGACTTCAAGGTTTCTGCACTAACCAAGCTCTCAGATAAGGTTGTAGTAGAGGACATTCCCCTTGGAAAACAGCATGACAGGGAAAATGAGGCCATGCAGAGCAGTGCAAGCTGCACAGAAAGGAAATAGGAGTGGGAAAAGGACTCTCAGCAGGCGACTATATCGACCCAAGGTGTTCAGGGAAACCATTCCCCTACATAAAACTTAGCAAGAAACAATGTGTGAAATGTCTGCACTTCATTAAGGACTCCCTCCCTGAAATCTGCCGATGGCTGCAGCCACAGCTGCAACCTCAGAGGGAAAGGACCAAATTGCCAGTGGTTGTGAAGTTGACCGTGGCAAAGAACTTCTGTGTGTCTGGCTCCTTCCAGGCTCGAGCTGGAGATATTTGCAACGTCTCAGTACACTGTTACGTGCAAGAGGTTACCAATGGTCTCTTTTAAAAGAGAGGTAACTATATTTCATTCTCTCTTGCCAGAGTGAAGCAAGCGAAGTGAGTACATAGTTTTTTTTAAGATTGCCGTCTTACCCATGGTGCAGGGTGCTGTTATCTACTTGCACATTGCTTTGCGGGTGCTGGATGTGAACTAACTACCCTTGTGCACTCCCTTAGTGCCTGTCTTCCATATGCCTTGCCTAGTCCAAGTGCTTTGATGCAGTGCAACCCCCAAGTACCTGAAGCCTGAAGTGTCATTGGTGGAAGTTTGCTGACTTCCAGAGAAGGTCTGGGCAGAGAAGATCTGACCTCAGACTGGCTAATTGGAAACACCAAGGGCACTAGTAGAGTAGCATGTACAGGAGTATGAATGCTGCCATCCTGAGAAAGGACACCAAGTTTGTTTGCCATGGAGCCAGTGCCACTTCCCTAGGGCAGCATCTCAGGAATCCTTGTAATCTTTTGGAGAAAGCTCCTCTGAATACCGTAAGACACAGCTATAATGACACAAATTTGATCTTTCACTTCAAGACTCAGGTGTTGAGCATTCTGCGGCTTGTGCTGCAATGGAGGTTGCAAAACCGGCCGTCAGGCACTGCATCAGAGGTGGGTCCGTAAGTGTGCAAATGGAAATGTTCACCACTTCCATGCTGGTAGGGATGGGTTCTAAGTTATGCACAAAGTTGCTGTCAGAATCCTCCCTGCTGTTTACTGCAGGTTTCCCAATACATCAAGAAATTTTGTTGTGTGTACTCATCAGCACTCCCCTGTAGGTTGCCACAAAATCCATTAGGCACCTCACCATCTGCGAGCTGGTACTTGTGCTATACTAGCCCCATTCCCTGCCTGCCGCACATGTGTGACAGACGGCTCACCACATGCAGATCATGCCTCTAATCTGTCCTCTCAATTACACACAGTGTCAGTATCTGAACTGGTGGATGCAAGTGCGAAATCAAGCGATGGCACTGTGACTTCCTCATCACTTTCTTGTTGGTGCTCTTCCACTGCTTGGCCAAGGCTGTAATTCTTAGGTATCTGAAAGGAAGAAGGCACAAAGGTAAGGTTGTGATGAGAGGAGGTGGAGAGAAAGCTAGAGGTGCATGATTACATCACCTACAGCATGTAAATCAGAAAAAGATTGAGGGATGAGGGGAAAGTGGGATGCGAGAAGAAGAATTAGATTTGAGATACGGTCATCTTTTGACGGTTTCAACCCTGACACTGGCTATGGCCTCAGCAATGGCCGTTTTAATAATGGCCAGGACTGTTTCCTCCAAGGACGTTATTAAATACAGGGGTGCCTGTCCCCCTCCAGTTAGCTCCTGTTTCCTCCAGCTGTCTGGCAACTTGCCCTACAAGAGAGAGGGAAATGTTCAGTAAGCATTGTGTAATCTGTTTGGCTAATCTGGTTGTCATTGTGTGAGATATGGGCGTGAGGCTTTCAACAGTGCAAAGTGTGAGGGCTGTGTTTCAAGCTCTGAATGTTAGATACAAGGCTTGACTGATAGCGATTGTTAGGATGTGAGTGATGGGGATGTGTTGAATTGAGCAGTACCTAAGTTTAGTGGTACAGTTACTAGGCTATGGCATTTTAAGATTTATTCACTGACTTTGACCACGCATGAGGTCATTGAGCTTCTTGCAGCACTGCGTTCACGTCATCAGGGCTTGACTCCTGGCATTGACCTCCAGTGCCATCTGTTTCCACTGCCTTTTGACCATGTGTCTAGAGGGCCTCCTGCCCCTCTGTAGATACAGGACATCTCTCCTCCTCTTTGCCTACTCCACCAAGATCTCCAGTGCAGCATGGGAAATACTTGGAGCCCATGCTCTCCCATGGTGTGCCATTTATGGTTCCTAGGACAGATTCACTTCCTGTGTGACTCCCAGCGTCTGCTCCAGCCACAATGTACTGCTCTTTCAAGAGATAGAGGTTAAGTGGTGCTTGAAAGTTATGATTTTGGACTCCTTGTGCACAGTGGATGAAAGGCATGGCCAGCACTGGTTACAGGTAGATTATAATAAACAGACAGCATGAAGTTGGCGTGTTGCCTGCATTTTAATCAACATAAGTAGATTAATTGCACATTGCAATCCCTGCGTCTGTTTTCAGGGGTTACCCACTATCGCCCTCAAAGTGGTTATAATCATCAATCCTCTTTAAAACAAAATTTTATAAAATAACAAAATAGATGTCAGAATAAGTTAGATAACAATATATTCTTCATAAGCTGATAAGAAATAGGAGCAGGGGTAGGCCATTTAGTCCATCGAGGCTGTTCTCCCATTCAATAAGGTCATGGCTGATCTAATTGTGGCCTTAACTCCACTTTCCTGTCTGCCCCCCTCAACTCCCTTGTTGTTCAAAAATCTGCCTAACTCAACTTTGAATATATTCAAAGCCTCCATTGCTTTCTGTGGGAAGGAATTCCAGACCAACGACCCTCAGAGAAGAAATTCCTCCTCATCTCCATCTTAAAAGGGAGACCCCTTATTTGTAAACTGTGCCCCCAGTTCTAGATTCCCCATGAGAAGAAACATCCCCCTAGTATCTACCCTGTCAAGCCCCTTCAGAATCTTATATGTTTCAATTAGATCACCTCTCATTCTTCTAAGTTCCAGTTAATATAGACCAAACCTGCTCTATCTTTCATCATTAGACAACTCAGTCATCACGGGCATCAGCCTAGAGAACCTTCTCTGAACTGCTTCCAATGCAAGCACATCCTTCCTTAAGTAAGGAGACCAAAACAGTACACAGTACTCCAGATGTGGTCGCACTAATGCCCTGTATAGCTGCAGCAAGACTTCCTACTTTTATATTCTAACCCCCTTGTAATAAAGGTCAACATTCCATTTGCTTTCTTAATTATTTGTGGTGCCTGAATGCTAACTTTTTGTGATTCATGTATAAGGACACGCAGATCCCTCTATGCCGCAGTGTCCTGCAGCCTCTCTCCATTTAAATAATATTCTGCTTTTTTATTCTTCCTGCCAAAGTGAACATCACGTTGGCCCACATTATATTTTATCTGCCAATCTTTTTGCCCACTCACTTAAACTATCTAATTCCCTTTGCAGACTCTTTGTATCCTCCTCACAACTTGCTTTCCTACCTATCTTTGCAACAAACAAATTTGGCTACAATACAGAATGTTCCTTCATCCAAGTCATTATTATAGATCTTAAATAGTTGAGGCCCCAGCACTGATCCCTGAAGCACCCTACTAGTTACAGGTTGCCAACCTAAAGATGATCCAATTATCCTGACTGTTTCCTGGTAGTTAGCCAATCCTCTATCCATGCTAATGTATCACCCTCAACACCATGGGCTTTTATCTTGTGTAGTGACCTTTAATGTGGGACCTTATCAAAATGCCTTTTGGAAATCCCAATACACTACATCTCTTGGTTCCCCTTTATTCACCCTGCTTGTTACATCCTTAAAGAACTCTTAAAAAAAACTTCAAACATGATTTTCCTTTCATAAAACCACTGGTTAGAGGCAAACAATACAGGAATGAATATATGTTAAAAATGTGTAAGAAAATAAAATCTTTTTTTCAAACTGCTGATAGTAAGTCTAATGGAACCCTTCACAGTTGGAAAGGCTACAAGAAAGCTCCCCTGATAATGCCATGTATAAGAGAACTATTAAGTACAGTACATTCAGACAAGAACCTCCAAAATTCAACCCTGTTCTGTGCTGAATTAACTGATCTCAGGGCCTTTAGCGAAGTCTGCTCATGTGGTGAGTCTTAGTTGTCTTACCTATGAAGCCTTTCACAGTTAAACAGTCTTCTAATACTTACCAGCTAGGCTTTCACCTTAAAATGGTCACTTAGGCTACTGTTGCCTGTGGAATCACATCTCAGTTCCAGCTAACTATCTCAGTGGAAGAAGGAGTGTGAAGAGTAATGGGAGAGAAAGGTTAAAAGTACCATCCACAGAAAACAGACTTTGGTGTTCGGGGTGGCGGGGAGAGTGGAATAGGGCCGAGTCTCCTATACATTTGTTCCAGCAACCCTGCTCATGGATGAAAGTCAATAACTAACAAAATTGGAAAGAAATATCACTCTATAAAATATATTAAGATTTAAATGTCAACTGTAGAAGATGGGAATTAATATACAAAATGTTGGAATTGCACAGCAGATTGACACAAAGATAGGTAGGAAAGTAAGATGTGAAGAAGACATAAAGAGACTTCAAGAGGCTGTAGATAGGTTAGGTGAATGGACAAAGACCTAGCAAATGAAGTATAATGTGGAAAAATATGAGGTTGCCATTTTGGCAGGATGAATAAAAAAGAAGCCTATTATCTAAACGGTGAGAGATTGCAGAATTCTGAGAAGCAGAGGGATCTGGGTATCCTAGTGCATGAATCACAAAAGGTTAGTATGCAGGTACAGCAAGTGATTAGCAAAGCTAAGAGAATACTAGCGTTTATTGCAAGGGGAATTGAATACAAGAGTAAGTAGGTTATGCTTCAGTTATACAGGATGTTGGTGAGATCACATCTGGTGTACTGTGTACAGTACCGGTCCCCTTATTTAAGGAGAGATGTAAATCTGTTGGAAGCAGTTCAGAGAAGGTTTACTACATTAATACCTAGAACTGATGGGTTGGCTTATGAGGACAAGCTAGGCTTGTATCTACTGGAGTTTAGAAGAGTAAGAGATGACTTGAATGAAACATATAAGATCCTGAGGGGACTTGATAGGGTGGATGTGAAAAGGATGTTTCCATTTGTGGGAGGATCTAGAGCTAAGGGTCACTGTTTAAAAATAAGGGGTCGCCCATTTAAAATGGAGGTCAGGAATTTTTTTCTCTCAGAGGGTCGTGAGTCTTCAGAATTCTCTTCCTCAAAAGGTGGTTGAGGCAGAATCTTTGACTACCTTCATGGCTAAGATAGATAAATTCTTGATAAGGGGGTGAAAGGTCATCAGGAGTAGGCAGGAATGTGGAGTTGTGGTTAAAATGAGATCAGCCATGATCTTATTGAATGGTGGAGCAGGCTCAAAAGGCCGAGTGGTCTACCCCTGCTCCTAATGCATATGTTGGTAAATTGGTAACCTGACCAAGCAACGATAAGTTAAAGTTTTGTGGATAACCTTCACTTGTTTAACAGAAACCTAAAGGTTTACAGCATAGGAAAAGATCATTTGATTCATTGTTTCTGGGGTGGCCATTTTGACAATCAAGAACTATTTCCATTGCCCTCTGCATCCAAATATTTAAAAATGCAATAGTTTCTGAATCAGCCTTTTCTTGTGGGAGAATTCCATGCTCCTCCGACCCTCTGTAATTAGAGATTTCTCCTAAGCTTATTCATCACTCTCTTCAGTGAAAGGTTTAAATTGAAGACCCCTTGTATTTGACTCACTGGCAGAGAAAGAGAGAAAAAATTCAATATTCGCTCCATTAAAGCCCTTCATCTTTTTAAATACTTCTATTAAGTACTCTATTAGCCTTCCCACCTCCACTGGAAATAACTCCCGAATCTCATATCTTCCCTTATAATTACTGTGCTCCACATAACCCGATCCTGGTACATCTACAAAATATGTTCTCCGTGGTTTCAATATCTGTTCTACAACAGTGAACAAAAATTGCTCAGCTGTTGAATCTTATGCTTTGTACAAATTGCTACTTCTTTACACTTGTGCATTATGTATCTATGCATAAACCCAAAACTTTGGTGACCTTTTTATGGCTTTGTCTATTTGCAATCCAATTTTCACTGGATTACATATTCAAATCTCCAAGTGTCTCAGTTCATTCACATCGTTCAGCATTTTTCTCATTTCTTGTTTGCACACCCACCCCCCCCCCACCACCCCCCACACATCCACCCATGAAAAGGTATTAACTCACACTAACCCAGATTAAAAGGATGAAGGGTTACATATCTTGAATATTAAGCGATCATCTCACTTAAATGCTGACATGGCTGTGCAGTCTCTATTTAATCAAATCCAGTCACCATTTTTTTTAAGTGTCATCTTTCCAAATAAAATATTTTCAACACTAAACTTGATCGGAGATTTTGAATGAAATACAACATTTTTGAAAAAGGTCAGATCACTAGAACTTGTAGTCCACATGTACTTGCTAATAAAATAAGTGTGCATTGGCACACCCATCTGCTAGAGCTCTCAAATACCAACAGAGTTTTTTTCAGGCAGGTGTCAATGCTGGTGTCTTACCATTAAGGTGTGTCTGTTGGCTGACAGCAAGCCTGTCCCATATCCTGACGCCAAGCCTCCCATCGGTCCATTGTGTGATGCCCCTATTAAACTGTGCAAGTCACTATGGCTACTGGGCATGGCTGTTGAGGGTCCCACCGCGTGGTTTCGCAGGACGTGTATGGCATCATCCAATCTTTCTAAGCGGTCTTCAATCCGGGTTTGCTAAAAACAAAATTGAAAAATTTGTAATCACGATGCATACAAATATTCTCGGCTATTTCCACGAAATGAGAGCAACAATTTTGCTTCATTCATGCCTCGCACATAGTTTGTTACCTTTAGACTTGACTATTCCAATGTACTCCTGCCTGGTCTTCACGTTCTACCCTCTGTACACTTGAGGTCATTCAAGTCTTAATTTTCACCACGTCCCATTCACCCATCACCCCTGTGCTCACTGACCTACATTGGCTCCCTGTCAAGCAACAGCTTGATTTTAAAATTCTCATACCTGTTTTCTAATACATCCACGGACTCACCTTCCCCATTTCTATAATCTCCTCCAGCCCCATAACCCTCCGAAGTATCTGTGCTCCTCTAATTCTGGCCAGTTACATATCCCTGATTTTAATTGCTCCACCATTGGCGGCCACGCTTTCAGTTTCCTAGTCTCTAAACTCTGGAATATCCCCCCTACATCTCCCTGCTTCTTTACCTCTCTTAAGTCACTCCTCAAAATAAACTACTTTGACCAGGCTTTTAATATTCCAACCTAAATATCTCCTTAGGTGCCTTGCTGTCACATTTTGTTTTCTAATGCTCCCGTAAAGTACCTTGGAATGTTTCATTACATTAAAGGCATTATAAAAGTTGTTGTTACATTCTAAAACATTTCAAAGTTGTCAAAAATGGTCATCACAAAGATAATACAACCCATTAGTAGTTACAGGAATGGCATGTTGCTTTGCAACCTTTGAGAATACATTCAATATGTAAGGAAACCAATGGAAAAATATGCTGCTAGAAATAATATTGCAGAATTAGTAGGCGATTTTACTATCAAATACATTTTTCTCTACCTGATTCTGTCAACTATTTAAATCAGTAGCAGCCAATCCATTGCTTATTTAGTCCAAACTATTCCATAGCTCGGGCAGTTGTCTTAAGATGCAATATTGACAGGGAACTTCAGACAAAGTTTTGAAATATGAGGCTGCATGTACATACTAAGCACTAGCCAAGGGTTCACTATTTCCATCTGAACATCTTGATAATTGGAGCAGCATCCCTGAATCCAAACTGCAAAGATTATTTTCTCATCTCTCTAGTTTAAAAATATTTCCAGTAAGGCAATCGTTTGCAATTCTGGGCAACGAAGAGCTTGGAAATACCACAATATAAACAACAACTTTTAAAATTTAAATGCAACTTCTTTGACTGAAGGAAACACTTTGGTCATGACACCCAGAGTAAATTTTCCCACCATCTATGCCCCATAACTGGGCATGAATAAGGTGCCTGACATAAATTTGAGTGGTTCTGAAAGTGCCCACCAATTTCTTTATGCCTCAAAGATGTTTTAGATACCCAATTAAGGGGCAGTAGCATAGTCATTATGTTATTGGAATTGTAATCCTGAGTGCTGGACTAATAATCTAGTGAATGTGAGATCAAGTTCCATGATGAGTTTCAAAATATGATTTTTTTAAAAAGCTGGAAATCAAAAGTTGGTGTCAGTAAAACATGATCAAAAGACTAATGATGGATTGTTGTTAAAATCCAGCCAGTTCACCAGTGTCCTTAAGGGGGGAAAGTTCTCACCTTTACCTGGCTAGGCCTATATGTTACTCTAGTTCCATATCAATATGGTCAACTGAAGTGGCCCAGCAAGTCAGTCGTAGCAAGTTAGGAATGGACAATAATTGCAGACCTTGCTATCGATACCCACATTCCCAAAATCAATTTATTAAAAAACACTGGAATTTGTGTTTGAGGTGTATTTTGGATTGATTTTTATTTATTTTTTCCTTGTCAGTGTCTAGTTGCTCTGAGTCCTTTTTGCTTAGTGTTCAGCACTCCATTTATTTTAACCTAAAATTCAGGCAGAAAGGAATTCATCTTCAATTAGGATGCTAATAATCTGACCAACACATGATCTTAAAATCTACCCTTCAATGTCATTGTCAAGCATTCCAATCAGGTATGCCGCTGTTAGATGCAAGGTAAATGTCTCTCCAAACTGCACTAACAACAAACTTTGATTCCCATCTCAGAACAGGGTAGAAAAGAAAACTGGATTGTGGCACAGGATGTAGTCTACTTATCTACAAGCCAAACATTTTTCTCTGCTGCTAATTAGTTTTGTTCCTAATATCTAAATGGCAACCAAGTCCTGTTTGAACATGACATTACTGGGCTCACATGTGGCTCTTTACTGTAAGTATTAGAACATAAAAAGTAAGAACAGATGACTATATGTTCCGTTGAGCCTACTCTGCCATTCACTAGGATCATGGCTGATCTTCGGCTTTAATTCCACTTTCCCGCCTGTTCCACATATCTTTCAATTTCGAGACATCAAAAATCAGCCTTAAATATATTCAATTATAGCACATCCATAACCCTCTTGAGTAGAGAATTCAAACGATTCAGGATCCTTTGAGTGACAAAATTTCTCCTGATCTCAGTCCTAAATGATTGAACCCTTATCCTGAAACTAGGCTTCTTCATTCTAGATTCCCCAGCCAGGGGACATAACCTTAGTATCTACCCTGTCAAATCCCTTCATAATTTTGAATGTTTCAATGAGATCACCTCTCATTCTTCTAAACTCTAGGGGATGTAGACCCAACTTACTCAGGATAGGACAACAGGGACCAATCTAATGAACCTCTGCTGTACAGCCTCCAATGCAAGGATATCTTTAAGTAAGCCTGCATTGGGCTTCTAGCCATACTGGATGTAAAATTGGCAGGATTTCTAGGGATGCACAGGTGCCCACAATTTTTGCTGCCGCAAATGATGTCACAAACAGCAGATGTGAGTGAAAGACTTGCATGCACTCCCTCTAAAAATATTTGCTACTGGAACAACAAGTTTTATTTATTTATTCCTTCATGGGACATGGGAGTCACTGGCTAGCCTATCATTTATTGCCCATTTCCAATGGCCCTTGAACTGCTGCAATCCATGTGGTGCAGTTACACCCACGGTGCTGTTAGGAAGGGTGTCCCAGGACTTTGACCTAGTGACAGTGAAAGAAAAGTGACATTGTTCCAAGTCAGGATGGTGTGTGACTTGGAGGGGAGCTGGTGTTCCCATGCACCTGCTGCCCTTGTCCTTCTAGGTGGTAGAAGTCATGGGTTTGGAAGGAGCCTTGGCGAGTTGCTGCAGTGCATCTTGTAGATGGTACACACTGCTGCCAATGTGCGTAGATGGTGGAGGAAGTGAATGTGGTTGATGGGGTGCCAATCATGCCAGCTGCCGGATGGTGTCAAGCTTCTTGAGTTTTGTTGGAGCTACGTTCATCCAGGCAAGTGGAGAGAATTTTATCACACTTCTGACTTGTGCCTTGTAGATTGTGAACAGGCTTTGGCGAGTTAGGATGCGAGTTACTCCCTGCAGAATTCCAGCCTCTGACCAGCCCTTGTAGCCAAAGGCTAGTCCAGTTTAGTTTCTGGTCAATGGTAACCCCCGGGATGTTGATGTCAAGGAGAGATGGTTAGGTACTCTCTTGTTGGAGATGGTCATTGCTTGGCATCGGTGTGGCAGCATATTACTTGCCACTTATCAGCCCAATCTTGGACATTGTCCAGGTCTTGCTGCATTTGGACATGGACTGCTTCAGTATCTGAGGAGTTGCGAAAGGTGCCAAATATTGTGCAATCATCAGCGAACATCCCCACTTCTCCCATGATGGAGAGAAGATCATTGATGAAGTGGCTGAAGATGGTTGGGCCTAGGATACTACCCTGAGGAGCTCTTGCAGTGATGCCTTGGGACTGAGATGATTGACTTCCAATAACCACAACCATCTTCTTTTGTGCTATTATGCCTACAACCAGCGGAGAGCTTGCCCCCGTTTCCCATTGACTTCCGTTTTGCTAGGGCTCCTTGATGCCACACTTGGTCAAATGATGCCTGCATGTCAAGGGCAGTCACTATCACCTCACCTCACCTTTGGTCCATCTTCCATCATTTTGCTGATGAGTGAGAGTAGACTGATAGGATATATTTGGACAATTTTCCACATTGAAAGGTAGACACTAGCTGTACTGAGATAGCTTAGCTAGGGGTGCAAGTCATTCTGGAACACAAGCCTTCAGTACTATTGCTGGAATGTCATCAGGGCCAGAGCCTTTGCAGTACCCAGTGCCTTTAGCCATTTCTTGATATCACATGGAGTGAATTGAATTGGCTGGAGACTGGCATCTGTGATGCTGGGGACCTCTGGAGGAGGTGGATTGTCCATTCAACAATATTTACTGAAGATGGTCGCAAATGCTTCAGCCTAGTCTTTTCCAATGATGTGCTGGGCTCCCGCAGAATTGAAGATGGGAATACTTGCAGAGCCTCGTCCTCCAGTGAGTTGTTTAATTGTCCACCATCAGTCACAACTGAACAATTCAAGATTGCAAAGCTTAGATCTGATCAGTTGGTCATGGGATCATGGTGCAAATGAATCCTACCACTCTGCTCTCATTA
This sequence comes from Carcharodon carcharias, assembly GCF_017639515.1. Classification (NCBI taxonomy): domain Eukaryota; kingdom Metazoa; phylum Chordata; class Chondrichthyes; order Lamniformes; family Lamnidae; genus Carcharodon; species Carcharodon carcharias. The sequence goes on along the minus strand of NC_054467.1, from coordinate 217,765,996 downwards.
TCTGAGATATTTATTTATTCTTTCACGGGATGTGGACGTCGCTGGCTAGGCTAGCATTTACTGCCCCTCTACTCCCAAAACAATGAGCTTTCTATGTTAGTCTCAATTTTCAAGAAGAAAATTTTGAAAAATACAAATTTTAAAGGAGGAGAATGCCTTTTCTTACTCCAAGTATGACTTATCCTTCCAATAAATATGAATGTGGCTCTGAACTCCACTGTTCCCAGGCAGCAATTCATGAAGCTAACTTTTTTAAAAAATGCAACCACTTTTCTCCACTTATAGTTTCTTAGATACAGAATTCTCCTAAAGACTTCACTTTGTTCATGCACACATGAAATAGCAAGGCATAGGTCTATTTACCCCAATGGAACGACAAGGAAAAAGCTTCAAAGACACTGCTGGATTAAGTGTGTAAATGGAAGAAATGAGTGCCACTTTATTTTGGTAGCATATTGTTACATGCTTTTATTCTCAGACCTACCAAAGAGTGAAGTGGGCCTTCATAATTGGGAGAGGATGGACCCTGGCCTCCATTTCTGGACCACACAGAGGTACCTGCTAAAAATAGAGATCAGGGTTAAAAGCTTGGTGCTTAAGGTCAGGACACAGGGAAAGAAGAAAAACACCAAATTCTCACACACATTCAACTTGCCTAAAACGCTGGTGGATTGTTTTACCTGTGAGAGTTGGCGGAGATCCAACAGGCGTTGATGGAGTTGAAGGAAAACTGTTGTTAGTGTGATCTGGTGAGTAGATCTAAAACAAAAGCAAGAATATTTTTACTAGCAGGCTACTTTGAATCTCATCATCAGAGTGCACTTAAACACGCATATAATGTCAGTACAAGCTGGCCATTCTATTTGTGCTGTAAGAATTACTTGTCTTTAACACCCTGTAAACTGTAGGCCAATTTACTCCACTGTTGAGCATTTTGTATTTGTTGTAAATTTACAGCTGCTTCGCAGTAAAATTCCCAAATGTGAAAGATGCAAGTTGTATTAACTCCCAGTACAGCTCAGGGTAGAAACTCTGGGAATAGATTTGAGTCCCAAAGCAAGCAATTTGCAATAGGGCTGATATAAATTAACTTTTGCGTTTTTTACTGCTATTATAAAGCCACTGTCATTTATGCCACAGAAGGAGGCTAGTCGGCCCATCAGCTCCATGCCGGCTCTCCAAGGAGCAATCCAGTCAGTCCCACTCAGTCCCTATAGCCCTGCAAGTTTATTGTCTTCAAGTCCCTGTCCAGTTTCCTTTTGAAATTATTGACTATTTCCACCTTCAGCACCCTCGCAGGCAGCAAGTTCCAGGTCATTACCACTTACTGTATAAAAAAAAGGTCTTCCTCACATTCTTCCTGCACCTCTTGCCCATCTGTGGCCCCCAGTCACTATACCATCAGCTAATGGGAAGATTTTTTCCTTGTCTACCTTATCTAAGCCTGTCATAATCTTGTACACCTCTACCAAGGACTGCTTCAAGGAGAACAATCCCAGCCTTTCCAACCTAATCTTGTAACTAAACTGCCCCAATCCCTGAAACCATTCTGGTAAATCTTAACTGCACCCTCCCGAGGATCTTCACATCTTTCCTAAAATGTGGTGGCCAGAAATGGATGCAGTACTCTAGTGGGCATCTAACCAGAGCTTTATAAGAGTTCAGCATAACTTTCCTGCTTTTGTATTCAATACCTCTCTCTATGGAGCCCACGTTCCCATATGCCTTGCTAACCACTTTCTCAATTTGATCTGCCACCTATCAGGAGAAGAGCTGGTACACACTATTTTAAACACACCCACACTGTACATGGAGAGTTGGTTATTAAAATCTGTGTTGGTAAGTGAGATGGGGAGGTGCAATGGGTTTAAGCACAAATACTGAAAAATCCATATTCAGCATACCTCATGCTGATCTCCACCCAATGAAATCTAGTAATACAAACATTTATCATGTGAAAGAGCTAAACCCATTCACATCCCTGCTGTTGTGTTCTTTTCCAAATGCCATGTCACAAAGACCTGATCTATTTCTTGCCCATATCTTTCCAGGAGATGCACAAGAGTGGTAGACCAGATTTTTTGTTTCTTCTGGCCTGGTCTCCACTCATTGGTCTAGAAATTGACTTGCACCCACATATGGGTGCAAACTAGACACTGTGAGCAATCCCTGTGATGAAAGAGTTTGGCCCTACTGCGTTGCTTTTAGACCATATTTTCCTTAAAAAAACAAAACAATTTGCTAAAGGAAGCATCAAATGTATTGCATATTCAGAGGCCTTAATCTGTCTGTTTCAGGCAAGGGCCCTGGATGCCTCTTCTGATGCCATACTGGATGCTATGTTACTGGATGCCTACAAAATAGGCCAACAGGGTTTTTTTTCTCATTTTTGTTCATGGGATATGGGCGTTGCTGGCCAGGCCAGGATTTATTATCCAATCCTAGCTGCCCTAGTTCAGAGGGCATTTAAGAGTCAACCACATTGCTGTTGGTCTGGAGTCACATTAGGCCAGACCAGGTAAGGACAGCAGATTTCCTTCCCTAAAGGACATTAGTGAACCAGATGGGTTTTTACAACAATCATTAGATTTTTAATTCCAGATTTTTATTGAATTGCCATCTGCCGTGGCAGGATTCAAACCCGGATCCCCAGAGCATTACCCTGGGTCTCTGGATTACTAGTCCAGCGACAATATCACTACGCCATCGTAGAGCATTATCTTTCCACAATGGCATAGCTAAAATTGGGGAATCAGCATTCAGGAAATCGCTGGGTAAAGACTATGGGTTGGATTTTACATAACCTCCACTGGGCGTGCTTTTAGCAGGGGGCTGGTGGGGAGCACATAAAATAAGGCGGGTGCCACCTTACCACCTTCCCCACCCACCGCTGAGCTCAACCACATAAGACATTAGGGTGGGCCTGTGCTGAAGTTGGCAGCCTGCCTGCCATATGTAAATAAATAATCAAGGGTCAATTAAGCTTATAAACAAGCCAATTGACACCAATAATACACAGCCTATGCCATAATACAGTTGGCATGGTAGACAGGCGGGAGGGGACAGGCTGTTTTGTAAAATGTTCTTAAAAGGGTGGGATGGTGGGATTATCTTCAGGGAGGTTCCCTTTGTGCATTGAGGGGTAGCCACCCTAAAATAGTCCCCGACCTTTCTTTCTTTCTGCCTTTTCCTTTACATTTTCACGGGATTAAATATTGTTTGAGTAAAAATAAAACTTCCTTCCTCGCCAATATTTTGGTTGATTTACCTAAGGTTTTGTTTCATTTGTTGCCCATCCTTAAGTGCCCTTGAACTGACCTCTGTGGCCATGTAGGCCAGACCAGGTAAGGATGGCAGATTTCCTTCCCTAAAGGACATTAATGAACCAGATGGGCTTTTACAACAATCGATGATAGTGTCAAGGTCACCAATACTAAGACGAGCTTTATATTCTAGATTTATTAACTGAATTCAAATTCCACCAGCGACGTGGTGGGATTTGAACCCATTTTCTCAGAGCATTAGCCTAGGTCTCTGGATTTCTAGTCCAGCGATATTACCACTGTGCCACCATCTCCCCCTACTGCTCTCGAAACTACAACTCCCCCCAACATACACCCCTACCCACTCTCCCAAGCTGGCCAACCCTCCTGCCCAACACCATGGATTTAGCTCACTCCAAGATCCATTGGGCCTTCTTCTTGGGAGTGGCTGATGACCCTGCAGTGCACACTAATAGACACTCATGCACGGTCTTGGCATTGCTGGGACTGTTGGAGCTGCTAGCCAATCTGATTGGTCAGCAGCTTCCGAAGGCAGGACTTCCTCTTCAGTGAGGGGCAGAAGTCCCACTTTTCACCAATTTAGCCCACCTGTTATGGCTGTGGGGTGGGCTGGCATAGAGCAATTAGGCTTCCAGCCAACTTCCCTTGTGGGGGGTTGAGGGGTTGGGGTTTGCAAGCCATCTGCTCGCCTGTAAAATGCTGCCCTATGTCTCTCAACACAATGAGGCAGTTTGTTAACACTGATAATCTGCACTCCATACCAAGTTTCACATTCATGCTTTCACCTAGCCTCTTTTTTTTCAAAGAAATATACATTGTTGGTAAAATACTTTAAAGAGTGAACTCCCCATCACTATGCTTTTCTAAATCTCAGGGATAAAGAGTTTTTTAATATCTTTGTTAAACTTCTATGTCTCAAAGACCTAGAGAAATAGGCACTGCTCTTTTTTAAAAAGAAATCTCTTAAGCACTAGAAGGCCAATCTGGTTTCAAATCCAACGGGGCCAGCTCCATTTTTCCAGGTTAGGCCTCTTTGGATGCCACCACTAAAAATTCCAGCTAAATGTAGCCATAGTATGTATTGTGCCAGGCAGCCCTGCAGCTGTCTTTAGAACACATTAGGCCATTAAAAATAAAATCCAAATCCCGTCCAGGCAGCCAAGGAATTTGGATTAAATACGTTGGGTCCATAAGTAATCACAGAAACTTTACATTGCAGAAGGAGGCCATTCTGCCCATCGAGTCTGCACTGGCTCTCTGAAAGAGCATTCCGCCTGTTCCCATTCCCCTACCTTATCCCAGTAACTTTGCACAATCTTCCTTTGCAGATAGCAATCCCCTTTTGAATACTTCGACTGAACCTGCTTCCACCACCCTCTCAGGAAGTTCGTTCCAGACTCTAAACACCCTCTGGGTGAAAACATTTTTCTTCATATCACTTTTACTCCTTTTGCCAATTATTTTGAATCTGTGCCCTCTGGTGCTTGATGCTTTCTTGAGTGGGAAGAGTTTCTCACTATTTACCCTGTCCAGACCTCTCAGGATCTTGAATACCTCTATCAAATCTCCTCTCAGCTTTCTTTTCTCCAAGGGACACAGTCCCAACCTCTCCAAGCTATCCTCATGGCTACGGTGCTTTATCCCTGGAATCACTCTTGTGAATCTCCTCTGTACTCTCTCCAATGCCTTCACATCCTTCCTCACGTGTGGCGCCCAGAACTGGACGGAGTACTCCAGATGAGGCCTAACTAGTGTCTTATAGAAGTTCAACATGATCTCCTTATTCTTTAATTATCCAAAAGAATATCTCCGCCTCAAATATCTTGAGGTTTTCCATTTCACATCAAAGCATTACATGGCTACTAGATAGATAAAACAAGTAAAACAACTTCCCTCACTATTCACAGCCTTCCCCCATTCCAACACAAAAGAAAATGAGTGAACAACAGTCCCTCCACTTACTGATGCAAGTGCTTTACCCAGTGCGTCGCCAGTCTGTGAGCTGCCAGTTGGCACTCCTGCTCTGGTTACTAGAAGCAGAGAAAAAAATAAAAGTTAAAGTTAATCAAATTTATCCACAACCTACAGAGACATTCCAGCATAACATTTTACTTATGAGGGAAACAAACCCATGACATAGGGCTGTGGAAAACCGCCAGATGACATCACGAATGTTGGACTGTAACCTTATCGGTTTTATTTGGTACAGATGGACTATTAGGTTGGAGTGAAAAGTATCAAACACTGAGGGTTTCACGCTTTCAACATTTTAAAAAACTTAACAGCAATTCCCAGTAAGTTGTTTTAACGGAATGTCCTTGCACTATACCGATTAAATTTGAATAGCATCATACATGTCAGAAGACACTGGTGCTTAGACCATCTAAAAACAGCTTCTCCCTTCTATTTAAGTTAGTGTTCAGAGATGCACAGACAGAATGAGGATAGGTCTCAGCATGCTATGTTCAGAAAGCAAACATCTGAGGAGAGGCAAGCACTTGTGAAGGTTATGCTTCAGATACAAAAGGCACAAAGTAAGAGACAGTTCCCAGTGTGCCTATTTTCAAGTGGCAACCAGATGAAGATGGTGAGAGCAAATCTCTTACTCAAGCCCATGATAAATCTTTTAAAACAGGGAATTAGATAGATTCTTCAAAGAGCGAGCTATTAAAGAGTACGGGAAGTTAGCAAGAGAATGGGATAAAAATATAGTGACTCATGTAAAAAACAGCATTTGTGGACCAAATTTCCTGTTTCTGTCCTCTAAATTCTATGACTCCAGACATTTGGAGAAAATGTGACCCAGGGTTACAAAGTTACTAAGGAAATAATTTATGAACACAAATATATGACACTGACGTCAACTCTAGCTTTCACTGCCCTAGCTCTGCTAACGATGCTAATAGGCATCAACTCAGGTTGCTCCAAGTCTGTATGGCTTGGCATCAGGCCACGTGAGGCATTTATTCATTTATCTGTCAGCTGAGCTCGTGTTAACCTCCTTCATTCTTTTGAAGAACTGATGTACAAAACTAAAGATGTACAAAGCCTTGGTGAAGCAACCGTTAAGGTTCTGTCTCCACTTCCTGAATCCTACTTATGGAAAGGACAGTAATGTCAGAAAGACATCAGTGTCACGAAGTATATTGTCAATGTGGTTGACTCTTAAATGCCCTCTGAAACGGACTAACAACCCACTCTGTTGTATCAGATCACGATAAAGTCTACACAGAATGAAACCTGACGGACCACCCGGCATTGACCTAGGCACCGGAAACAAAATATATTGCCATTCTTTCACTGTCGCGGGTCAAAATCCTGGAACTCCCATCCTAACAGCACCATGGGTGTACATACATCACATGGATAGCAGTAGTTAAAGGCAGTGGCTTGAGGTTACCTACTCAAGGGTAATTAGGGATGGGCATTAAATGCTAGCCTTGTCAACGATGCTCACATCCTGTGAGTGAATAAATAAAAAGCGTTCAGCATAGATTCAGCACAATAGTGTCAGGGGTGAGAAATTGTAATTATAAAAGACTTGAAATACTGTTACTATTCCCACTGCAGCATAGGATCACAGAATGTTATGGCGGAGAAGGAGGCCATTTGGCTCACTGTGTCTGCACTGGCTCTCTAAATGAGCATTCTGCCTTGGCGCTATTCTCCTACCTTTTCCCCGTATCTTTGCACAATCTAATGCCCTCTTGAATGCCACAGCAGGCTAACAAAAGATTTAAAGAGATTTTTAAAAATGACAATGAGTGAATAGGAAAAGACAATGTCCATTGGTTGTGGAATCAGTGACAAGGAGTCAGCAAATAAAACTATCGATTAGAGCGCAAAAAGAGGTTAGGAGGAATTTCTTTGTATGGAGGTTGTTGAAACATGGAATGTTATGTGACAGAGAAAATTAAGTAGAGAGTATTGAACATTTTAATGGAAAATTGACTAAATATTTGAAGCTGGAGCAAGGTTCTGAAGAAAGTATGGGGCAGTGCGATTAGTTTTGGATTTTTCCAGCATAGGCACAAATAGCTGAATGACCTTACTATAATGCAAACTTATCTTAATTGAAGCAGCCCAGGTTCTTAGTGAAAAACCTGTGTCACTGCCGCTATACTGGTATTACTCAAGTGATGTGATGATGTTTTTGATATAATTTTAATCACTTGTTAAGGTTTTAAAGGAAAGGAAGAAGTTTCCCAAAGACCTTCTTTGAAAGCAGTGCCTCCTTAATGATCATTTGGTTGACTCACACAAACCCAACTTTAAATTCAGACATTACCCAGGAGTCTGAGGTCTTTTGAGTGTGGTTATCGCTAATGGCTTGAACATTTCCTTTTTAAGACCTTCTGGAATAATTTTGGTCTTCATGACTGATAGTCTAATTGGAATTCTCAAAAAAAGAACTGCTTTCTTTTTGTTGGATTCAACATAAAAGAAGGTTTGCCAGGTTATATGCATTAAGACACTTTAAAATCCCATTCTGGATCTTAAACTAGAACAGTTCCTAGTAAGGTACGGTTTAACTTTTTTTATTATTAATAATTAGAATATAGGATGGAATAACACAGAAACAAGCTAATCATCCCACCAAGTCTGTGTTGTGTTTTTCCCCATAACAGCCAATTTAATTTAATTCAGCTTGCTACTCATACCCTATAATACTTCCATTCTCAAGCTACTGTTTAAATCTTTTCAAAATAACTAATGGAAACTGTGGCTGTGAAAAGCCATGTTCTGTCTGACCTCAGCAGAAGGGTCAGAGATCTGATCATAGAGAGCACCAAGAAGCCAATAAGGCCCCAAGGATGGGTCGCAAAAGCTGAAGGGTTTTTGCAGTAAAAGACCATGCCCTGGATATTAGAAGTATCACATATTCAAGAATTGAAATATTCTCCCTCTTTCCCTCGAAGCATATATTTTATTCTGCCTCAGTTTTCATGGTGCAGGACTACCCCAATAGTAACAGGTAGTGCAGAGGGTATAGAGAAGGAACTTAGAACAATCACCATCACTAGAGAAAAAGTACTGAGCAAACTATTGGGATTAAAGGGTGAAAAGTCCCCAAGACCTGATGGCTTACATCCCAGTGTCTTAAAGGGAGTGGCAGCGGAGATAGTGGATCCATTGGCTATAATATTTCCAAAATTCCCTGGATTCTGGAAAGGTTCCAGAGGATTGGAAAAATGCTAATATAACGCCCTTATTCAAAAAGGGGGGGAGGCAGAAAGTAGGAAACTATAGACCAGTTAGTTTAACGTCTGTCATTGGGAAATTGTTAGAATCCATTCTTTTTGAAGCAGTAATGGGGCATTTGGAAAGTCAAAATGCAATCCATCAGAGTCAGCATGGTTTTATGAAGAGTAAATCGTGTTTGACTAATTTGCTAGAGTTCTTTGAAGATGTGACAAGCAAAGTGGATAATGGAGATCCTGTAGATGTAGTATATCTGGACTTCCAGGAGGCCTTTGATAAGGTGCCGTACAAAAGATTAATACACAAGATAAGATCACACAGAGTTAGAGGTAATATATTAGCTTGGATGGAGGATTGGCTAACCAACAGAAAGCGGAGAGTCGGGATAAATGGTTCTTTTTCTCGATGGGGTGTCACAGGGTTCGGTCCATGGGCCCCAACTATTTACAATCTATATGAATGACTTGGGTTCAGGGATAGAAAGTACTATAGCTAAATTTGCAGATGACACGAAAATAAGTGGGAAAGTAAGGTGCAATGAAGAAATAAGAAATTTACAAATGGATATGGGCAGGTTAGGTGAATGGGTCAAAATTTGGCAGAAGGAGTTTAACGTGGATAAGTGAGAGGTTATCCATTTTGCTTGGAAGAAAAAGGCGACTTATAATTTAAATGGAGAGAAACTTCAGAATGCTTCAGTGCAGAGGGATCTGGGTGTCCTCGTGCATAAATTGCTGAAAGCTAGTGTGCAGGTACAGCAGGTAATAAGGAAGGCAAATGGAATTTTGGCATTTATTGCTAAAGGAATAGAGTGTAAAAGTAGGGAAGTGTTGTTGCAACAGTACAAGGCGTTGGTGAGACCACACCTGGCATGCTGTGCACAGTTCTGGCCCCTTTACATGAGGAAGGATGTAGTTGCATTGGAGGCGGTTCAGCGGAGGTTCACTAGATTGATTCCAGAGATGCGGGGCTTGTCTTACAAGGAGAGATTGAGCAGTTTAGGCCTATACACGCTAGAGTTTAGAAGGATGAGGGGAGATCTAATTGAGGTACATAAGCTACTAAAGGGGATAGACGAAGTAGACGTGGAGCGGATGTTTCCTCTTGTGGGGCATTCTAGAACGAGAGGCCATAGTTTTAGGCTAAAGGGTGGTAGATTTAAATCAGAGATGAGGAGGAATTACTTCTCTCAAAGGGTCGTGAATCTGTGGAATTCACTACCTCAGGGTGCAGTGGATGCTGGGACGCTGAATAAATTTAAGGAGGAGATAGACAGATTTTTAATTAGTAACGGGTTGAAAGGTTATGGGGAGAGGGCGGGAAATTGGGGTTGAAGTTGAAATGAGATCAGCCATGATCGTATTGAATGGCGGGGCAGGCTCAAGAGGCTGAATTGCCTACTCCTAGTTCTTTTATTCTTATTTGACACTTTTTGTAGATAAATATACATTTTAGTAATTATATTTAGTAACTATGGTAACCATACAGAAACAACATGAAAAGCAACGTATACTACAGTCATGCTGCTTAACTCTGCTGCTTTTACAGTTCATATCCCTTTGTTCTAGTAACATAAATTACTTGGCTTGGATCAACTGATTCAATAATCTCCGGCTCTCCTGAAAAAATGTGCACCAAAAAACAGTAGCAGTGAGGAGTTCTGTGCAGCATTGGATAAGTTCAGCAAAATTATTCATATATATTTTAACACTACCAATTAGTACTCCCTCAGCTCTAAATTGCTTTGAGATGTCCTGAGGATTTGAAAGGTGCAATATAAACTTAAGTATTTTCTTCTGTAACTTACCCATGATATTGTCTGTTCCGTTGGCAGCGGGTGGGGTGCAGGATGAAGCGCCATAGTGATTTGTGCCACTGCGGTGGAAACTGGACATCGGTGGGAGACTGGCATTGATGTCCGTTGAGGAGTGTGATGGGTAGCTCTGTGGTTTATATATTAATTTAATGTAATAAAGAAATAAAAGAAGGAAAATGTATTAATTTCACATAAAAGTTATGAATTCCAGATATAATTAGATTTTAGTTTTAAACAGGTCTCACTTTATATTTGCATTCTACCGATCCCCACATTAAATCATAGAGCACACAAGGAAGCCATTCAGCCCACCATGTCCATGCTAGGTCTCTGAAAAAGCTATCAAAGACTCTCTGGGTCTGAGCTGTGGAAATGTTTCCTTTTCAGGAATATATCCAATACCCTTTCAAAGTTTGACTCCTGACCTCATTACAAGCTTGGCCAAACATGGGCAAAAGAGCTGAACTCAAGATGTGACATGAGAGTGACTGCCCTTGACATCAAGATAACATTTGACTGAGTGTTGTATCAAGGAGCCCTCGCAAAACTGGAGTTAATGGGAATCAGGGGAAAAAACTCTGTGCTGCTTGGAGTCATACCTAGCACAAAGATGGTTGTGTTGTTGGAGGTCAGTCATCGCAGCTCCAGTACATCACTGCAGGAGTTCCTCAGGGTAGTGTCCTAGGCCCAACCATCTTCAGCTGCTTCATCAATGACCTTCCTTCCATCATAAGGTCAAAAGTGGGGATGTTCGCTGATGATTGCAAAATGTTCAGCACCATTCATGACTCCTCAGGTACTGAAGCAGTCTGTGCTAATATGTGGCAAGACCTAGACAGCATTCAGGCTTAGGCTGACAAGTGGCAAGTAACAGTTCCACCTCAAGTGCCAGACAATGACCATCTCCAACAAGACAGAATCTAACCATCGCCCCCTGAAAGTCAATTGCATTACCGTCACTGAATCCCCAACGAGCAACATCCTGGAGAGCTACCATTGACCAGAAACTGAACTGAACCAACCATATAAATACTTTGCCTACAGGAACAGGTCAGAGGCTGAGAATTCTGAGGCGAGTAACTCACCCCCTGACTCCCAAATCTGTCAGCCATCTACAAGGCACATGTCGGAGTGTAATGTCGGGATATTAAAACCCTGGAATTTCCTTCCTAATAGTGCTGTAGCAGGTGGGCTGCAGTGGTTCAAGACAGCGGCTCACCATTTGTCGATTCACAAAGGAGTTTCAGAGGATACTGAAAATGAATCGACAATGAGTGTGGGGTTTCAGAGAACTTCATTATAGACATTTAACCGTAATGTGTAGTCAAAACTGGGTGGAGTTATTTTCAATAATACTCTTGAAACAATACTCCCACTGGCACATTACTGTCCTACAGTAAGTCAGAATTGTATGTGGTTTTTATTATTGCAGGACAGCTTTGTTTGCATTTATGTCAAAGTGCAAATGTGGCGTGGTGTGTGTGTTACGGAAAGAACAGTGCAGACATTCATGTGGCAGTCAAGAAAAAAATTGCACTTCCCTTTGGGGCCAGCCTTTCTTTCCACTGCAAGAGATGGCAACCATAAACACCCATGAAGGTTAATAGGGTAGGAGAGAAGGGAATCAACAGGTGCTGATACCAGTTTGACTTTATAACATCTGTATTTTGTAAGAAGAATGGAAAAGCAGTGGAGGTAAAGAGCTTTGGGAGGGAATGGTTCTTTGTTTCAGTTACTGCACAGTCAAAACTTAATACAAAAACATCGCCATTTAAAGCCCCATTTCCAATTCCAACATGATTGGATAAATTCTTGATAAGACAATTATCAAGTAAGTCTCTATTAGATTGTCATGGAGTCTCCATTGGATTTTTTTTTTAAGTTAAAATAACTTCACAGATTTTGTTAAAAAAATGGCAGAGGATGTTAGTTTTCATTTCACTTTAGGAATCTCTAAAACCAATGTTCCTCAGCCAAATGGCCTCTTGTTTCCTCTCCTCCATTTGTGTTTTTCTAAACAGTATGCTCACTAGGCACATAGCAGAGACTGAAAACACAGATTTTTCCACGCCAAGCAGCCCACCCAAATAGGAACCCATGGGTTTACAAGGAAGAGAAGATCTGCATTTGATTTACAAAAATATAAATTAAGCCATTATTTATTATATGGTATAGAGAAATAATAAAACAATTTACAGAACTTTTGGATCATTTTTTAATTAAATGCACATTTTTGTTAATGGCTGTGAGCAGACATTTCCTGGGGTCTGTGCAGCAATATGATATGCTTAATATTTTATCACATTAACACGAAATGGATGGGAGCTTTCTTTATACTTTCTTCTTAATTTTTCCCATAGAATAACTCCAAAAGGATGGAGGAGTACCTATGCTGGATGCCATAAAGGTGGAGAACAGTAAGAGAAAGGGTGAGGCAAATCAAGCGATGTTGGTTGGTGATAGCACTGTAAATTTTAAGAAGTATTTTAATCATATGAGGAAGGGATAACTAAGGGGGTTAGGAGATGCCGGTAAAGAATTATTTAAGGCCAGATGTGCCCATTTGTGCATAACTTTCGCTCTTAACAAGGAAATCATTAAAAATAAAGAGTCACACCCAGTTTGTGTCGTGACTGGTCAGGTTATATGTCATCAAGGCATCAAAATGGTTCCAAGAAAATAGATGCCATGATATTTCATATTTGTTATTTTTAGCAGGGTAATTGAAGAGATTATAGATCCCTCAGATTCTTGCTAAAAGTGAATAGGGACCCGACAAGTTGCTAAATATTAACACGGGTCGTGGAGACACTTTCACTGTATTTGAAAGCACATTGTGATGATTTTAGACATTGTAAGTGGCAGTGTGGACTATTTTCAATGTAAAATATTCTAATTTAAACTAACTTGTTAAGATCTGTTGCTTTTAGCCCCCACAGTGGGTAAATTCATTAATGCACCATTCAGAATAGGAAGGGTGCATTTTTTTATATTTATTCAAGGGATGTGCGCATCGCTGGCAAGGCCAGCATTTATTGCAGATCCTTAATTGGCCTTGAGAAGGTGGTGGTGAGCCACATTCTTCAACCTCTGCAGCTTGGTGTAGGTAGACTCACAGCACTGCAAGAATGAGGATTCCAGAATTTCAACCCAGTGAAAATGAAGGAACAGTAATATAGGGCAGAATTTTATGGCTGACGCACAAGGGGAGGAGCCCGCACGTCAGTACTTAAATTGTCATGCGAGCGTCCCGTCAGCTCGCTGCATCACCATATTTAGGTGGGTGGACGTGCTATAAAGCGTGACACACGCCCGCCATTAATTAAAGGCCTTGTTAAGGCCCTTAACCCGGCAACTGAAGCCGATTTTGAGGCGCCCGTGCGAACTTCGGCTCAGCGCACGGGTCCAACGGGCAGGCGGGTAACTGATTTTTTAACAAACCTCATCCACTGGCAGGATATGTGGGCTCAGAGGGGTTGTTTATGTTTCTTCTGAAGTATTTAATGCAGAAAGTGTTTTCAACTTGCCTGTGTGATTGTTAGCAGTTCAGATCGATTTCCAATAGCTTTCTCTGTACTTTGAATCTTCAGCACTGCAGTCTGCAGACAGTAATCTTAATCGGGCCTGCAGCTTTCCAGAGGCCTCCATTTAGCCTGGGTATGGGTTCTGACATCTCCATTGGTGGCAGCTCCTCTGAGGAGGAAGGGAGGGATAGAATAAGGAGGAGGCCAGGAGTGGACAATCAGCCGCCAGGGGAGCCACCTTTGGGAGGCCAGGCGTAGGCACAAGGGGTGCAGGGCCAAAAGGGTATCCAAGTTGGAAGGGGCCACAGAAGACGGCACTACCCTGCTGTCAGGGTACACAGGCGGCGAAGCAGCAACCTCAACATGACTGAGGTGCAGTGCCGAAGGAGGCTCCGTCTGTCAAGGGAGACAGTCAACTAGATCTGTCAGATGATTGGCCCTGAGATCTCACCTGTGTGGGTGGACGCCCCATGCCAGCGCTCTGAAGGTCACAGCTGCTCTCCACTTCTATGCCTCTGGCTCCTTCCGGGGCTCAGTGGGTGATCTTTGCGGTGTCTCCCAATCAGCTGTACACAATTGTGTCAAGCAGGTTACAGACGCTCTGTTCAGATGAGTATTGACTTTCATCCACTTCCGTTGCGACCAGGCAAGCCAGACACAGCAAGCCAGAGGCTTTGTGGCCATTGCTGGCTTCCCCCGTGTCCAAGGTGCAATAGACTGTACACATGTGGCCATCAAGGCGCCAGCAGGTGAGCCTTCGTCAACAGGAAGGGCTTCCACTCCATGAACATGCAGATAGTGTGTGATCACAGGATGCTGATTTTACAAGGTACAAGGTATCCAGGCAGCTCCCATGACACCTACATCCTCAGACACTCCTAGGTGCCGGCGCTCTTCAGTGCTCTGGCTTGGCTGGATGGTTGGTTGGTGGGTGACAAGGGGTAGCCCCTCAGAAGGTGGCTCATGACACCACTCCGTCGTCCAGGAACAGAAGCTGAGCAGCGCTACCATAGGAACCATGGCACCACCAGGGCTGCGGTGGAGAGAGCCATCGGCCTGCTCAAGATGCGCTTCTGTTGCCTGGACCGCTCAGGTGGCGCACTCCAGTACCCCCCCCCATCTCTGTGATAGTGGTAGCATGCTGCACTCTGCATAATCTTGCACTGGAAAGGGGGGACGCACTTGACAATGAAGACCTTGATGCACTGGATGAGGCTGCACATGATGAATCCAGCAGTGGCTCAGAAGATGAGGAAGCACAGGGCAATGGTGAGGGGCAGCACGCCGACCCGCTACTACACCAAGGAGGCAGGGACACCCGGGACAATTTAATCCAACGAACCTTCAGCTAGCTTCACACACATGGATCAGCAGGACCAGCATTGCCTGGCACTTCCACACGTGGCACTTAGGTGCTACATCTTCCACCTCAACAGCTGTAACTAAGGGCTTAGTACAGAAACATCAATGTCCACTCAAACACTCATGATATGTCTGTGAAACATACAAATGCAGCACAAAGGAAACACCCTCAGCCATGGTCAGAAAAGCGGACTTTATTCCCGCCAAAATAAGCCACAAACTTCGCTCCGACGTACATAATGATATATTCCCTAATCTAGGGCCAACACAAAATCACCAATGACAAATCCATGGAGTGCCTAACATGCCTTGTGCTTACGTTTGCGGGTGCTACGTATAGGTACCGTCCCATCACTCGAAGTGGCTTGTGAGACAACCTGCTGACTCTGCTGTCCTGTTGGCCTCGATGACCTTGGCGGCCGTCCTCTGGCCTGTGGAGCCTGTGATGGTCCCACCTGGGAGGGAGTGGCCAGTTCCAGAACTGGCACCTCCCCAATTGTCGAAACCTCAATGGATGCAACGGTCACTGGCAGAGGGGCAGAGGAGCTGCTGCCCTCATACGGAGCACCCTGAGAGGAGCTCGCAGTGACGACAGGCAGCTGTTGCGCCTACGTGATTTGGACCTCCCTGACCACCGCAGGTGGATGGGCACCGAGCAGCGACACTTGGTGCCCAGAACATCTCCCACATTGGGAATGACCACCTGTGCCATTCTCGCTAGGAGGGCTTGCAGGTCAGAGCGTAACCCAATCAGATGATTCTCAATCCGATTGAAGCCCCTTTCCATGAGAGTCGCCAATCTCTCAATGGACGAAGCCTGAAACTCTGTCCTGAGGTTCATGCCTTCACTGACACTCTGCCTGGATTCCTCCACCACAGAGACCAACTGAAGCACACCCTCATGCTACCCTGCCAGATGCTCCCGTGCATCCTGCCGCTTGTCCTGCAGCTGCTGAATGGCTGACATCTCCAGAGGCTCATCATCACTGCCGGACTCAGCATGTGCCTGGTCTCCTGCAGTCCTCCGGCTGCTGGCGCCATCGGCGCTCTCTATCCGTGCCATTTCCCCCAGCGATTGTGAAGTGTCCTCCCAAATGTGCCCCGGGACACCAGCCGACATCATAATCCCCACCGAAGTGTCTGTCGCTGTGCTGGTGCCTGGCTCGCTGAAAGGATGTGACACAAGTTGCAAGGCTTGGCCCTCAGGTGTGGAGGGGGGCCTCTGTACGTGTTGGTGACTGCCATGCGGTGGTAATGCTGAAATTAACAAGGACAGAGCATCAGTTAGCGTTCATTCACTAACACCTTTCATCCCTTTCCCCCCCAGCCTCATAAGTCGCTCACCCTTCAAGAACCTAAGGAGATGAACATTGGTGGGGTGGTAAATAGTCAAGAGGAGGCCCAAACATTACACACACATACAGACAGGTTGGTCAGATGGCCTAACGAATGCCACATGGAATGTTATGTGGATAAGTGTTCGGTTAAGCACTTGAGCAAGACAAGCAAGGTACGGGAATACATGAGTAATGGTAGGACCGTGGGAAGTCACGACGATTATAGGGACCTTGCTGGGAAGACCTGTTAAGGTAGCAGAACAGGAACATAAGGCGTTTAACAAGGTTGAATTTAAACTTGCCTTTATTAGCAGAGGAGTAGAATGTAGGAAAAGGGAGGGCATGTTGCAAGTGTAGAAAACGCTGTCGAGGCCACATCTACACTTCTGCTTTCAGTTGTGACCTGTGCTTCATGGGAGGGATGGCATTGGAGTGGGGAGAGTGCAGAGGTTCCTGACCTGGATGCATGCTGGCCTGGAGAGTTGGAGTTATCAGGAAACATTGCAAATACTTGCGACATTTGCCGTGATTCACAGGAGATTGACAGGTCACATTATTGACCTTCATACTGTTATAAGGGGCCTAGAATGGGTGGAAAGAAGGCAACATTTTCCCATGGCACAGGGATGACTAATGTGGTGGCATTTATTTTAAGTTATGCCATGAGGTTGACAGGTGAGGTGCTGAGGACCTTTTGGACAGAGTAATGTGGGACGCACTGGCTGAAAGGGTGGTGGAGGTACAAACCCTCCTAAGGTGCAATAAGTCTTTGGATGTGCAGCAGCGATGCCATGGCATGTTAGGCCATAGGGATAGTAGTCACAAATGGGATAAGGCGACTTTGGAAGGTGCTAGAGACACACATCCTCAAGGGGCCAAGGGACCTTTGTGTATGACCCACATGTCTGACTGTATCAATTTGTGAATGAGCGGTGTTGCTGCATTAACGATTGCAGCAATCATCAGCGCTTTGGATGGTGGGGAAGCAGAGTGGATGGGACTGTAAACCTCAAATACCTGGCCGCTGCAACCCAGCCTTGCCGACACCTGCCGACCAGGCCGCTTGCCTCCTCCCCAGCTCCATGGCCTGCTCCTCATACATGGTGAGGTGCTGCAGCACGGCGTGCCCACCACCAGTCCACTGCCGCACCCGCATATTGCTCTGTTTTTGCCTGCAGAACATAGAATAGCATTTATTCGGGCTGATTGCTCATGTACTCTGCACGCACACACCGCACCTCAACCACAGTGGCCCATTTGAGGCCTCCAGTGGCTTCTGTCCACACTACTGGTGATCAGTTCCCAGAAGCTAGTATGTCTGCTCCCAACCCCTTCCCCCAACGGACACCTTGGACACATTCAGCATCCATCACTTTGAATAACACACGGGTCTTAGCGCCCATGGCAAGGAGGCGCAACTAGGTGCAGCGCCGAGGCCAGTAGATGGCTCTTGGCCACGGCACCTTGAGGTTCCCTTCCACCAACTCATCACCATCAATAAGGCATGTGTTGGAGTTCTGAGTATGTGTCTAGCTGTCTCCCCTGCAGGTTGCCCCCAGACTACTCAAATGCGACATATGCTGCCGGATAACCCATCTTCTCCTCAACCACTAAGGCTGATGTAAACATGGTCACTATCTGTTTGCCCACCCAGTGAGCGCCAAATGCCCAATGCAGTAACAACACTAAGATGTGGCAGGGTGGGGGCCTCAAAGGCTAAGGTTACCTGCTGGATAAAATGGCCAAGGCTGACATGGTACTCACCCTTCCAGCGCAGCAAATTATTGAAGCGCTTGCGGTACTGCGTTCCAGTGCGCCACATAGCAACATGAGAGCGAACAGCCTCCGCCGCCTCCTGCCAAGCCTGCCTGGTGATGTGGGGGGCCCTCCTCCTCCCATCCTCTGGAAACAAGGCCTCCCGATGGTTGGACACCTCTTTGAGGAGGACAGCAAGGCAGGCATCTGAGAACCGAGGGTCACAGTGCCCCCCCTACCCCCCCCACCCCCGACCCCCGCTGGCCTACCTTGCAGCCTGCTCCCCTCCTCCTCCTCTGCCCTCACCTCTTGTGCTGCTCGATGACAGGCCATGGTGAACAGCCTAAAGGAAGCTGCCTGGCCGCTCTTTATACAGACTTCCGGTTCCCCACTGGAACCGGCGGTCTGAACACGCCCACTGCCGATTTAATTTTCCCGTTGAACATGGGAGTCGGAACACCGCTGGGCGAGCCTTAATTGGCCCGCCTGTGCAAAATGGTGGTGCGGCCCGTTTCGGCGGGGCGATCGGCTGCCTGCCCACCACCGAGCCGGTCGGACCCGCCTGCCTGTCAAAAGCAAAATTCTGCCCATGGTGTCAAACCAGGATAATGAGAGACTTGGAAGGGAACTTGCAGGTGGTGGTGTTCAATGCATCTGCTGCCCTTGTCCTTCGAGGTGGAAGGTGCTGTCGAAGAAGTTTTAGTGAGTAGCTGCAGTGTATCTGATAGTTGGTATATGCTGCAGCAGCCACAGTGGTGGAGTGAGTGAATTTTAAGGTGGTGGAATAGGTGCCAATCTTTTTTTTTAATGTTCGTTCATGGGATGTGGGTGTCGCCAGCTCGGTCAGCGTTTATTCCCCATCCCCAAATGTCCTGGTTCAGAGGGAATTTTAGAGTCAACCCCATTGCTGCGGGTCTGGAGTTAAATAGGCCAGACAAGGTAAAGACAGAAGATTTCTTTCCCTAAAGGACATTATTGAACCAGGTGGATTTTTATGACAATCGGCAATGGTTTCATGATCATAATTAGACTTTTAATTCCATATTTTTATTGAATTCAAAGTCCATCATTTGCCATGGTGGGACTCAGAATCAGAATCAGAATTGTTATGGTGTAGAAGGAGGCCATTCGGCCCACTGTGTCTGCACCAGCTCTCTGAGCATTTTAACTCAGTGCCAATCTCCTGCCTTTTCCCCATAATCCTGCACATTGGATGTCACCTAATGCCCTCTTGAATGCCTCAATTGAACATGCCTCCACTACACTTCCAAGCAGTGCATTCCAAATGTATGTACAGATATATAAGATACATATATATAATATATATATATATATATATATATACACACACACACAAGACAATAGGCTTCTTCAAGCCATGAGCCATCTCCATTCAGACTATTACTAGTCATGTGACTCACTTTATGTCATCGTGTGGCGCTACTGTTTCCCCAGTCCCATATTAACTCTTTCAATCCTGAACACCCTAATAGCACAGGCTGCACCCTAGTGATGGCAATGTTGTGGAGGATGCAGTTGACCACCATGCACTTCTTAATCCGCTCCATCGTGTAGTGTAGGGTCCCTGCCACCCCAAAAGTGGTCATGGCAGTGGAACTGTTATTTGAATATTTCTTGTAGCTCTCATTGTTTGCTCAATCCCAGGTCCCCAGAATGGGTTTCCAGATTACCAGCCCAGTGACAACAGCACTACGCCACTGCCTCCTGGCTGGATCTCCTGGGTGATGTTGCACTTCTTGAGTGTTGTTGGTGCTGATTATTGAACTCTTCCGCCTGGCGTATATTCTGTGGCTTTGGTACCCTCTGTGCTTCCTTCAAATGGAGTTTAACATGAATGAGTACTGATTCATCAGCTAAGGGGGGGGTTGTAGGTGGTTATCAGAAGGATGTTTCCTTGCCCATGTTTGACCTGATGCTCTAAAACTTTACAGGGTATAGAGTCAATGTTGAAAGCTCCCAGGCCACTGCCTCCTGACTGTGCAGCACTGTGCTGGCTGCTGTCTCTGGCCCACCAGTCCTGCCAGTGAGACAGGACATAACCAGGGTAGGTGATGAGATATTGGCCGAAATGTATGATTCTGTGAGGAAGATTAGGTCAGGTTGTTGCCTCACTAGACCATGGGACAGCTCTCCCAATTTTGGAACAAGTCCTGAGTTGTTAGGAATACTTTGCAGGGCCAATTGGGTTGAGTACACCTTTGTCATGTCTGGTGCCTAGATTGATAGATCTAGTTTTATTCTTCTTATGCATTTCTATAGCAGTTTAATAGAACATGAGTTCAAATCCCACCAAATTCCTCCAATATGGTCTAGCAAGCCACTCAATTGTGCGGGTCTGAACTTAGATACAGGGCAGTCAGGGTAAGGATAATAGGTAAAAGCAACCGAATCAGCGTCGCTTCATGCTCTCATCTGGACCTGGAAAATTTATCAATTTTGCTTCCAATTTCCATCCCTCTCTCACATTCACATGGTCCATCTCCGACACTTCCCTTCCTTGACCTCTTTGTCTCCATTTCTGGTGATAAACTGTCTAACAATAATCGTTACAAGCTCACTGAATCCTACAGCTACCTCGACCACAGCCCTTCACACCCTGCTTCCTGAAAGGACTCCATCCCATTCTCCCAGTTCCTTCGCCTCTGTTGCATCTGTTCTGATGATGCTCCTTAACCAAGGGTTCCCCGCACCACTGTGATTGACATGGCGTTCAACCGTGTCCAACCCATCTCCTGCACCTCTGCCCTCACCCCTTCTCCTCCCTCCCAGAACAATGTAGGGACCCCTTCTCCTCAGTTTTCACCCCACCCAGTCTCCGCATTCAAAGGATCATCCTCTACTATTTCTGCCAACTCCAGCATGATGCCACCCACCAAACTCATCTTCCCCTCACCCCCCTGTCAGCATTCCATAGGGACCATTCCCTCCATGACACCCTGGTCCACTCCTCCATCAACCCCCAACTTCTCATCTCCTTCCCATGCACCATCCCATGCAATCACAGAAGGTGCCACACCTGTCCCTTTACCTCCCCCCTCCTCACTGTCCAAGGTCCCAAACACTCCTTTCAGCTGAAGCTTCTCTTGCACCTCTCTTCAATTTAGTCTACAGCATTCGCTGCAAACAATGCAGTCTCCTCTATATTGGGGAGATTAAACACAGACCGGGTGACCGCTTTGCGGAACAGCTCCGGTCTGTCTGCAAGCGTGACCCAGACCTTCCTGTTGCTCGCCATTTCAACACACCACCCTGCTCTCATGCCCACATGTCTGTCCTTGGCCTGCTGCAATGTTCCAGTGAAGCCCAACACAAACTGGAGGAACAGCACCTCATCTTCTGATTAGGTACTTTACAGCCTTCCGGACTTAACATTGAGTTCCACAACTTCAGACCATGAACTCTCTCTTCCATCTTTCCTTTTTTTAATCCAATTTTTTATTTTTATCTTTACTTATTTATTATTTTCTTTAAAAAGAAATTTAAAGCCTTTTTTTATCCTTTCCCCTCCCCCCACTGCCCCGCACCACAGGGCCATTTGTCACTTGTTTTTATGTTGTGCTTTCAGAGTGCTGACCTTTGTTCTGCTATTAACACATTCTGCTCTCTTACCTTTACGCCATTAGCAGCACCTTCTTTAGTCTTTAACACTACCACTAATGTTCCATTTGTCTTATTTCCATGAAATCTTTGTCAATCTCCCCTGATCTCTCGCCTATCCATGACCTCCTATTTTGCTCCATCTGCTCCACCCTCTCTTAAACAGTATAAAATCCATCACATTTCTCTTTAGCTCTGAAGAGTCATTCTAACTCAAAACATTAACTCTGTTTCTTTCTCCACAGATGCTGCCAGACCCAGTGTTTTTCCAGCATTTTCTGCTTTTATTTGAGAATAGCAGATAACTTTCCTAAAAGGACATCTGTGAACCAGTTAGGTTATTAATCACAATCTAGTAATTTCATGATCATCATTACTGAGACTATTTCCTAGCTTTCATGGTGGGATTTGAACTCATGTCTCTGGAGCTCTGGTGGTTGAAGGGCTCTCTCGGTTCATGCAAAGAATGGGCCCTTGGGAAAATATTCTTGATTTGGCATAAGTCAACTTCTTCAGGGCAAGAGGGGAAAAGAAAACAACATACACAAGAAAAAAATGTATTTTCAAATCCACTAAAACAAGAATTAAAATTGCTATCACAACATAACAGATTGTATGTAGTTTAAAGTAAGAAATTATGGAAATGAAATGTTTTCATTTTGAACTAAACACTGAACTTCTGATACATGAATTAGAATGCTAAGGCAAACAAGTTAACTTGACAGCCAGGAACTGACAATATTAAAGAACGATGCCAGTAAGCAGCCAGTAGATAAGATGTCACTATTACCAGACGCTCGTGTGGATGGAGACTGCAGTAACTGCTGGACTGTGGAACATGGGAGGAGTTTCCCAGCATGCCCCCATAACTGGGCTGATTCATTCCGCCAGAGGAAGTCCATGGATCAGAGTTGTGATGCCCATCTGGAAAGAAAGGTCAGGTTACATCGACCCCTTCAGAAAAGAAAAAGGCCCACAAAAACATTCTTAATTGAGCATTCCTGCTGATTATTTGATTGCAACTATTTGGTTGGTAATGAACCCTTAATTAAAATGTGCCATTAGCTTGGAACTGCAAGATGACCTCTCAGCAACATTCATCTGTGGAATTCTTCTTGATTTAAAACAAAATGAAAGCAAAGAAAAAAGCTAAGTCTCAGCCAAATGAATAATAGAAATAATCACGAAGAAATAAAGTTGGCATTGCAGGTACAATCAATCACTCAGTCAAAGGTTCAAGTTAATTCATCTGATTAATACCAATTTGACTGGTAATGGAAGAGCTGCAGCTGGAAATGGAATGAACAGGCAAAACAAAATGCAGCATAAACTTAGACTGGAGTCCCAAACCTTTTGTGTATATCTTCCTCTGATGCTGACTATTGCATATTCATAAGACAAAAACTTCTAACTTAATTTTATACCACATCTCCTTGTACCGTCCGTCCATTCCGTCCCCCCCGCACCCCCATACTTTATATGATTAGTCATTGGCGATTGTGCCTTTAGCTGTCTTGGCTCTGAGCTCTTGAATTCTCCCCTTCTCTTTCCTTAGTATGTTCCTTAAAGCCTACCTCTTTGACCAAGCTTGTGGTTACTAGCCCCAATACTTCTTTATGCAGCTAGGGGTCAAATTTTATCTGATAGTGTTATTGTGAAGCACCTTGGAACATTCTAACTCACGGTAAAAAGTTTATATAAGTGCAGATTGTTGTTGTCAACTGAGATGGCAACATTTCATTTTTAATTTAACACTTTTGTGTAAACTATCAGAATGCGTAAGAAAATTAAAACATTCCTATGGTGAGGAAATCAAGTAGTTTTCAATAGAAATTGCTCCCTCCTCATTCAGGGAAGGTCATATTACTAACCTTATTTCCCACTCCTAATTTCTGGATCTCTGATATAGCTAGGTGGAACTCTATGGATAGCAATATTTCAGATTGGCATCTAGACCAGTCCTCTATGCCATTCAGAAGGCACCTGAGGTGGCAACATTCAGGATTAGCCAAGTGGTGCTGTGTAGGGCATGCATGCTATGCACACTGGAGATTAAGTACTGGATTTTCCCATTGGAGGTGGGAAATGGAAGGCAAATTCAATTCCGGGTTTTGAACTGGCCTCCGGTTTGCAGCAATGTGCAGTTTTCATTGGGTTGGGTCTTGATGCCCTTAGAGACAGGTCTTCCGTCCAATCAATGGCCAAGGGGGTGAAAATGAAGTTGGGACACCAGGGAAGTGAGCCACATTCTGGCCCAAAGCGTCACTCATTGCTGTACTGCTGCCTATGCGTGGCATTAAAAATCACGTTTAAAGTGCGAATTGAAAGCTGGGACCCAGGATAGGATAGGAAAGTTTGGTTAAGAAAATTTCATTACTCCTCAGTAGGTTTTTGTCCAAACTTTCATTTTCTTTTAAATAAAATAAAACTGTTTCAGCACTGCTGTCCG
The DNA here is from genome assembly GCF_017639515.1 of Carcharodon carcharias. Lineage (NCBI taxonomy): Eukaryota > Metazoa > Chordata > Chondrichthyes > Lamniformes > Lamnidae > Carcharodon > Carcharodon carcharias. The sequence continues at coordinate 217,741,649 of NC_054467.1, read as the reverse complement.
TATCCTGCCAGGCTGCAGCTGGTCAGTTTCAGAGACCTCCTAATGGCCGCCTGCCCCCATGGAAAGTCAGATGGTGAGCTCTTAATGAAATCTTTAATGGCTTCCATCCACCCAATTAATGAGGTGGGCGACTTCACTTACCTGCCTGCCCCCTGCTCTCACCCTGTCCTCTGGAGGGTCAGCAGGGTGAGGAATGGAGGTGGCAAGCCAGCGTGCAGGCTGTCGGCTCCCCACTTTTTTCCTAAATGTCCACCTCTGTCCCATCCTGGTATGGGATGGGAAAACCCAGAACTAAATTTTGCTGGTGACAGCCTGGTCCCATTTAAAATCAGCCTCAGTAATATTAGTGTTTGTCAAATGAGTTGAGCCACAAAACAGCACTGGTTCACAAATAAAGTGCAATGTTGCATGGCTCATTCACAATTTCAGTTGTTGGGCTGATGGATGAACACAAATAGCTGAGGGGGTGGGAAGGAATTGAGAAGCATATACATTCAAAGACATGATGTTATTTTTTTCCCTGAAATTCATTCAAATGCAACAAGTAAAATCCAAAAAGCAATGTGTTTTCGTTTTCATAAATTGACTGCACTGGCTAACATCGACTTACCCTGCATAAAGAATGAACTAGGAAATGTGCTAGTAGGTGGCTTGGAGGAAGGGTATCCAGGCGAATCCCTGTTATAATCGGCAGTGCTTGCTGATGGGGCATACACCTGCAAAAAAAAAGGCACAGTTTTCACCTACTGTTAAAAAGAATACAAAATACAAAACGTGTTTTCAATAAATAACAGTATGCCAGGCACAAGGGTACTTACAAACCAACTTTTAAATGTAAAAAGCACTTGTTGTGACCAGTGGGAAATGGTAAGCAACATGTGGGAACACCACAGAATATATGTTACATTCCTGCATCTACCTCTTCACTCTCCATGCTAAATGTGTAGCAGTTCAGGTCATATAAGGTTAAGTGAGTGGGCAAAAATGTGGCAGATGGAATATAATGTGGGAAATCTGAGACTGTGCACCTTGGCAGGAAGAATAGAGGAGCTGAATATTACTTAAATGGAGACAAACTGAAGAAAGCTGCAGCACATTGGGACTTGGGGGTCCTCGTGCATGTATCTCAAGAAGCTAGTATGCAAGTTCAACAGGTAATAGGTAAGACAAATGGAATGTTGGCCTTTATTTCAAAGGGAATGGAGTATAAAAATAGGGAAGTCTTGCGTAAACTATACAAGGCATTCATTAGTCCACACCTAGAATATTTTGAACAGTTTTGGTCCCCTTATCTAAGGAAAAATATAGTGGCAATGGAGGCAGACCAGAGAAGGTTCACTAGGTTGATCCCGGATATGGAGGGATCTTCTTACGAGGAGAGGTTGAGTAGGTTGGGCCTACACATTGGAGTTTAGAAGAATGAGAAGTGACCTTATTGAAACATGGGGGCTTAACAGGGTAGATGCTGAGAGGTTGTTTCCCCTTGTGGGTGAGTCTAGGACCAGAGGGCATAATCACAGAGTGAGGGGTCACCCATTTAAGACAGTGGTGAGGAGGGTCATTAATCTGTAGAATTCTTTACCACGGAGGACTGTAGAGGCTGGTTCATTAAGTATATTCAAGGCTGAGATAGACAGATTTTTAATCAGCAAGGGAATCAAGGGTTATGGGGAAAAGGCAGGAAAGTGGAGATGAGGATTAGCAGATCAGCCATGATCTCAGTGAATGGTAGAGCAGACTTGATGGGCTGAATGGACTACTTCTGCTCCTATGTCTCATGGTCTTATTGTTGCGACTCAACGTGTTACTTCATACTTACAATCACACTCAGGACATGATCACAAATAAAGTCAAATAAAAATGAAAATACTGGAAATGCGTGGTCAACTGTTGAAGAAAGGAAGGAAGGATTCTGTTTTGGACCCTAGATCAGAACCCCTATGGTCAGGACACCAGACCCTTTACAGGAATAACCAAACTAAAGAAAGGAGAGAGAGCAGCATGTTGAGGTGACCTTACGAAGACAGTACATGACAATGAAGAGTACTACATGAAATGCCAGTCTATATTCCTCTTTCACAGATGGAATGACCTGCTGAGCTTTGCTGATTATCTCCATTAGTACACAAACAGTACTTACATAAGTGCAACAAATCACATGCGAGGAATTTAAAAACTTTAAAGCGCATTCGGGAGTTCAGGCCACATTCACATATAGCTCGTGATTTGTTGCTGATTGATTGGATTAGTTTCTGAACTCTCCAGGAAAACACAACAACTTTTTCAGTATAAACTAACACGATTATCTCATTCTACCCTCCAGACACTAATCTCTTAATTTATTCATAAAAACACAATGTACAGGTGATAGTTCTGCTAAACACTGTGGTAACGCACTGCCAAAAATAAGTTAAATTTCACAGAATCACAGAATTTAACAGCACAGATGAAGGCCATTCAGCCCATTGTGTCTTCAACGGTTCTCCAAATGAGCATTATGACCTAGTGCAAATACCCTGCCTTTTCCCTGTATCCCTGCACGTTGTTTCTATTCAAATAATCATCTACTACCCTCTTGAATGCCTCAATTTAACCTGCCTCCACCGCACTTCCAGGCACTGCATTCCAGACCCAAAACACTCGTGTGAAAACGTTTTTCTCACATCACATTTGCTTCTTTTGCAAATCACTTTAAATCTGTGCCCTCCCATTCTTGATCCTTTTACGAGTGGGAACAGCTTCTCCGTTTCTACTCTGTCTAGCCCTCTTATGATTTTGAACATCTCTATCAAACCTCCTCTCAGCCTTCTTCTCTACAAGGAGAACAGTCCCAAACTCTCCAATCTATCCTTCATAGCAGAAGTTTCTCATCCCTGGAACTATTCCTGTAAACCTCTTCTGCACTCTCTCCAATGTGTTCACATCCTTCCTATAATGTGGCGCCCAGAACTGTACACAATACTCCAGCTGAGGTTTAACGAGTATCTTATATAAATTCAGCATAACCTCCTTGCTCTTGTACTCTATGCCCCTATTAATAAAGCCTAGGATACAATATGGTTTATTAACTGCTCTCTCCAACTGTCCTGTCACTTTCAATGATCTACGCATATATACACCCAGGTCTTTCTACTCCCGCACCGCGTTCAAAATTTCACCCCTTTATTTTATATTGCCTGTCCATATTTTTCCTACCAAAATACATCACCTCACACTTCTCCGCATTGAATTGCATCTGCCACCTATCTGCCCACTTCACCAACTTATCCTTTTGAAGTTCTACACTGTCCTCCTCGTAGTTCAACACTCCCAAGCTTCATATCATCCACAAACTTTGAAATTGCCCCCTGCACACCATCTAGATCATTAATATATATCAGCAAAAGCAAGGGTCTCAATACCAACCCCTGGGGAACTCCACTACAAACTTCCCTCCAGCTCAAAAAATATCCATTGACCATTACTCTCTGCTTCCTATTTTTTAGCTAGTTTTGTATCCATGTTGCTAGTGTCCCTTTTATTCCCTGGGCAATAACTTTTCTCACAAGTTGTGTGGCACTGTATCAAATGCCCTTTGAATGTTCATGTACACCACATCAACAGCATTACCATCATCAACATTTTCTGTTACCTCTTTAAGGCACCCCAGCAAGTGAGTTAAACATGGTTTCCCCTTTAGAAATCCATGCTGGCTCTTCCTTATCAACCCATATCTTTCCATGTGACTACAGTTCTATCCCAAATAATCGTTCCTAGAATCTTGCCCACCACTCAAGTTAAATTGACTGGCCTGTAATTGCTGGGCTTAGCCTTACAACCTTTTTTGAACAAGGGTGTAATGTTTGCAATTCTCCAGTCCTCTGGCACCTCCCCTGACTCTAATGAAGACAAAAATTATGGCCAGTGCCCTTGCAATTTTCAATCTCACTTCCTTCAATATCCTTGGATGCATCGTGTCCGGTCCCGGTGCCTTGCCAGTTTGAAGTACTGACAGCCTATTCAAAACTTCCTCCTTATCAATTTTGAACCCTTCTAGTGTCAGAGTTTCCTCGTCTGTCACCATGGCCTGGGTAGCATCTACCTCCTCGGTAAAGACAGATGCAAAGTATTTAGCCATAGCCCCTTTGTCCATGTGTAAATTCTCCTTTAGGTCCCTAATTGGCCCCACTCCTCCTTTTACCATCCTTTTACTATTTATATGCCTATAGAAGACTTTGGGTACCCCTTTAGGTTGGCTGCCAGTCTTTTCTCATAATTCTTCTTCATTTCTCTAACATGCTTTTTCCCGTCCCCTCTGAACTTTCTGTATTCCTCTTGGTTCCCAATTGTATTTTCTACCTGACACCTGTCATAGGTACATTTTTTCTTCTTTATCTTAATTTCTATCTCCTTTTTCATCCAGGGAGCCCAGGATCTGTTTGCCTTCCCTTTTGATTGGATTTTTTTGCCCTAGCATTTGAAAGTGCGGCATTCCCTTACCCCTCAGCAAGCCAATTTCATTTTTGAAGGAAGTATTGTTTGCATTCAAAACTTATGCTTCTAAGCTAGCTGGTTCCACTTCCCTCAATCCCTTTCTCAGGAACTTCTAGAGTGACAGCCATGATAATTAGCCTTTTGCATCTGTCACTAAGCCACATGCTATTGGGCAAGTTAGGTCATGATCCAGGCAGTCATAGTTACACCATCACAATGACCTGATCCTGTTCACGTTGTAAATGTGCAATAGTGATTCCTCCACTTCTGATTATGAACGTCTTTTAGCAGTTCCTAATAACGGATTAGAGCAGAGTGCTGTGATTTGGAGGATTCAACATTTGAGAAATTGTATCTCCAAGGCCAAAGAAAGCAACCACTCCTATAAAATACAGAATTATGCCAAAATCTAAATGTTTGAGAACATTCTATCCTTTCTTGAGCTTTGCAATATAAAAATGACCAGTTTTGAAGAAAACTGAATAGAAAAGCTACAATTACTCTGAAAATTTGTACATGAAATCATTGCAATACAAGAAAGGGTTCGGATTAGTCATGATGAGATCTGAAGATTCCAAAACATTTTTGATTAATTTAGGCTGGCACTGTGAGATCACCAATCCAATGCTACTAGAACTATAGAAGTGGATAGCAATCAGCCATGGATGGGTTCCCACATGAAGGAGGTGGAAAAGCTCAGTGGCAGAAAACACCTGACTTCCAATGTGCTAGCCAAACCAACATGGTATTCTTGCAGCAGACTCACGACCTCTGTGTTGCTAGAGTAATCCCAGCACACAACATGCAATGAATATGCTGCTACATAGCAGTTAGTGTCTATCCACTCACAGAGAAGCATTTTGAAAATTGGAGGAGGGGAATATGCTTTGTGGCACCAATTGGGAATGGGGAAAAGATGTCACTAAATATACACAGTTCTTACCCAATGCCTCCAAATTGGGTAGGGAATTTGTGGAGCCCTCTTACTATTAAATGCTTCTTGGGCCAAATGGCTTCCTTTTGTACTGTGATCATTCTATGATTCTATCTTTATCATGTTGAAATCAAGGCTCAGTTGCACATATCCTTAATCAAACAAAACAAAACTGTAGGTATTTGGAAATCAGAAATAAAAACAGAAGGTACTACAAGTACTTAGCAGGCCAGGCAGCATCTGTGAAGGGAGTAATGGAACTAATGTTGCAGGTCAATGAGCTGAATATTCTGATGAAAGGTCATCAACTTGAAACATTAGCTCTGTTTCTCTTTCCACAGATGCTGCCAGACCAGATGTGTATTCCCATCATATTCTGTTTTTATCTCTTGATCTAACACATTATTTTCTAGGACATCTAAATCATGGATCTCTTAACCTAAGTATTCCCATCTCCTTATAATTTGCATGTTTATAGAACTTGGTAGAACACAGTTGCATGAGACCAAAAACAACTTTGACCATGTTTGTGAGTGAAGAAGGCTTAAATGCTTGAAGTTGCATTATTAAATTGTTTGTGTGAAAAGAAACCGGCGAAGGAGAGAAAGGGGTAGATCAGATTTAAATTTATACTAATTTAGTAATGTATTGATAAGAGTGAAACCGCTTTATGGAGTGCTTACAGGTTTCATTTTTCATCACTGTAACACACTGCTAAACCTGATGCTGTTAGGATGTCAAAATGACATTGATACAGGATACTCCTATGCACAAACTTACATCCACAAACCCTGATCTGTATGGCACTGCAATCCAACACATGTGTACTGAATTAACGAAAACTGCTTTGAGCTCATGGGTTCCAAAAACCAATTAACTGTGAGTGATGGTAACAGACTAGAAGTACCCAGTTACATCCACATGCTTAAAATGAATTAGAGAAATCTTAGAGGTGTACATGTTCATTATGCATATAGGATTATAATTTAGAAAGAGAAATCAAGTGATTTTTTTGTAAAATTCTATCTTCTAATCATTTGAGGAAACCACAAATTTTATCTCTCAGTAAAACAACCCGAGTGTTGTGGCGTTTTAAGAAAGTACATACTAATTAATTCTTCTTACCATGTGATGTGAAGCGTTACAACGCATTTAAACTACCTCAGTGACTGATTTGAGAAGTGCACTGCCCAATTAAGACCTAAGAAATGCAGACCAGAAAGGTCTCAGTTATGGTCACTGGTTTATGCTGTATTAGATAGTGTCAATTGGGTATCAGAGGGCCATAACTGACCTCAGGAGCCTATGGGCTAAGGAGGATAAAAGTCACTTTGATCATCATGCAGTGTTTCCAGCAGCAAAGTGTATTTGTGTGGATATTAGATGAGTAAATGATCAAGATGAGCTTCTAGATCCTCTACAGTCGAATGGCCAACAATTACTATCTGAAACCTGACATGAGGAATGGTCTGGAGTGTGGTTGGTGTCAGAGAAACTGCATCAAAAGAATGGGCACCCAAACAATAACCCCTTCAAGAAGGGAAGAAAAATTCAAGTGCCAAATAGGCAAATTAATTGGCGTAATGGGAGTGTCAGGGGGTTATATAATTCAAAACGTTAGCTTGAAACATGTGAAACATGTTTAAAAAGTTCCACATTATATTGCGAGTTACTAAAAAGATGCCTGCAAGGATATGACAAACTCAAGAGGGTGGCAGATGACATTCATAACCTATTCCAATTTTTGCCTTTGTGATTTAATGCAATCATTTTAAACCCCAAAACATTATAAAGCTCCACCCCCAACTTGCTGTTCTCCACACATTGATCAATTTGTAAATATAACCATGAAGGCCAAGTTCATTATTCTGGTGCCAGTTCTAAGGTAAGTGGAACAGTAAAAGGAAAACATTTTAATTAACAATTATGAGATGCATTCTGAATAAATTATAGACCACTGTTTGAGGGAAATGTATAACGTTGGCTTTGAATCTCAATTGAGCACTTCTAATCGAAAATACAGATGACAAAATGGCCACTCAAGATCGTGCTACAAGTCAGCTTCACGTGCCAGAAACTGACATTAATTCCAGCTCTGTACCATAATGGCATTCACAAGAAACAAAACTGGAAGTAATTGCAAGATCTGAGATACATTCCACATGCAACCCAACAGATGTGTGGGGGGCGGGGGTGGGGAGGGAAAAGGCTGACCATCAGTTTATTTAAAGGAAGATCTTTTCATAAGTTCTCATCTCCTGTCACATAATCAAAGACACATAATTTTCTCTAAAACTAGGAGTATTCTGTTCTTCCCTACTTTCCTTGGGAAAACTTTATGGAGGATGGCAAATTTCCAAACATAGTAAAATAACCTGAACCAAGAAATGAGTATGCTTTCACGCAAAAAAAACTGAAAAAGGAAAGGCAATTGGCATCAACAGGAACATCTCTTTTTGATTAATCACAGACTGACCTAAATTAACTTATTCCTTCTTTGTTCAGAAATGCAACTATCTCTGCCCGTGGCTCAGCTACACTGTGGCTGAAGCTCCTAATCCCTGCCTCTTTTACCTCTAGACTTGATTGCTCCAATGTTCTCCTGGCTGTCCTCCCATCTTCCACCATCCTAAACTTGAGTTCACGAAACTCTGCTGCCCGTATCCTAACTCACATCAAGTTCTGCTCACCCACCAACGTTCTGGTTAAATCTTCTACTTGTTTCAGCTTCAGTGATCTTCCCTGATAACTCATTCACAGTTCTCTTAGCATTCAAGTGAAAAAGTTACACCTGCCCAACCTCCTCGCTGTTAGATTTATCATTTATCCTTGACTTTCATTGCTCCAGCATTGGCAGCTGTACTTTCAGCAGCTTGGATGCTAAGCTCTGGAATTCCCCCCCTGAACCTTTCCAATTCTCTTTCCTCCTTTAAAATACTCTTTGAAACATACATCTGCCCAATGTGTCTTGTGCCTTATGTGTCTTGGTGTCAAGTTTTGTTTGATTACACTCCTATGGAGTATGCAGAGATGTTTTACTACATTAAGGGTGCTGTATGGATGCAAGTTCTTGTAATTATTTTGACCATGTATTCCCTGGTATTTGTATTTTCTACCTTATATAATGTTCTTGGAATGAAAATTAATATCCTATTAAGGCAGAGCTTATATTTCTCGTGGGGTTTTTTTTGAGTGTGCTGCAGTTTGATAATTGTTATTGATTTTAAATACAGGACAACTAAGTCCTTTTCAACATGAAAATGAATACTTCCCTGTCTGTATTATTTCAAATCAGTCAACTGATCACATTGTTGACACTGTTCCTGGAACAGTAACCCAGCCCTTGGGCAGAAAAGAAAAGAAGTCACCAACGGCTTTACTTTGAGCTTGACCATTAGCTAAATGGGCAACTAGGGATGGGCAATAAATGCTTGCCCAGCCAGCAAAGCCCACATCCCGTGAATGAATAAAAAATAAATAAATCTATTCTTATATCACGAGAACAGACAGGTTGAAGCATTACTGATGCAAGACAGAATAATTAAATCAGGATCTCACAGCTAAAAAGGTTCAATTTGGAGTATGTAACATTTATTAAATTTTGAAGAATTTGTAGCAGTTTAAAAAAAAGTCTAGAAAGGGGAAATAAAAGGCACTCAAGTTTTTTTAAATTTTATTTAATAACTCCAACCCTGGCACTTTCTAAAGCAATTATTAAAATGATCAAGAAAGCAAATGAATTATTTGCATAAAGTCATCTTCCATTCAACACAAATATCTTCAAGTTACAAGAATACAGTTTATGGGACAACCAATTGCATTTATACAGTTCCTTCGAATTTTTCGTCTAATTACAGTTTTTGTCAAACACCTTGGGACATTTAACTATGTTAAAGGTACAATATAAATGTGACTTGCTGGAAATAAGAGGTGGAACAGAGGGGCTTCGACAATGAAGTGCAGACAGCAGAATACCAGGCAGTTGGAGGCAGTGCAGTAATTAAGCTCAAGGTTTGAAGATGCACATGAGGTTGGAATAAGAAGAACAGAGAATTCAAAGGCAATAAGGGGCTGGAGGAGGATTTGAAAATTGAACGGGACAAGACTATGGACAGATTTAAAGACAGCCCAGCAAGGAAATATAGCTGAATAGGGCATGATACAGAGCAGGGTGCTGGCAGCAGAACTTCAGACAAATTAAAGCATATAGAGAGTGGGAGGTTATCAAGAAATGTGTAGGCATAGTTGAGTCTGGAGGTGACAGTTTTGTTATGAGGATTCAGAGGCAGAAGGAGTGCAGACAGGGATGGAGTTGGATAATGTTGGAGAGGTGGAAGTAGACCGTCTCAGAGATGGAGAGAGTTTACAAAGTCTGAAACACATCTTGGGGTTGAACGGAATGCCAAGGTTACAAACAGTCTGCTTCAGCCCAAGGCCAGGGAGGAAGGACAGAATCGGTGGCAAGGGAACTGAATTTGTGGCAAAGGCTTTGGTCTTTCCAACATTGAGCTGCAGGAATTTCTGGCTCATGCTGGGTTGGATGTCAGACAAGCAGTCTGACAGCACAAAGGCAGTTGAGGGGAATGGAGAAACTAGAGTTGGGTGCCATCAGCTTCAGACCCCATGTCTCAAGAAGATATCAATGAGAAGAAGCATTTAAATGAGGGAACAGGACGAGCTGAAGTCAAAAATTAGATTCTCGAGGAACTCTGAAGGAGATGGTGAGGAGAAGGTGGCAATGGAAAGTAATTTTTGTTGTCCCTTTGGCTGCATTCAGTAAGGTAGCGATGGGATCATGTATAGGCAGTCACAAAGCTGAACAACAGAAGAGAGGCACTGGAGAAGGATTGTATGGTCAATTGTATCAAACATTACAGAGAGGGTGAGATAGGATAATGCACCATGTTCTCAGTCACAAAGGTTCTTTGTTGACTGGTGTGGACACGATGGGCTGAATGGCTTTCTTCTGTGCTGTAGATGTCTATAATTTGTGATGTTGATCAAGCCCATTTTGGTGTTGTGAGAAGAGAAAAAGCCATAATGAAGGGAATCAAAGAGGAATTTGTAGGAGAGTCAGGCAGAACTGGGAGGCGATGATGCTGTAAAGGACCCTGGAGAAGAGAGAGAAGTTGGAGAATGAGCTGCAGTTGGTGAGAATGGATTATTTTTTGTTCGTTCATGGGATGTGGGCATTGCCACCAAGGCCAGCTTTTGTTGCCCATCCCTTACTGCCATTTAGAAGGTGATAATGTAGCAAGTGTTTCATTTAAACAAAGGTTGATAATGGCTATTTGAATAGGAAAAGGATGGTGTAGGCCTTGGCGGATTGAGTGGTGTGGAAAGGATATTGAAGGAGGAGGAGGAGATGAGTCTCATGAAGGGGATAAGCTTGGAGGGCAGGAAGAAATGTGGGCAGAACTGCAGAGAAAACAAGATTTAGGGCTGGACAGGAAGCTGATGAGGAAGGCCATATACTGAGCACAAGTGAAAGGGAAAAAATAATGCAGGTGGCTACAAAGGTGGAATTGGCCTTAGCAATGAAGAACTCCTTTCATTGCTCATATCTTGTGTCAGGTCAAGAGGTTAAAGGCAGCAGCTGGGTATTATCTAAGCATTCCCGGATGATCCTGAAATAATGAATGATTTTGGCAGACAAGGCTGAAGCATTGTATTGCTCAAACTATAAACAGTAATGGATGACTCGACAAGTTACATGCCAGAGACACCTGAGTTTATGTACCTCATTCTTGAGGAAACAAAGATTGGAGATATACTAGGGGAAGACAGTGATAATTTTGTTGCTCTCTAAATTGAAGGGGCATGTAAGCCAAATTAACAATGGTAGTGCCATGATGAAGGTCAAAATGAGGGAAATCAAAAGTGTGGTTGTTAGCAATTGTGGAAATGATTTTTTCCCATGATTGAATGGTGGAAGTAGTGGGATTGGGGAATGGTACAGGGATGCTTTGTACCTATCTAATTGCTCCACCATATCCTCTTGTACTTTATTATTTCCACTAACAGGCAATGCAAACCAAGGCAAAGGACTTATGTAGTATCTTGCCTAACATTTCCTTTTTCATCTCAAATTGACCCACTTAACTATATTAAGTTTAATGTATTCATAAAATTTTATGCTCTCTTTTTTCTTTTGTATTATTAACTCCTGATTGCCATTATGTCTTTTAGTAAGTCACATTTTAACTTGAATTTTTCTAATCCAGGAATTCCAGCTTTTGCTGACACAAAATTCAAATGCAGTAAATAGTGCAGAGGATAGTAGCAGACTTCAGGAGGACAAAACATTCTGGTGAAATGGGCAGACACAAAGTAGTTGAAATTTAATACAGAGAAGTGTGAAGTGATGCATTTTGAAACAAAGTATCAGAGACAATATAAACCACTGTCGATATTGACGTATAAAGTGAATGTTGAAGCCTCCAGAAACATTCCAAATAAATTTATACACTGGGTATAAATTGTGAACCGGTAGTGTGAATGCGGGTGGTCGCCATTTTGAAATGTTAAAAAATAACTCCGGCAATTCATATTAATCAAACGCAGCATGTTTTATTGAAAAATTAATTGTACATTTAACCGCAATGAAAGCATTTTAAAATCCATCAAACTCGTTGGCTGGGATTTTCCGGCTCTGTTGTGGCAGGACCCGCCGCAGGAGATTTGGTGTCCCAGCCAAAAGGCCATTGACTTTTGTGGGAACCGGATGATCCCAGGGGCAGGCGGAGCCAGAAGATCCCGCCCATTGTCTTCGACATCTGACACATTCATCCCAAATCACTTTGGGTGTGGTATCATCGTAAGGATCCCACTCTGGATCAGATATAGCAATTCCGTTTTCAGGATCGTCCTTCCACAACAAATCATTTTCCTCACATTACACTGAATTGGATATTGTACATTTTTTGAATGTTTGTGCAGTTAAAGCATTCACAGTTTGATGACAAATCAACACAAAACATTAAGTAGGACAGCTCACATATTTCCACTCTTTGTGAAAGTTCTTTCTACATCAAACATCCACCTATTCCATTCAGCATGAACATGATCCTTGAATGGCATCCGTTGACCTACAGGTATTAGAACCCTTGGCATACCTGCAATGTGGGGGTATTTCATTGCTAGCACCTCTTGATCTCATCGGTTATAAGGGATCTCAATATGTACCACATCAATAAGCTGCATTCTTTACATAGGCCATTGGGATACCTATTCCACATGTTATTAATACATAACTTCACTCCTTCCTCAACCACCCAATCATCATCATGGACATGCACAAAAGCTTCTGCAGGGAACTTATGGTTGGCATGGTTTTACATTTGAAAATTACCATAAGCTTTAGTTTTGTTCCGTCAGCCATGCAGGCTAGTACCACCATGTCATGTCCTGTGGTTTTCAAGGGAACTGTTTTTGGATCTTTCCACTCCACAGTTTGGCTGCTAGGCATATCAAAGTTCATGGGTGTTTCATCCATGTTACCGATGTTACATAATGGGTACTTGTATTTTTTGCCATTGGCTGATGATGAAGTGCTGGAAACTGGTAATTTTGGCATCAAAGTCTTTTGATAATCTCAGAGTAATCTTGGTCTTCTGCTGCAACACTAGACTGTTTCATTCCATAAAGCAACTACACCAACTAGCTAGTGCTCTGAAATCTTTGCTGGACTTGGGGTTTGATTCTGCCCACTTAAGTGCATATACACACGCTGCATTTCTGGTGGCAATAAAACCATTCTGACGATTTTCGAGGCCACATTCTGATACATGCTCCTCAAGTTCAGGTAAATGGCTGGTCCCTGTTCTGATGGCACATTTGGTCTTGGGCATCTTCCTCAAGGTGGATTCCTCCTTCTTCCATTATTGCACCACTTTTTCTGAATTCCCTTGTTGCAGCACAGTTATTTGATGAGCCCGCAAGGTTTATGACTTTTAGCTTGAAACCAGCTTCATACTTCATTCATTTTGTTGGAACACTTTTGTTCACCACACGGGGTCTGCTCTTTGTGGGTGTGTTTAAATCCCCCGCACATCTCTGCAATACAGTCTGTATCGTCTGCTTGATCCCTTGTGCCCATTTATAAGGCAAGTGAAACATGCATTTGTGGGGTGAAAAACAGAGGCTGACTACCTAATGCAAGTACAGTATGAAAATAGGGTTCGAATTATACGCTGAATATATGCAAAAAAACATGATTTTAGCGGCAGGAAAAAAGGGTCTTACACACCGGGTTGATTTATACACTACGATCCATGATAAATTTTAAAAGGGAACCAGGAACAAGTACTCAGATTTATTGGTTGCAGTCACTCCAGTGACATGGGCATACTTGCAAATTAGGCCTCACCTTTCATAGCATGTCAGCCATGGCTCACCACTGAGTCAGAAGGTTACGTAGCCAAGTTCCGCTTAAGAGGCTTGAGCGGAATCTAAGCTGACACTTCAGCACAGTACTGAGTGAGTGCTGCACTGTTGAAAGTGCTGTCCTTTAAATAAGGTTGTGGGACCTTGCTTCGTGCAAATTGGCCACCACATTTGCCTACATTACATCAGTAATTCATTGAAAGTAATGAAGTGGTTTGTGAGGTCCTGAGGTTATGAACGGCGCTATATAAATGTAAGTTTGTCTATTCTTTCTTCCTTTACCCAGGTTGTCTTCTCAAGCTCATTAAAATTTTTTTTTTATCCTCATTTTGCACCATTTCATCTCCTTTTCAATTTTCATATTAAAGCTGACAATTTTATGGCTGTTTATTCCTGGATGCCCAAATATCCTTACATTACCTAATCGTTTATTTTAATTTCCTAGAACTAATTCCATCACTGCCTTCTTCCTTATATTAAAAATATAATCTAGAAAGGAAAATATTAATCGGGAAGTAAGTTGTTTGTTATCTGATGATAGATCATTTAAAAAAACATGCAAATTAAAATAATTGTTGAATAATTGGGTCACTTTATAATATCTAACAGCAGCTGAGGAAATCATGATTGTTATTGGGTATGGTGAGTTAGCAGAAAGTAGAAGGTTGTGTTAAGTGTTCTTTATAACTATACTCTAAGATACTAATGTTTCTAAGAAAAGGTCGAAAGGATTATGCTCATAGAATTTTCTGTTAAACCAATGAGTTCTATGACCTGATAATCACGAGCCTTGTGCTTTCTGCTGCAGCTGAGCACAGTAATACTCAAGAGGATTAAAAAGGACGAATACTGAACTGTAGAATTGTTAAGGGGTTTGTAGTGATGCTAAACAGATTCTTTTTCACCCTTCCTTCCTCCTCTCCCTGTAACCTTCTGCACATTTCCTAAACTAAAAAGTGCTGCCAAATCACCCAAATAATAGAAATGGCACAGTGAGAGTTCAACGCAGATGCTCATAGGGGTGTCATTTACAATATCCCTAATTACGAGTGTGAAATCAGATCAAGTTCATAAAGGCAGAAATGTCCTTCCTTTATAAAAGACACTAATTAACCTTTTGAGGACTACAGTACCACTTCTGTACGTGCATTATAACATTAATGAGGTCATTAAAAATGCCACAGCACAACGGAGTAATAAATTGAAATTACTTTTCAATAAGCTTAGTCATGAACATTAATACTTTGGTGTAAAAATGTTTTAAATCAATGGCATCACTTATGATTTGTGGCATTTCACGAACCCGTCAGTTAGACTGCCTATAGTTCTCATCCAGCTACACTATTTCTTACATAAACCATCTGAACCCTTCAGTTACATTACTGCCCATCATTTTACTGGTTCATATTGAATACCCAACACTTCAAAGTTAATTAGGAGCTTTAATCTAATTAAGGGATTTAGATAGTTTATACAGTATATGGAATTAAAGATGCTTGACAGTAAATGATAGGCAATAATGTAATTGTGAGTTCAGATGGTTTATATTAGAAATAACATATCTGTAAGTGAACTACAGGCAGTTATCTAACTAAGGGGGGGGGGGGGCACATGCATTCACGGAACTCTATCTTCTTCCCCCCTTTGCCCCACCATTGGTAACCAGACCCCATGCTCTGAAATTTATGTCACAAACCCCTCTGCCTGTGTTTTGTCATCTCCTTCTTTTAGACCTTCCTTAAACCTTTTCTACCAATGTTCCTTCTAATATTTCTTTGTGGTGCATGACTTGCTTATTGCACCGTGGAGTGCCTCCAAGAATGTTGTGTGGCCGCATGCATTGTGGAGGGAATGTTGGTTGTGAGTGACCTACCATTGCATCACGTGGTACCTCTGAGACTGTTGAGCAGCCGAACAACTGCACAGCTTAGAGGGAATATTATCTCCAACCAAGCTTTTTGCTATGCCACCATGTCCAATTTATTTGATTACTCCAGTGGTTAAATGCACATTTTAAATACAGGTTATTGTTGGTTTTGTTCAGTATATGAAAGAAATAAGGGTTGACTCTCCCTCTCATCCTCCTGAGATCCCCATGCAAATGTGTCTCGCTGACTGAAATCATAATGCTTAAGAGTGTCAGCATGGGCTATGGTGCACCACTGCCCTCGTGTCTCCCAAACATGAACACAAGGCAGCACTGATTTCCAGAGATGTGTCACTTCTTAATTTAAAGCCATGGCAAAGTAGACAGGCTACAGATGAAAAGACAGGCTTTCTCTTTGATTGCCTGCTTAAGCTGCATTTTTAGAAATACAAAATCAAATTCTACACAACGGTACCTTTCAACACATGCCAAATTTCCAGAAATAGCTCCTTGCAATTTTTAAAGTCTGCTTTTGAAGTGATGAATAGCAATTTTTGCAAAATCTACAAAAAACATGACTAAATTCAATTTTATCAGTGGAACTGCCATCACCTTGTAGATTTATTCAACATTCCAGGAACTATGTGAAAGCTGAATTAAGTACTGCAGTAAGTTTGTTTTAACTTTGCAATTTCAATATATTCAGTGCCCCTTCACTCCTCACCGCTATGCATTATTTAGTAGTCTGGATAAATTGGCAAGCCTGTGCCATGGCTTCTGGTGTGAATGCAGCTCCCTGACTTTAGTCAACAGGGGTGTGAGGTGTCGCTATAGCCTGGCAGAGTTTCAACTCTTCCTCCTCACAGCGGAACAGGATGATTGCAACAGAATGACACAGCAATCGCCAGGCAATGCAGAGTGGATTAGACTATCCGCCACCACTGGGTGCCAAGCTTTGAGCTCATGGTCCACAATGCACGTTGCCAATTTGAAACTTGATTTCTACAATGTAACAAACAGGCAATGCCCTCCTTTGCAGGCTGAGGTCAATGAACAACCAAATTGGCTTTCAGATCATGAGAGATTAAAGCAGGTGGCATTCTCACTGCACTTACCAAAAAGGTAAAAGTGATGGCTATATTTCAGTCACTTTGTAATGGTGTTGATTACAGGGGTGAAAGACAATAAATAAAGAATATGGTAAAATTATTTATTTTCATTTAATTCATCATGATACTGCATGCTAAGAGCCTAATTTGATTTTTTTTGTGAAACTAAACCTTTCCTGTTGAAGTAGCAAGGGCTTGCTGTGGTCTGTTCAATGCATTTGCTCTGTCTGAATTATAATGATTACTGTGGTTACACGGCAGGTGCAGGTAGAATGGTTATCAGAGCAATATACTCTTTCTGAACCATAGAAAAGGCACATCTCGGATCAGGTGCTTTGATGACTCATGTAATAGGATGCTATGAAACAGTGTGAGTTTAATATTATAAGTTGGCTTACTAAGTCAAGTTAATGCTTGAAAGCATTGTGAACTGCGGAGGATAGTGTAGAACTTCAAAATGACATAGACAAGTTGGTGGACTGGGCGACAGGTGGCAGATGGAGTTCAATGCGGAGAAATGTGAAGTGATTCATTTCGATAGGAAGGATTTGGAGAGACAATAAAAATTAAGGGTAGAATTCTAAAGGGAGTGAGGGAGCAGAGGGACCTGGGTGATAAGTCATTGAAGGTGGCAGGCCAGGTTGAGAGAGCAGTTAATAAAGCATACAGTGTCCCAGGCTTTAATAATAGGGGCATTGAGTACAAGAGCAAGTAGGCCCTGTTGAACTTGTAAAGAACACTATTTGGGCCTCAGTTGGGACATTGCCTCCAATTCTGGGTGCTACACTTTAGGAAGGATGCGAGGGCATTGGTGAACGTGCAGAAAAGATTCATGAAAATGATACCAGGGACAAGGAACTTCAGTGATAAAGATAGATTGAAGAAGTCGGGACTACTTTCCTTGGATAAAATAAGGCTGAGGGGAGATTTGACAGAGGTACTCAAAATCATGAGGGGTCCGGTCAGAGTAGAGAGGGAGAAACTGTTCCCACTCATGAAAGAATTGAGAATGGGAGGGCACAGATTTACAGTAATTGGTAAAAGAAGCAAAAGCGATATGAAAAATAGCCTTTTGACGCAGCAAGTGATTAGGATATGGAATGCACTGCCTGAGATTGTGGTGGAGGCAGGTACAATGGAGGAATTCAAAAGGGAATTGGACTATTATCTGAAAAGGAAGAATGTATGGGGACAAAGCGGCACTAAGTGAATTGCTTATTTGGAGAACAGGTGCAAACATGGTGGGCCAAATGGCCTCCTTCTGCACTGTAACATTTCAGTGTTTTTGCATTTTATTTCGATGTAACTAATTTTTTTTCACAGGGTAACAAAGTGGCCATTGTCAAGGGTCACACAGCCAACAAAGAACTGAGCGGGCAAGGGCTATGTTTCTTTCGGCAAAATGCCAATAACCTGAACGCTACTAAATTCAAATTTATTTTTCTAACTTTTAAATGAATATTTAGCAATAGGAAATTAACAAAGATTCCATAACTATGTCAAACTAGAAATATTCAGAACACAATTTATTAGCCATCAAGAGACCTTTTGGGATGGAAGACAGGCAACTCAAGAACAGAGATCTTCATGCTGCAGCCGGCTTACCTCCATTGAGTATCCAAATAAAATAAGCTATTTTTAACCCCCTGCTGCACCCTTGTAGTTCTTAAATACCTTGTTCATGTGCCATTCTTCATGAGCAAATCCAGATAGTGAGCACTGATGGGCTCTTTAAAATATATCACAGCCGAACCTAATATGATCCTCACTCGGTGTTAGTAAGGGCTTTTCTAGGATGAGTCAATGAATAGTGATTGGGAGCAGGAAGAATGCCCATCTTGTTCCCTTCCTAGTAAAGGGGTGCTGAGACCAAATGTAATACTCTTAATTTAGAAAAGGTCCAGGATTGAACTTGGACCCATTATAGTTTGAATGACTAACTGTACATTGGAGAAGGGAGGGGCAGGCATCAAAGGGTATACAGGATGTACTTACCAACCTTCCTTCAAGGAACTTTCTGTAACTCTTTATATCATAGCAACCGCCTGAAGGATATCGGAAAGCAGGTTTTAACTGTTCTATGTTCCAGCAGACAAAGATTTAATGTTGATTTGTCCACATTCCTATATATTGCGCAAATAAGGTATGTCGTTGGGAAAGAGAGATGGAAAATGAAATATTCTGTAGAAGCCTCACAGATAAGTGAGGGAGTCACCTGCAAATTATAAAAATGCTTCTGCTGAATGCAATAAACTCTCTCTAAAGCTGCTGCCTTCAGCCATTGCTTATCCCCCATTTACAATAATTAGGGTATTAATAAAAGTTGAAAAATATTCATGGGACTTTTCATGTCAAATTTTGTTTGTTGGTTAAAGACACTATTTAAATGTGAATTCGTGTTGTTTCACTGAAACAATATCACGTCATTGGCTAAGCCCCATATCAATTCAAACTCTTGGAATTCAGCTGTCATTTTTAATAACAGACTTCCATCTCACTAAGTTTGGAATTCTTCTACCTGACTACAATGAAACATGTGATAGAAACAGAATAAGTTTAATTGTAGTAGGAGATCTGTGATCAGAAAATCTTTGTAAGAGGTTTCATTCACTTCATCGTTACAGAGCGCATTTGTCCATCTATCTGAATGGAGTAATAGGAAACCCTGCCGTAAAGCATCTGAAAATGAGACCCTTCTGAAAAACATCCATTAAATACAAACATTTTCAGTATATTATGGAATTTGTGACAATTCCTACTTGGTTTTGGAGGAAAGGGTTAACAATGGTTGCAGCTAAACAATTATCATTAGATTTCCCCAAGTCCCTGTACATGCTGAAAACGAGTTATTGGAAAAAAGTACTCTTTCCCCAGGAGTTTTGTTGTTCTGGGATTAGGAAATCTTGCTCCAGAGCAGCAGTTTGTTTTTGGTATTCAGTATTCAACATTCTGGACTTTAATTCCTTTTCTTTAAATAATGTTTAACTACACTTTTGTATATGTTTTGTCATTTCAAATATGGAAGAAAAAAAAGTGTTAGAAGTTGAGCTATGTTTGACATACTCCAGAAAAGACCATAGAAGGTTAATTGCAAGTCGTAATTTAGACCAAATGTTGGTGAGGGAGAATGATTAAAAGACCAGCTACATAAGTGAAGCATATTACTGCACCAGCGGAAAGCACCGGAAGGAAATCCCACCCACCTCACCCCGTGCTTATTCTATCAACCTGCAATTGCAATAATCAAAAGCAGATGTCGGGCCTTCCAGATCTTTCTCACAGGACAAACACACAAAGCCCAGTTCTGGCGTTACCATCAAATGGTAATTGAAACCATATGAGCTTCAGAAAAGCACATGCGAGCATTTTCCCGGCAAGGAGGATGAAATTGCAGGTCCCGCTGTGCACTAAGTGCACAGTGCACCATGAAAACAAGTGTACATAACTACAGTAACCACCTGTAACCTAGATACATACAAAAAAAATCTCTTGCAAAGTGGCAGACTGGAACTCGCCATACATTAAGCTGGTGAAATGGACAAAAGGTTATGGCAAATCACCACAGTGAATGAAGGTGCTACACAGGACTCAAAATTAGTGCTTCTGACACCTACCTTCAATTCTTAATAAGAAAATGTAGCTCAGGGGAAGGAGGAGGGGAGGCAGATGGATGGAGAGGAAGGGAAAAAGAAGTAATGCTGTGTTTTCAGAATATTCTACAAATGCTAATCATTTCCTTACAAACTAAAATGTTAATAATACATTTTACCCTTAATCAAAAGCTACTGACTTTGAGTTACCTGATCACTCACTTTTTCACTTGGCTCGGTTATTTATGTTACTTATTGAATAATGCAAATAATGTTGCATTCAAAAAAATTAAGACTAGAGTGTAGGTCTGTTGAAAAATTAATTAGTTGCATATAATCTGTTATTGAGCAAATTTCTAATATGGTTTCCCTCATTCCAAGGGCATATCACAGAACCCTAAATCATTCTTCATTAGATTTAAGTATGTATGGCAAGATGTTGTACTTTCCATTTTACAATGTAAAATTGGAATTGCTTCTAAATACATTGTCAAAAATGTACTTCTACTCATGTTCACTCTTTAAAACCAAGCTTGGCTTCAGCTAATCATTTTTACATGATCATAATTGTTTCAAACTTAGTGGCCAATTCAAAAATAAACTGGTTATAAATTTTAGATACAAACTCCACGTTGTAAGTAATTTGCAAACAAAAATGAAACAATGGATTTTTCAGGAGTTAGGAATGGGCAATAGGAAGATTCACTATCTCTTTGTTTAATGCTGGAAGCAGTTGAATTAGAAACAAAGCACTTTAAGGACCATTTGCTTTTCTTCAAAATATTTTTTATCAACACAATGGTAAATCAAATAAAGCCATTCATCCTATCTAAAACACCACTATATAATAGAGAGAATTGCAATCAATCTGCAAAGTGTGGTGGCATGGTACATTTGTATTAGATCCACCACCCTTATAACAAAAACCTCTAACATTATAAAACACTTAAGATATTGGAAAACTTATTTTTTTTTAAAATAGTACTACTTTTGGCCACATATAGCTTTGCGAATAATTCACTGAGGAACTGAAAGGTTATTCCAATATGGTAATAGACCTGGTAGCAAGTTATAAGGTTGATAACTTGGCTTGAGACAGATACAATGGATCAGAATAATGGGCTAAACTAATGTAAAAAAGGAACAAAACATTTTTATGCAGGAATTGTACAGTAACTGATGCCTCGCTTTCTAAATTTTATTTTAGCTAGTTTAGTAGGTTTTACCAATACTTTCTGAGAATGTGTGCTGTGTTTCTTTTTGAACTCAAATGAATCAGGAGCCATATTCTTTGCTATGCTCTGTTTTTCTTTCTGTTACAAGCCCAAGGATCCTGATCCGCAAATCTGTTGACTAACTCACGTAATTCCCTCATGAGTGAAACTTTTTAATGGAAGATTCCATTTTCTCTATCACACATAAGGTATTCAGTGAGACATCAGGTGTTTAACATTGTGTTGTAGCATTTGAAGAGGGGAGGGTATACTTTAATCTGAATTGTCACATAACCTTAAATATTGTAAAAGCAGATATCCAGACACCTTTGGGGCCCTGACAGTTTATCTTTTCCTGCAATTGATTTACGTTTTAAAACTATTCCCAGAGGCAGCTAATGTTGTGTAGAAGATTCTTTTGTCATGGTGTCAAAGCTTAGCTTTAGTTGTGTCCACTCTTAAAAAAAAAACTGTACACTCACTTTCTCCAGATAAAAGCTATCACCATGGAAAGTCCATGGGTTAAAAATATACCTGTAGGATATAGGAAACGTTCATTGTTTCAGTCCCCTCTCTGACCTCTTCCTCATGAAAGTGATAAGTGTGTTAGTACTGCTTCTGGGTTTTGCTTCAGCCTGGAGAATTTACCCACCTACTTTCAATTTTTAAAACATTTGTATGATTCATTTCTGACTTCGCCCTCCCATTCTGGACTGATTTCTCTTAATTCTTGGCTTTCTATAAAAAATTCAGAGGCTTGCTGTAGTACCTGGTGCATACTGCTTTTTTTAAAAGCATATATTTTTCATGGGATGGGGTGTCACTGGCAAGACCAGCGTTTACTAAACCACCCCAGCCCTTATGGTGTACCCATAATATTGCTGGTTCCAGGGTTTTGACACAACAATGATGAAGGAGCAGCAAGACATGTGCAAATCAGGATGTGTGCGAAGTGAGAGGGGATCTTGGGGGTGACAGTGCCCCAAGCTTCTCAAATGCTTTCTGCTGTCTATAGTTGAGATTTGACATTGATTGTGATTGACAGGATCTATAACTGTGTTTGCCATATCTCTCATAATAACAGAATCTGTATTGTCTGCACTTCCTATTCTATGAACATCATGTTTTCATGCCTTCTTCTGCCATTTCTGCTACATACAACATTTCACCACAAAATGCACCTTCATCTCTTCTCTATTGCAACTTTTCTCCATTTTCATTCATTTATTATTCCAGAAAACAAGGCTTAATAGTCTAACTTTAATATCATGTAAAATGATGGAACTGATCATAAATACATCTGAAGATTATCTGTCCCACACCTGACTAAACAGAAGTCAAAATGGATTCAGTTAGGGGAAAACAATGCTTGACCCATCACCGTGGCTTCTGTTTTGAGGAGATGATATCTCAAACAGACTGGAAAGGCCTGCAACCCGGTGTATCAGAATTTACAAAAAATCATTTTTAAAAAGTTCCTCATGAAAAGCTTCAAACCTGGTGATTCAAGGTATATGTTGAAAATGGAAAAGGAGTTTTATGAAAGGAAAAAAAGAAATATGATTAAAGATATTAGAGACATTTTGTTCAAGGTGCTGAGTGCATGCCACAAGAATTAGTACCAGACCAATATTGTTTCTAATTCAAGTTGAACTAGTACAAGTTTGAAAAAAATGATGTCAAGCTTGGAGTTGATTCTGAGGACGCAGTTTAGAAAATAAAAAGTGAATTGGATATAATACATAAATTGGCAGAATAACATCAGGTTAAATTTAATACATGAAATTGGCCAAAGTTGTGCAAAGGAAGACAAATGAGCTAACTATGTGTTCCATGAATAATGTTGAAATACTTAAGGTGAAGATGTCCTGGGGTCTTCAGTCTGTAGAAATTGCTATGCAGTGACACTACAGCTGGAATGTACATGCATTCTTCAAATGTGATCACAAAGCAAGAGCATATGGGCATTAAAAAATCTACAGCAAGAACAGACCACATAGCCAACCAAGACCACTTCCTGCATGATTATTCCATCATTAATTTTTTTCCCCATGTCACTTGTTATTTTACAAACATTTAAGTTTCTTCCTTAAGCTCCTTTAAAAATAAAAATCTAAAAGCACTATCAAGATTCTATACTCCTCAATAACTCTTCTCAACAGTTGTCAATCAAACTCCTCTTTAAATGCGTGATTTGGCTCAGAATCAATTACCTTTTCTAGCAGAGTGTTTCACAGTATCCCTTGGGAATTATTTTTTTCCTAATCTTTAATCCTGCTTCAAGTTTGTATATATTTTGTACTTGCATTATCTAGTCCTATTCTTGTTGACCACCATAAATAGCTTATTTATTTCCATCTCGTGTATACTTCTCATTAATTTGATGACCTGTATAATGACTCATCACAATCTTCTCCTACCCAGTAAACAAAAGTTGCCAGTTGATGCTTACTTCATAATTTAGTCCCCTAATTACTGAAATAATCTAGGCTGTTCTTCTCTGAATCATTTGATAGGATAACCAAAACTGAGCACTAGGGGCCAGATTTTTGCAGAGTCATGGAGACTCTATGGTCCTTTAAAAATGGCAGACCAGACCCAATTC
Organism: Carcharodon carcharias; assembly: GCF_017639515.1. Taxonomy (NCBI): domain Eukaryota; kingdom Metazoa; phylum Chordata; class Chondrichthyes; order Lamniformes; family Lamnidae; genus Carcharodon; species Carcharodon carcharias. The sequence goes on along the minus strand of NC_054467.1, from coordinate 217,717,472 downwards.
CAGGATTTCCACCCCCATTTAAGGTGCAAATTTTCAATGGCACAGGAGAAGGGTGCAGCAGTGAGTCTGCACCCTGCACTGCCGATCTGGCCAGCTCCATTGCTGAGATAAGCATCTCCTAGTCATCCTCAATTTTCGTGGAATCCGGCCAGCTTCTCAAGGACTTGTGGCTCATGGTCCCTCAAAGAAATTGCGAACCATAGTCTGAACACAGGAAGCTTTTCAAAAGGTTTTACCCATGCCCCAATTCCTACTCATTCCCCTCATCCACCCCCAATGGCACCTCATACCTTCCATGCCAACCCATGCCCCCACCCACTCCTAATGGCTCTCATGCCAACTCAACATTTCCCTGCCCATTCACCCAGTATGTACTCTGTACAGAACAAATAAACCATACAGTAGCAATAGCATGTGAGGAAATGCTTAAAATAACCAGCCATTCACAACTTTCTTCAAACAAATGCAGCTGCAATGACCCTATAAAATTGTCAATCAACCAGACCTTTAAAGTATCAATAGCAGTAACTATAAGCACTTGACAGTTCTTTATCTTTTGTAAAAAAAAACATTGAGCCAGTGACAAAACAGATTACAGAAAAATAAGGCTTGTAAATGCTATCAATCAAGCAACATTTTCCCTTCTGTGCGCCTGTTTCAACAAATAAAGCCTTTATGGAAGTCTGGGCTTTCATCCAAGTCTTATTATGCATGCTTTTTTAAAACATTTACAAACATGGCATTGCTACTTTTGGGCTCATTAGTTCTCTGCAGAGTGCTAGGAGTTGGAGGGCCATTGGGGTGAGTGGGGAGGCATGGGTTGGCATGGATGGGGCATGGGGAGTGGGGGGGGCGGAGTATGAGGGGCGAGGGCTAGAAAGCCTCATATTTAACAAAACAATTGGGACAAAGTCCTAGAGAACTGAGGCAATCCCTTGTAAACAGCCTGCCTCACCATTCTTCAGCCCCTGTGGCCACCTCCAATCTGTGTCTGGGCTTGACTCTATCCCACATCCGTCCACCCCTCAAGCTACCCGCCTCGATGAAGAAAATCCAGCCCAATGTTTCATATCCACCACAAACTGCCTCTTAATTACTGTCTCACAGAATACTTAATTAGAAAATCAAACTTTACAAAAGAAGAGCAATTAGAAGAATCCATGTCACACAGACATATATATGTGGGCTATATTCTCTACAATTGCCCTGTTAGTTCCTCAAGGAAATAACTGACTAACACAGCGCGTTACAAGTATAAGGAAAGACACAGAAGATTAAACTCTTGACGAACTAATTGGTTCGAGTGTTGCTAAAATCAGAGGAATGTCATTCGGGAAGTGAAACTGTTCAGGAATTGAATTATGTAAGGTTAGATCACTGTTCTAGAGTCAGGAAGGCTGATGATAATACTAATCTAATAGTGATAGGCGGAGGGAAGGCTTTTATGGCTTGGTGTCCAAAACTGGATCTTACACTGCATACAATTTCTGCCATTGTGTACTTTGCTGACTTAATTAATCCCCTGTTAAAAATAACATTTCCCATAAGAGAGCTGTGTTAATTGTCTCCTTAATCCATAAACCTGGGGTAGTTTCAGTCACTATACACTAAAAAAAACAATCGTGACAATACAGGCTATCAAAAATGTTCATATATCATTTCCTTTCTGATAATTACTGACCTGATGGTTATTTCCAACATTATCTGTTTCTAAGACAGCAGGGCTCAACATGGGCACAACTCCCGGGCACAACACAGGCAGGGCTGATTATTACCCAATCACAGTTTTTACTGTTTGATTCTCCTCATACATTGGCTGCTCTTGTACAGAATTGTCAGCCAACAGGGATTGCATGGTGGGTAGGGAGGCTTAAGATGGAAAATGTGAGAAAATGTAATGGAACACCCAAGTGCTTCACATAGTTACCTTCATTGGTAAAGATTTAAAACTGATGGGAAGTTGATCTTGTAGACTCTCTAGGGCAGAAAACATACCCATTTTTTCTGGGATCTGCATCAGCTGGCACAGCTAGAGTTTAAATCCACATTACCAAGAGCCAAGAGAAAAAAAAAACATAGACCATTCCATCACGGTACCATAAAGTTCCAAAAGGAATAGCTCAGCTCAATGAATTTCTTTGTAACTGATCAGTAATTTTCCACTTTAACAAGCCAAGCTGTGACCATCCAGTGCAAGGTACCTAACTCAGTAGAACAACATAAGAGGGTGATTTTTTTGCCCAAAGCATTTGGTACTAAAGTGGCCCAGATGGAGTTTTACACTGCAGTGCCGGTTCAGTCCACATTTAGTGCAAAACGTCACCTTGCTAAAGAATTTGAAGCCCGTGCTAGGAAATGGTGCCCAGAGGTTCATTAAACAGCCGCTTAAGATGCCTGCAAGTGCTCAATAAAGACACCGCTTGGCATTGCGCTAGCTAGCTCTTGTCCTAACAGCTGTTTGGGGCTAAAAATGGTTGATCTTAACTGCTATTTAAAGGGATACTCACTTGCAGCTAACTGTGGAGAGGACCTCAGAAACACTGAGGAGACTTTCTGCGACACTTTGTCACAACGTGACTTCCGGAAATTCTCTGAAAACCTGACCTAAAAAGTCCTGTCCCGCTGCACTTTATAAGGGTCACCAGGAGAAAGGGAGTGCTTAGTCACTGGCATTTAATTAGGGGGCTCTCTTGGCTTGGACAAAGAATCAGAGGAGGATGGGATGTGAGGCTGAATAGCAGATCTACTGCAGGAAAGAGGGACATGAGGGCGAGGACTGTGAGGAGATGTGTTTCCCCTCTGTGGATACATGGCACCATACTTCTTTTGGGCTCCTCCACCAGGACCTCAAGTGCCACATCCAGGAACATGTGCGTCCTCGTCCTCTTAGTCCCTGAACCATCCTGAAACCTGCCACTGTGCAAACAAGAGTACTCCACACCTTTAGTGGAAGTGAAGACTCACAAGAAGACCCCACAAATACTTCTCAATGAAAATTATTCCTAATTAATACTTGGGTGCTAAACCTGCAGTATTCTGGTGAGCACCTCTTAAGTTCAAACAATGGTTATAAGCAATTACCAAAACTGTGTATTACACATCCAGGCTTTCATACAGGCTAGTCTTATTAGCCCAGCATCCATTTAGTGCATGTTTTAATCCAAGCATTGTTTTCATTCAAATGCATTAGCTGAGAAAGTAAATCCAATCCTAGAATGGACAGCATCTCATGAAATTTAAAAGCAAAATACTGCGGATGCTGGAAATTTGAAATAAAAACAGAAATTTCTGTAAAAACTCAGCAGGTCTGGCAGCATCTGTGGAAAGAGAAGCAGAGTTAACATTTTGAGTCTGCATGACTCTTCTTCAGAGCTCTCAAGAAAAGTCTTATGAACTCGAAATGCTAACTCTATTTCTCTCTTCATAGATGCTGCCAGACTAGCTGAGTTTTCCCAGCATTTTCTGTTTTTATCTCATGAAATTTCCTGGGTGTCAAAATAATGGAACAGTCATACTGCCTAAGTATGTGAACTTATTTTTAACTGCCAGTCTGATAAGATGCAGTATTCTTTCCTGAATCAGAAGATTTGTGCTTATCCACTATCCACATCCTCCCCCAACCCAGCAGAGCTTGAGCATTTGACTTAAACTGATTCATCAATGTAGTACTAAGGGTATGCCACTTTGTCAGAGCTGTCATCCTTTGAATAAGAAATAAAACATAGGTAGTATTTGCCTGTTCAACTGGATAATACTTTTTCAAAAATAGGTTAGTGAGCTTGCCTACGTTTTAATTTTTCAATTTTCTTCATTCTCTTTGGAAGCCGAAATGGCACACAAATAGTTCTCTGACCAAGTGAAGCATATGCCTCAGGTCAGAAAAGATAATAAATACTTGCTAATCCTGACACTGAGTGATAGCTTTCCACTTTCTATAACAATATTCAGATAGACCAGCTTTAACTGGGTGAAGGCCGAGATCTAATGTCATTTGCAGTTAAATGGTTTCCAGATGTGATTAAGTAAGATTTCTTACATACGTAGTTGGGTTTGAGAATGGTAAATAACTCTCATTAGATTTTCAATTCATGGAAAAAGCTGTCATCGCTTCATATAATCATAAAATGTGAAAAACATAAGATCTGCACAGTGATCTTCATTTCCCATTTTATATTTTTGCTTTTCTTTCAAGCTGTTTCATCTGTCCACAGAGAAGCCAGTATTTAATGAATTTGTTTTCCTAAATTCAACAGTGAACTTTGTGTAACCAAAACATGCTTATAACAAATGGGAGTCATATGTTAGTCACAACTGTTTGTGTAAATATACATCAAATACTGTATGCAGCAAGACTGTTTCTCTGTTTCATGATTGGAACATTAAAAAAATTCATGAAGTTATATTTCCCCAAATAAGTAAACTTTATCACTTATCATCCTATTGCTTTCAGTTTAAAGCAAGAACAGACGAACATAGAGCAGGAGTAGGCCACTCAGTTCCTTAAGCCTGCTCTGCCATTCAATAAGATCGTGGCTGATCTGTATATAACCTCAACCCCACATTCCTGCCTACCCTGATAATCTTTCACCCTCTTGATAATCAAGAATCTATCTCGGTCTGCATTAAAAATATTCAAAGTCCCTGTTTCCACCGTCTTTTGAGGAAGGGAGTTCCAAAGACTCAAAACTCTCAGGGGAAAATTTTCTCCTCATCTGTCTTAAATGAGCGACCTCTTATTTTTAAACAGTGACCCCTAGTTCTAGATTTTCCCTTAAGAGGAAACCTCCTCTTTACATCAACCCTGTCAAGACCCCTCAGGATTTTAAAGGTTTCACTCAAGTCGCCTCTTACTCTTCTAAATTCCAGCAGATACAAGCCTAGTTTGTTCAACCTTCCCTCATAAGACAACCCACCCATTCCTGTTGAAGAGTCATACGGACTCGAAACGTTAACTGTGTTCCTCTCCGCAGATGCTGTCAGACCTGCTGAGTTTTTCCAGGTATTTTTATTTTTGTTTTGTATTTCCACCATCCATTCCTGGTATTATTCTGGTAAACTTTCTCTGAACTGCTCCTAATGCATTTACATCTTTCCTTAAATAAGGAGACCAACATTGTACATAACACTCCAGATGTGGTCTCACCAGTGCCCTGTACAACTGAAGCATAAACTCCCTATTTCTGTAATCAATTCCGCCCCAAAGTAATTGATAAACGTTCTATTAGTTTTCCTAATTACTTGCTGTACCTGCATACAAGCCTTTGCTCTCACCACCCTCTGTAGTTAGAAAAGGTCATGCCTGAATATCTAACCCTATCTTTTCCCTGATCAACCTGCTATGCTCATATATTCTATTTTTATTTCAGATTTCCATCATTTGCTGCTTTTCTTTTTAATCCTTTTTTTTTGTCATTCTCTGAACAGATAACAGGGGAAGAGGAATAACTGTTAACTTATTGAGAAGATCAGTCTCTGTTTTCAGGCTTAGTTGATCAGCTTCAACGCCTCTATAAGGAAATAGCCATTCTTCCATTCCAAAGTCAATTCAACCATACTTGCTTTGGTAAAACACTGACTGCATCATATTTTCTAAAGTCTACCAGCTTTTGAATAGAAATAATCGACTGTGTCATCCAAGCTTTAATCCCAAGTCTGTGTTAGGTTAATTGTTACAGTGTGATGGTTACTATGGTTTGTCAGTGTTTCTGGGCTAGGCAGGAGAAAAACAAAGTCAAGATTTCTGCTCCTGATTACATCCCAACCAGTCCTGTTTAAAAATGCCCGTGTGTGTGGACAGCAGATGATCAAGATCAGGTGCGATGCCTTCCAAGAACGTCACGGAAATTCAGTAGAAAAGGGCTCATTGTGGGTTGAGTCAGCACTAGCTTCAAATTGGAGCAATGGGGCAGAACCTCCGAGGAGTGACAATCACAGTCGGAATGCCAATCAGCTCCTTTTCTTTCTTACCATAGTCAAGGGCTGCACCATCCTCGTCCGATCTTCCAACTTGGACTTGGGATTAAAGCTTGGATGACACAGTCGATTATTTCTATTCAAAAGCTGGTAGACTTTAGAAAATATGATGCAGTCAGTGTTTTACCAAAGCAAGTATGGTTGAATTGACTCTGGAATGGAAGAATGGCTATTTCCTTATAGAGGAATTGAACCTGATCAACTAAGCCTGAAAACAGAGACTGATCTTCTCAATAAGTTAACAGTTATTCCTCTTCCCCTGTTATCTGTTCAGAGAATGACAAAAAAAAGGATTAAAAAGAAAAGCAGCAAATGATGGAAAGCTCAGTGCAGCGGGTTCCGGAGGCCTTGTGTTGAGGGCCGCAGCATTGGGGGAAAGGAAGCCACGCCTCCTTTTTACGGCACTAGCTGTCGTAAAGCAAGTTAATTTTAAAGGTCCATCCATTTTGAGCAGCCAGGGAGAAATGTGTAAGATAAGTGTGTCTGAGATTAGGGTGGGCCAGAGGGCGGTTGAGTGGTCAGCTGGGGTGTTCAGCTGGTCAGTGGGAGTGGGTTGGGTGGCTGGGGGCCGGGGAGGGGGGGAGGTGGGTTGTCAGGGGTATAGTGGGGGGTGGTTGCTGTCAAGGGATGGTCAGGGGTTCGGCAGGATATTTTGGGGATGGGATAGTTGGTGATAGTGGTGGTGGTGGTGGTGGTGGTTGGGGGGGGGGGGGGGCGGCGGTGAGGATCAGTACTATAGTTAACCAGGAGTTAGAAATGGTTTTAATTCTTCCAAATTTTCTATTCTGCTAAAAGAGTCAGAACCACCTGAGATCTCCAATTTAAATCAGAGTATCGGATGGTTCCAGGTGCAGGCTAATTGTCCATCGGAAATTCAAACTTCCCGGTCAATTCCCATGGAGTCCTTACACGGGGGCTTTCGCGTGTCCCCCAGCACATCTTCTGGGGTACCTCCAAGATATGACCCTCCAGAGGTCAGAAATTGTGGGTCATAAATTCTCAATTTCCTCAGTTCCTCACATCCTTTAATATTTTTCTTCAATCTCTTAAAAGGTGATTGAATTGGCTTCAGTGGCAAACTGTGGTAATGTAATGGTCTTTTGTATGAAAAAAACTTTAATCTGACTCTCTTCTGCTGTAACAAAAAGTTTATTTTCCCTTGTTCTGCCAGTGTAAATTATCTTCTGTCATTTATGAAAATATAAAATTAATGGGCAGAACTTGTCCAGCTGTTGCACTAATTCAGTCCCACACCATGATGACTGGACTAGCAGTGACGGCTGGACTAGCAGGACTACACACTTTTCTGCCCCTCCCTCCTGTAGCTATGCAATCTGTCGGAAGAGACAAAAAAGATAGAAAGATAGGCCAATAAGAGGAAAAAAAGTACTCTGGACCCCTTTAAATGCTCTGTTAAATCTTTTTTAAATGGTGGAAACTTGCATTGGTTCTCTCCCTTAACTTTTTCTGCTCTAGAAAGTACAGCCTTAGTTCTTCAAGTCTCTTGACAAAACCATATTCTCTCATCCCTGGGCAAAAAGCCTGATACTCACTCTTATGCCTCACAATTGATCACAAATATGGGCAAATAGATGGAATTCAGCACCCATAAACCCATAGCTCAGCATAAATCACTGACTTTAGAAGACAAAACATAAATACTGGGCAGAAGCCCATCCATTACTGTTATTATTATTCAGTGTAATTTTAAAATGATACATATTTTGAAAACATGCAATAATGAACACTTCAAAAGTCAGGGAAATCATAGGAACACTCATGAGCATTCATAGAGAATATGAATGATTGCTGAAAGTGGTGCAAGGAAAATGAAGTAAAAAAGACACAGGGAAGAAGCATCCGATGCAGAGCTGTACAGTGTGGAGTTTGGGATCTTGAAACACTCTTAATTTGTTGGAATTTATCCTGTTCTCATTGTTGTCCCAAACATTTAAAGCATGTTAAACCCAAAAACATTAGAGAGGAAACAGTGGCCCATTCATATGCTTCACCCTGTGAAAGAAATACCTCAGGTCATAATTACAATGCAATATATCACAACTGGATTTTGTGTTTAATATTTACACTATCCAACTAATGCATTTAGAAACCAACCCTCAAAAGTTTTTTAACCAACTGTTATGACTCGAGTTCCTGCTAATTGCAGAGTGGAGGTCGATGCCAACTGTGAACATATTACTTCTGTCTCTGGCAAAAGGAAATCATCCTCACGTGGCATTGCTCATTTTCAATTTATTAATTCACAGGATGTGGATGTTGCTGGCGAGGTCAGGACCTACTGCCCTTCCCTAATTGCCCTTGAAAAGTGGTGAGCTGCCTTCTTGAACCACTGCAGTCCATGTGGTGTAGGTACATCCACAGTGCTATTATGGAGGGAGTTCCAAGATTTCAACCTAATGACAGTGACACCTGAAGGTGTTTTAACATTTGAGGAGTTGGGTGGGGCGGTGTGTCTCTGGTTATGGTAATGATGGGGAAAGGATCCAAAAGTCTTACACCACTTGGAGTGTGTGCGCAGAAGTACACCAGCATTGGTAGCCAGACAAGCTCACAACAAGATTATCCAATTGTCTCCTAGTATCAGTTTGGTCAGCATCTGAAACTGTATTTTTAATCATAGAATTCTGAATTACTATTTCACCATCTGTGTGCCTCCATATAAATTACAATTGAAGTATTTAGAGTGTTTTCTGTGCTTAAAACCATTTTCAGTCAAGCAAGGGAAGGACTGAGGGGGTGGGGGTGTGGTGGTTGAGGGAATGATGTTTACAGCAATGAAAAAACTGATGGCCAAAAATGGATCTAGCGATATATCAATTATGTGTAGAGAATGTGTGGAGACATCTTGGTCATTCGCATATATTTTGGTCTTTCTCAACATTTTTCCTTCAGCTCCATATTTATGTATTTCTTTTATATCTGACACACATTCACCATCGCTGAATCTTTCATCACATATCAGTCTGCTCAATGACTATATTCAGAAATATTTGATTGGCTGTAAAGCATTTCCAGATGCTTTGAAGTCATGAAAGGCACCATATAAGTGCAAGACTTTGTCTCTGTGTCTCACACACTGTTTACTCATCCACTTTTCCTTACATTTATTTTGCATCTTGTTTTTATCCCCATTTCTGGTTTTCTCTCTTCACCCTCTTAGCTTTTCCTTTCTCAATGATCTTCTTGGTCACTGTCTTCGTCTCTTTTTTGCTTCTCCCTCTTTCCTCCTCTCTCCCTCTTCCTCTTTTCACCTATTGTGTTCTTTCTTTTCTCCTTTACCATCTCTTCTCTGATGCCTCAGAAGCAAAAGAAATTAAATATGTTGATGGGCATAGATTTCAGGTAGCAGGAAGCATCATCCCAGCGAGGAATTGTCAGAATAAGGAATGGCCACAGAGAAGCCTTGGGACAAAATTACCATGTTCATGGGCAGGATTTTCCACCCGCTAGGGGAGGGGAAGTTGAAGTGCAGGCGCATGGAAGGGGAGGAATCCCTAAACCCGAGAGTGTGCTCTTTCGCTCACGCGCATGAAAGAGCGCACTCATTTCTCTGAGGCTAAGTGCTGCTAAGCAAATGATAATGCATTTGAGACACTGCTGAAGAGTATTTTAACACAAAAGTTAAACCATCAAATCTATTTAAAATAATAATATTTTTGCATATAGCACACATCCTGCCCGTGGATGAGGTTTCATGCTTTTTCTAATGCCCGCCGGGGCTCCTAGCCTGCTCGCCAACCTTAAGGTTGGACGGGCAGATCCATTAATTACTTAAATGACTCTGTCAATGGCCTCAATTGGTCATTGACAGGTTGGCAGGCGCACAGCTGATTTTGCTGAGCCCCCGCCGACCTGAAAATTTAAACGGGGTGTGGTGACGTCGGGAGTTCCGCCTGACATAACTGCGCGTAATTTTATGCATCAGCGAGTGCCCCCCCACCCCCACCCCGACGGGAAAATCCTGCTCCATGAGCATACAACTGACTATCAAACAAAAGGGCTAACCCAGAAAAAGAGTGAAGAAAAAGAATCATAGCATGACCCACTGATATCTATAACTTCAAAAGTAAAAGGAAAAGTACAGAAGTGAATGAGCCTTGCAAAAAGGAGAGCAGAGGACAAAGAGACAGCAGGGAATATATATGGTCAAAATGACTGCTGGAGTTAGACTAAAGAAGAAAGCTGGGAGGACCAAGGCTGTGGCTGATCACATGATCCAGTCAACCTATCAGGGATGAGTATCAGCAACAGCATATGAAAGCCCACATTAGACACTCAATTAGAAAACTGAGTTATAGTTCTGTATAATAAATAGGAAAGGATAATTGAAGCACAACAGAATAGCGCATCACAGGAATAGTGCCACAGAACAATTAGGGCAAGTGTAGCACTCACAGGAAATGTGTGTTATATGCAAAAATATTATTTTGAATAGAATTGATGGTTTAACTTTTGTGTTAATATACTCTTCAGTAGTGTCTCAAATGAACCCTATTCAAGTAAAAGTTACATGAAAACCTAGTTTAGGGTTCAACCTTTTGCATTTATTGCTTATTTAAATTTAGCATTTGCTAATTGTAGCAAAAATGATCCTTCTTTTTGCATTTCAATTTACTGCTGCTGGAAGCAAGAGGTACATGTCAACAACGCGTGATGTCAGTAAAAGAGGGAGTAGTGCGATCTGTTTATTTTATTTCTGACACACCAGCTGTCTGTACTTGCCAGGTTTTCCTAAATGCAGCTCCATTGATTCATCTGTGGCCCTGTGCTACGACTGGGAAAGAAGGCTGCTGTCAGGATATTCAATCACATCCGTTACTCTTGTGGCCAAAATATAACCTATCACCTTACACAATTTTTGTTATATAAAGTTGGTACATTTTTATCTTCAGAATTTGGTGCATATATTTGTGCAATGGAGCCACATGTCAGAAATGTGGGCAGATAGATGCCATGCATTATCATTCATTTCTTTATTGGGTGGAAAATCATGGGGCTTATACATCCAATTCATGATAATGTTCTCCTGGTGAGCAAGGCTTTGCACTAGCTGGGAGCACAGAGTGAAAACATACCTCAAATAGTAAGATAAAATGGTACAATCGAAACATAGCAGTTAATATATATATTCATACTTTATACTGCTCAAATCACAAATAGATATATTTAGAAGTAGGTGCATTATTAGGTTGTATGTACTGCATGTTAAGGATAAGCAATCTTGCTACTTGTGCCCTTATGTTAAAAAACACATTTCATGTAAAAACGGTTTTAATAAATATTTCTTCTGAGGGAGCCAAGCAACTACTGAAGATTTAAAACAGTCATGAATTAATAAATAAAAACTAAATATTACCTATTTATAAATATATACATATTTACACACACACATCAAACTGGAGGTACAATGGTTTGTATTATCCATTAAGTGCTTGCATCATTCCCTCTTGTAGTAGTTCCTATTCTTACCCTGGTCATCAGAGAGTGCCAATGATTAGAGGCCACTTCCCCAGTGGAACAAAAAGTAGGATTAAAAAGTATCATCAGTGAAATAGACTACATTGATACACAGAACAGAAGCTTGGGAGTAACAAATGGTGTTGGGACTGGCAACAGTTGCAACTCAAAATGATAAAGAAGCTCTACAGGCTAGAAATAATGTTTTGGGGCTGGGGTTCACAGATCTATCTATAAAATATTAAAAATTGCAGTGACTGTAAACACAGAACATTATCTTAAATTAAGTCAAAAACAGGCCACAAATTTACATTGGCAAAACAAGCTTCAAAGGATATAGTGGAGAGATCTTAGTTACCCTGTTTTGTACATTTATCACCATCTGCCAGGTGTGCAGGGATGCCTAAAATGCTACTGAGTTTTACAGTGGGAGGGTTAGAGAGATTAGTATTGATGGGCTAAATGGCATCTTTTGTTCATGTATTTTTTTATCCTCTTTTGAGAAAAACTGTTTACACTTGGTGTGGCTCAAGAGTCAACGTATCCCTGACATCCAGTTGGCTATCCTCTACATTGTAACCCTCAGGTGCAAATGCATCTCCACTAATTTCACTAAGTGGTTGGTCTGTACAATAATCGCGTAGGACTGACACCATTTCACCTTGGGCTCAACGGTTTTATTTTTAAAACAAAGAGAACCTAAGCCACAATCCTACCATTAATCCTACCAGTTCTGATGAAAGGTTATTAATCTGAAACGTTAACTCTGTTGTTCTATTCACAGATGCCATTTGATATGTTGAGTATTTCCAGCATTTTCTGGGTTTTTTTTCAGATTTCCAGCATCGCTTTTGTCACAATCCAACTGGCAAAAGAATGCTTCTTAGGTAATTCTAGCACATCAGATTCCACTACCCTAGATAGACGTCTACACATTGCACAATGTTTATTTATCTATTTACCATGATACAATTAACTCCCAGTGCCTCTTTTAAACAACAACATGGCCTCAATTTCTCCAGTCTTTTCAATACCTCAGTCCTCTGACACCAAGGAACCACCTCTGTAGCATAACATGAATGCCTTCCTTATCTTGTTGATTGGATACTATAATCAGTCAACTGAATAATGTGGTGGTGGTGGGGGGTGGGGGTTGGGGAGAGGGAGCTGGGGGGGTGGGAGCGTGGATGGCATAGCCCTCTTGCACGCCTACCCCCCACTCTCCCCAACTCCGGAAACAATGTCGCTGTGGAGCCAGCAAATTCCATGGTGACCTACTCCTTCATTAGTCCACCCCATAAAGCCCTGTGGGGTGGACTAATGAAAACCTAGTGAGACTTCTGCCGGCCAATCTGATTGACCAGCAGCTCCATCAGTGCAGTGCCAGCAAGGCGTCAGTGGAAGCTGCCAGAACTACAGGAGATGATGATGATCAAGGCTAATAGAGCGCCGGAGCAGGGACTCTAGGTTAGGGAGGAGGTTGGGGGTTATGACCTAAGGCGGGGGGCCATCCTGCAATCGGCAAATGGCAGCCCACGAAAAGTAACCCCCTCTTCCTTCCCACTCTTTAAGCATCAGGGTTAAAAAAAAAACTGGCTTCCTGCTCCCGCCCTGCTGCCCATGCCAAACGTTTTATGGTGTGGACAGCATATTATCAGGGTCAATTGGCTTGATAACAAACCTAAGTGACCTTTGATTATTCATTTAAATATGACGGGCAGGCTGCCAATTTCGGTGAAGTATTATGGTGGAGAACTTAGTGGTGGGATGGGTGCCTGTCCTATTTTATATGCCACCTTCCCCGCGGGAAACATGCTCTCCGGGGTCAAGTAAAAGTCGGCCCAGTGGTGCTGATTTGACTTCATAATTCAGCATTCTATTTCCATTCTAGAGATTATCTGGTCTTTTACCTCATTGCTATTTGTGGGACCAACAATTTGGCTTCATTGGCAAAGAAGCTCTTTGCGATAATCTGAGGTCTTAAAAGGTGTTGTGTAATTGCAGGTTCTTTTCTTGCAATAACCACATGCCGCAGGAAAATTACTTAAAATGGATTTTTACATTAGGTACAGGCATTGCAATATCTGTACAAAATTCTGCAGTAACTTATATCTAAACAATGCACTGTCCAATGGATGCATACTTCAAGTAAGTCCACTTTTACGTGGTGCCTTCCATATGTGAAGTAAAAGAGTTGTCTCTGCCAATTTTCTTTCCTCCTCCTGTTGCAGGGTCATAAGGTACAGTTCCGTAGGTGCTAGCTGCTCTTGCCCAAGTTTTAATTTTCCATGTTAGGCAAGATGGCAATTTTTAGCAGGTTATTTAATGTGACTCTGCTTCAGTCCTCATCTAAAATCCATGTGTGCATGTTATCCAGTACAGAACACTTTAAAAAGTGATTGGAAGCAAGAACTCTAACTTGCTTTTCCCTTTCTAGCCCAGACGCACTGAAGCCAGTAATACGGTTCTTCCTGCTATTATGAGATCATCTGACAACAGCAAATTAACCTCAAGACTTTTCTGGTCTGCATGACATAGCACTGCACTACCTTTACCAACTGGGCCAGTGATGGAGGTAGAAACAAAGCTTTGAATAATATAAATTTCTTTTATTAATTCACTTAAGAAAACATGGAAGTAAAATAAAACAAAAAGCACACTAAAGTACAAGGATCAATGAGGCACTTTCTTTGTTTCCTTAGTTGTATCAGCTGCATTGCCATTACCTATTAATTCCTCTGTTTGCTAATTTTTACATTTATTCAGATGGGACACACTTAAAGTAAAATAAATTGTTCTCAATTAAATGGAATTGTCGTCTTCCTCTTCCTATCATACCCAATTATTACCTCATAATCAGCCCTTTCGGGAGTTGGTGTAGAATTGATCTGATCTACAAGCTTAAATGTTCTCTGCTGCAACAAATGTGACAGTAATTCCCTTTATAATTTAGTCTTGTTTTTGACCTCTTTTTCCTTATTTCATTATTTGGCATAGCTAGAGATTTAAACAAAACTCTGTTTTAGAGAGTGTACATAGTTACGCCTAAAGCTAAGACATTTTATAATTCTTTACTTGCCCAGATATGGAAGTAGCTTTTAAAAAAGTATCAGAAGGAAAAAAAGCTGATCCTGGATAGATCATTGCGTCCTTCTCCAATTCCAGTACCATGATTTCAGTCAAGTATAATACTGGGCATGTGAGATTTTTATACTGCGTTCTACGTCTAAACTGTGAAAAGCACCCAGAATATTATTATGTGTTTCTTTTGTTAGTCCCAACTTTGGCCATCTCGAGAGAGCATTTTTAGCTGCATAATAGTAGAGTGAAGTACTTGTGGTTACATGTCTGTCACTAACAGTGGGAGCAATTTAAGGTGATGAATTAATAGTGTCACACAAGAAGTACATCAGCTTGACTGCATTTTATTTTGGTGTATGGGTACCAATATGCTAAATAAGCCCAATGACAACATTTTAGTATCCAAAGTGTGAAAAATGATCTGCTAATCCTGCAGAACTTTTTCACACATTGAATGACAGCTAAATTAACCTAAATAACACTCTCCAATAATAAAAAAAATCATTATTTTATTAGGGAAATGCTGGCATGCAATTTTCAACTTCCCTCCTGAATTCAATTTTCTTTGCGATGTGTGTTCACAGGCACCACAAGATAACAGCTCTGAACGAAAGCGTGTTCATTTTACAATCTTCAATCTGATAAGGTCTTTTCTTTAATATTATAGTTAGTTATTTAATTACATTCACTTTTTGAATGAACTATTCTGAATGAAAATTAAGCCATTTTTCGACCTCCGTTTGCTGAGTATTTTTTAATATGACAATTTGTTATTAAATACATTAATTCATTGAAATAACTGTTCTGGAATGAAAACTATAGTGTTGTGACCCTCATTTGTCTTTTAAACTTATAACCTATATGCTGAATGACACTTTTTAAACTTCATTTTTCCAGGTCTGGATGAAAATTAAACCAATTATAAAGCCCTCGTTTCTGCAATATTTCTCTCTAGCTAAAAGTTACATTGCATTTCAAAAGCAATAAAATATTTCTGTACCTTTTCTCCCCACAGTATTAAAGGACTGTCAACTGAACAAAAAAACAAATGCAGAGCTGCACACCCTTGTTTTCTAACAGGACACAAGAACTTCCCCGCACCCCCCCCTAGTCATGGCCGCTACAGGGATTTTCAATTTCTTGCAGTGGCATTGTCGGCTATTGATGCTTTTGGTTGCTACGTCAGATGAAGTTTTGAAAAACTTTTTCTATGGTTGCCACAGTGATTTGGAGACACCTTTTTCCTCCTGCCCCTTCCCGCTAGCTCATGGTGGAACTCTCCTTACTGGTCATCTTTCATGGTGGCATTCTTCTCTTCCCTCCTCTACCTCAGCTCATAGCGAAAATATTTCTCCCTTTCCAGGTCCTGTCCTAATTCACCCATAACTGCCATCCCAGCTGCAACCTGCTACTCCAGAAGTTCAAACACCACTGCATGCTGTCGGTGGAAATTCTTGATCCAGCAAAGAATACCCTGCCTTTCCTACAGCTCCAACATCAAATGGTGATCAGCTTTATTTTAGAATTCATTGTCTACTTTCTTCTGAAGTCACTTTGTTTTCTTCAGCAAACACCAAAATTTGATCTTTGATTGAAGTAGCAGATGCATAAGGAGTGGGTAAATTTCATCTACCTACAAGTTGCTCTTGGGTCCATAATGGCAACTGATTTCTACCACTACAATGCTTATGACATATAAACTACCTTGTCCAATTTTCCCTACACAGTGCTTAGATGTCTGCATGAGCGTGAACAGTTACACATGGTCATTTGAGCTGGAAAACACTAAAGCAGTATTCAGCTGGGTGAAGTTGATTTCCATTAAGCAGACTTCCTCAAAGGAACCAATTAGACCTAGTTTGTACAATACACCATTTGGCTCCAAGAATGTATTCAATATGGTATTGTTTAATAAATAGACCATGCACATTTTCCAACAGAGAAATGTTTAACTTTCATTAAATGCTAATAGAAAAAGTCACCAGTACAGTGGTGCAGTGATCATGATTCTTGAAGTTCAAACTACGGCATGCTGCAGGTTGTAATCCAGAGGCCTAACAATCCAGGGAATTTATGTTCAAATCCCATCATGGCAGGTTGACAATTTTAATTAAATTTTAAAAGCATGAAAATAAAAAGCTGGTCAGCAAGAAAACCAAAAGTGAGCATGATACTATCCAAATATTATAACGGTTGAATGCCCTTGATGGAAGGAAACTGGGCCTAAATGTGAGACTCCAGTTTCATACCAATGCGACTGGCTGTTGAATGTCCTCTCTAGCAGACCAGCAAGCAACTGAGTTATATCAAATCGATGCATGAAGCAAGCCCACAATCACCGCCTCAGGGCAACTGGAATAGAAGTTAGATAGCTAACCTGGTCATCAATGCTCACATCCTGAGAACAAATTTGAACAAGCTTCAAATTATTTAGTTGTTCTCAACTCCTGCATTTTTACTATCTTTTCCCATTTTCTCTGGTTCGAATGTGGTGCCCAGCAATTCCTTTCCCAAGTGACCACTGATTGTAGTGAGGGTTGGTAGTGCATGAGGAGCATCAGAGTTCAACCTGATCCTACACTGCATCAACATGTACCCACCTTTCAGCATAGATCATTGGGCCTCAATCAGGGACGAAGAACATGCCTGTCTTTTCCAGCCTTTAGGATCCTGAGGCTAACTACAGCATTCCTATATGATTCAGGGGATTTAGGGGGCAACATATCAGCATGGTTGCGGATTGTCCAGCTAACAGTAATGAAGTAGAGATAAATGGGTCTTTTCTGGGTTGGCAAGATGTGACAATTGGAATGCCATAAGGATCGATGCTCGGGCCTCAACTATTTACAAATTATATTAATGACTTGGATGAAGGGACCAAATATATGGTTGCTAAAATTGCTGATAACACAAAGCTAGGCAGGAAAGTAAGTTATGAAGAGAAAATAAGGAGGCTGCAAAGGGATGAAAGTTAGTTTGCAGGTACAGCAAGTGATTAGGAAGGCAAATGGTATGTTGTTTATTGCAAGGGGAATGGGATACAAAAGCAGGGATGCTTTGTTATAGTTTTACATGGTGTTGGTGAGACCACATCTTGAGTACAGTGTGCAGTTTGGGTCTCCTTATT
The DNA here is from genome assembly GCF_017639515.1 of Carcharodon carcharias. Lineage (NCBI taxonomy): Eukaryota > Metazoa > Chordata > Chondrichthyes > Lamniformes > Lamnidae > Carcharodon > Carcharodon carcharias. The sequence goes on along the minus strand of NC_054467.1, from coordinate 217,699,813 downwards.
TAAGAAAGGATATAAACGTGTTAGAAGCAGCTCAAAGAAGGTTCACTTGAATGGTACCTTGGATTGTGGGGCAGGGTGGTGGGGGTTACCTTATCAAGAAAAGTTAGTTAGGCTGGACCTGTATCCATTGGGGTTTAGAAGACTGAGAGGTCATTTCATATAAGATCCTGAGGGGATTTGACAGGGTGGATGCTGAAAGGACCCTAGTTTAAAAATAAGGGGTTTCCTGTTTAAGACAGAGATGAGAAGATTTTTTTCCAGAGAGTCATGAGTCTTTGGAACTCTCTTCCCCAGAAAGCGGAGGAGGCAGGGTCAATCAATATTTTTAAGGCAGAGATAGACAGAAACTTGACTAACAAGGGGTCAAAGGTTATTGGGGGTAGGTGGAACATGGAGTTGAGGCCGCAATCAGATCAGCCATGATCTCATTGAATGGCAGAGCAAGCTCATGGGGCCAAACGGCCTACTCCCACCCCTAGTTTGTATGTTTGTTTGTAGCACAGATCAAATATTGGCTTGGAAAGAGCTCAGGCTATGGATTTAGCAACTGGGCCCTCAGGAGAACGTACTGTGATCATTTAAAAAAGTCTGTGGTTTGATTTTATTGGTTAGTTTCATGCTCGTCTCATCTCATTATTGTCTTACAAATAGCTAATTGTTACATTATTCTGCTTAATTGGCAACAGATATAGTTTTTGAAAAATGATGGATCCTAGCCTCAGAGTATACTCCAGAGAAAAGGTGGGAAAGTGACCAATTGCATCACCTTTTCAACTGGTAATTAAAATGAGACTATCAAAAAAAATAGAAATAGAACCTTAGGACCCAAATTGCAAAAAGAGAAAAGGTGCCTGTTCTAGCTGGGAAAACATCAAAGAAAGCAGAAAATGCTTATATGTTTCTTGTTTCTCATTGGGAGGACATAGTCTTGGTACACTTGAAATTAAAGCTGAATGTGACTATTTTTAAAAATAGATCAAATTTGCATGCTCAACCCACTAAATTGTGTATGCTGACATTTGACACCTGAAACTCCACTGCAAGCATCGAGTGTTTTAACCCCTCCAAGTCTAAAGGATCTTTAAGTTTGAGAAAGCAAAACACTAAATTATATTTTCATAAAAAAAACTAGTACATTTGTATATGACATGTGCACCGTAATACTGGACACTCAACTGAATTTTTGGGAGTACTCCACTCGTTTGACTGATTTTCTCTAATTTCATTAAATCCTTATGAACATTGGTCAAATTGTTCTTTGGTAGTACAAAACTTAAATACAGCTGAAAAGAGAGACATGTTGCTTTGTACTCATCAGGGCAAATGCAAGAACGTCAAATTTCAAACAATCTTAACAACTGATACCACAGGAAGAAAGGGTGCTGATTGGTTGGCAAGTTGACTCTGATTGGTTGAGACATTGCTATGGGGAAAGCACTGGGGAACTATAGTCTCCCTAAACTCCCTGGTAATTCCAAAAAGGCCTAAGGCTTAAACATATTCCTTTTGTTTGCAGAGAACGAGTCCCTGTGTATCAACGAATGTCACTTCTAGCAAGTGTAAATAAGCCATGTCACAAGCTCAACTAATTATTTTAAATTGGTTGTTAGCATAGCTATTAGTCCATTTAGGATTATTCAGTAAGTGCTGCCCAATCACAGAACCATGCATAACAGTTGATGTTTTGTTTTGGGTTTTGCAAGGGCAGGCTGGTTGAGTATGGTCTGCAGACTGCCTATTATGAACAACCAAAGGAACATACTGTTTGATTCAATCAATCTTTGGGATGTAAGGCCTATATGCCTGGCATTGCACTGGCACTGACCTGGCTTTGCTTCGACAAACGTCTCTCTTTTCAGCAATATTGGTCAAATTGTTTATTCTGAATTCACATACAAACACATAAATTCTCTTTCTTTCTGTTGGAATATCTTTGGCACACTGGTTCTGTTCTTGCCCCTTTTGCAGCTGTCTGATGGCTTTACAAGACAATAGGCAGGTCATAGTTTAGAGCACTGGGCTGAATTTAATCACGGCGATGGTGGCCCCAACAGTGGGCCCGAAAGGCAGGGGCAACCCTGCCGCAGCCATTCCAGAAGCTCTAACTCAATTCAATGGCCATCCAGGCAATTAACTGCCCAGTCTCAGGGCTCCAACCCCTTAAGGATGAAGATCCTGCCTCCAAGAGCTGTTGGCCAATTGGAGGGCTGGCAGCTCCTCAGTCCCAGCAGCATCAATAGGACTGGCGGCCACTGCCTGGACTGCATTCTTAATTAGCACATTTGTTTAGATAATATCACTACCTTCAACACCTCTGTGTTCTTTTGCTTGTGACATCTTTTGATTATCTGCTCCCATGACTGCTTGCTTGTCCCTACAACCACACCACCCCCCCCCACTTCATACCCCCCCCCCCCCCCCCCCCCCCCCCCCCCCCCCCCCCCCCCCCCCCCCCACCACCCCCCCACCCCCACCAACCCACCTTAAACCAGCTTATATTTCACCCTCTCCTTGGATTCACCTAGTTCTGTTGAAGGGGCATGAGGACTCGAAACGTCAACTCTTTTCTTCTCTGCCAATGCTGCCGGACCTGCTGAGTTTTTCCAGGTAATTCTGTTTTTGTTTTGGATTTCCAGCATCCGCAGTTTTTTGTTTTTAACAGTATGACTACAGCCTGTTCACCACTGGCTTTTTACGCTTTTGTGGTGAGAGAAAAAGAGTTAATATTTCAAGGCCAATATCACCCTTCTTTGGAACACCAAAGTTCTGAAGAAGATTCATGTTGGACTCAAAATGTTAACTCTGTTTTTCTCTTCACAGATGTTACAAGCTTTGCTGAGTTATACCAGCATGTTCTGGTTTTATTTCAGATTTCCAGCATCTATAGTATTTTGCTTTTATCAGTATGCTTTCAATTGTTTTAAAGCTACTCAGTGGCCTGCTGTATTGTTTTTACATTAACATTTGAAGAGCTACCCATCTGTTCCCTCTACAGCTTCTCATCCCATAGTCCTGCAACCTGAAACAGCCCGCTTCTATCTCCTTCCCAAAATCCACAAGCAGGACTGCCCTAGTAGGCCCATCATTTCAGCCTGTTCCACTGTTCATGTCCCACTGAACTTATTTCTTCCTACCTTGGCTCTATTTTCTCTCCCCTTATTGAGTCTCTTCCCACCTACATCCGTGACTCTTCTGATGCCCTAGGTCATTCCAACAATTTCCAGTTTCCTGTCCTTAACTGCTTCCTCTTCGCTGTGGGCATCCAGTCCCTCCCATGCCCCACCAGGACAGTCTGAGGGATCTCTGCTTCTTCCTAGCAGAACAGAAGCCTGAAAATCCCCAGCCACCATCACCCTCATTTTATTGGGGGAACTTTTCTCTCATTTAACAATTTGCCCTTTAACTTGTCTCAAATAAAAGGTGTTATTATGGGTACCTGCATGGGTCCTAGTTGTGCCTGTCTTTTTGTGAGCTTTGTGGAACATTCACCCTGGAACTGGAGAACTTTTTCAACTTTGTTTCTAATCTCCACCCTTCCTCACCTTCACGTGATCCATCTCCGACATTTCCCTTCCCTTCTTTGACTTCCCCTTCTCTATTTTTGAGGATAGGGGCTCTCCTAATATGCATAATAAGCTCGCTGACTCTGACATCTTATCTCAACTGCTTCCTCACACCCTGCCTCATGGAAGGACTCTATTCCATTTGCCCAGTTTCTCTGTCTCCATTGCTTCTGTTCCAATGATAAAACCTTTCACAACAGTGCATCTGGTGTCTTCCTTTTTCCTTAACTGAGGATTTCCCCACCATCAACCCCCCACCCCACCTCACCGTGGCTGACAGGACTTCTGCTCTCGCCCCTTCCCCTCCCTCCCAAAACCACAACAGGGTTTCCCTTGTCCTCACTTTTCATCCCACCAGCCTCCACATTCTAAGGATCATCCTCCACCATTTCTGCCACCTCCAGCATAATGCCACCAGCAAACACATCTCCCCCTCCCCTGTCAGCATCCCAAAAAGACTGTCCCATCCTTGACACCCTGGTCCACTCCCCAACATTTTGTCCCTTTGCCTTTTGTTCCATGACATCTTTGTCATTTCATCTCTCCCCTTTACCCAATTCCAGATCTTCCCTTTTGCTCTTCCTCCCTCTCCCGCATTCCAGCAGCCTAAAACCCATCACATTTCTACCTTCTGTGGAGAGAAAAACAGAGTTGATGCTTCGAGTCAAATACGGCTCTTCTTCAGTTCCAAAGAGGAGTCACATTGGACTCGAAATGTTAACTCTGTTTTTCTCTCTCCACAGATGCTGCCGTACCTGCTGAGTTTTCCAGCACTTCCTGTTTTTATTTCAGACCTTCAACATCCGCAGTATTTTGCTTATATTTTACCTATCTGTTCGCTGTTCTCCACGTTCAGAAATTTCACCTGCAGCCTAAAACCAGTCAGTGGATTTGAAGGGAGCATGTCGCAAACTGAGTATGGTGAGCAGCCACTATAACCATGGCCTCCCACTCATATTGCACTCGACAGGCATTCTCAACACTATAACCATGGTTTACCACTCATACTGCGCTCTCAAGGTATTCTTAACACTGCACCAATTACCGTAATGTGATACAACCGAGGAATGAAGCATTATAGCTGAGCAGGAGCTGTTTGAAATTGACACTGAGCATGCCGGGCATTGCCCAGCAATGTATCAATTTGCTCCCCTCCAAAAATAAATCAATCAGAGTTGTACTTATCTTTAGGGTGGAGGCATGATCTGGAACCACTGTGTGTTTTTAACATTTTATGAGTTGTATGACATGTTTTTCTTTCCTTGTTGCCAAGAAATTGCACAGTGCTTTTTATGAGTTTGGAGATTAACAATATGTTTTGGAAGGGGATTGTAAACTATCCACATAGTGTTTTTTTAAGGATTGGTACCTATTATATTGAACACTGTGCTCTCATTGTTATGACAATCTTCATCAGAACAAACCTTTGACTTTTAAGCAGCATGTTTTAATGGGAGAAAGGGAAAAATGGAAAATGTGAGCCTCAAAATCTTTGTGGCTGTAGTCGAAGTAATTAATTGCTGTTCTGGAGAGTTAAGTGGAAACTTAAAAAAGACCCACCACCACGCCACCCCTGCCCCCCCAATCCCATCACACCTTTAGTAAAGTTTACCTGAGCCCTGCAGCCTCTTTTCTTGCCCAAGGTCACTTCTCCCCATTCCCCAAGCAAACCCTAGCCCTGCAGCCATTGAAAAGCCACCCCTGTCTTACGGCCAGTCTGGTTAGGTAGAGACTTGCTCATGAGCCCCCCTAAAAATGATGTGGTGCTGCCTGCGAAACCTGGCGCTAATGACCGCAAGTGCTGCCCAAAGCAAGGTGCACATCGCTTATGAGCGGTTGTGAATGAGGTTGGCATGCAATTACGCTGACATATCCAGGTGATCCAGCGTGGGGGGATGAATCTGGTGAGCATGGCTTATAATTAGATACAAATATATTAAAATGACATTCCTGACATGCGGTGGCGGGAAACACGGCCCAGCACTGACAGCTGGAGCGGACGATTGCCACCTGGTTTCATGACGGCATAAAACCAATTTTTGGGGTTCTTGCCATATTGTCCACTGTCGCCCACCATGACACCCGAACGCTAATGGGGGTGAAAAATTCTGGCTATAGAAGTGGGAGGAGAAACACATACAAAGACAGATGGAGAACAGCCTGGGAAAAAGGCAGGTAAGTGAAAGAGGAACAGGCATACAGAATAAATATCACACAGCTTTACTTTAAAGCAAGCTCTTTCACATCAATAATGAATTAGAATCATCAATTCAAACCAAAAAGGTTAAAATTTTCCTGGCAAACTCAACACTCCCCCCTTCTCTCATCCCACCCAACCCTCCTCCCACCATGTGGTGGTGTTGACTGATATATTTTATGGTACATAAGCAGAAACTACTGAAGCTTTGGTATTCACTGTAATCTAAAAAAAATCTCTCTGCCTAAAAATGAACTTAAAGGGTCTTTCTTGAAGCCTTGGCAGAGAACAGTATGCCCTTTTGTTTGCTTCTACATGCCATGTTTTTCCAAGCTATCAAAAAATGTAATTCAGCAAGTTAAGAAACCACTTCCAAAAGCAGACACACACTGCTGCTTTGGAAACATAAATATCTACCTGTACTCATTAAATCATGTGTCACCTGTGAGATACTATGTCTGAAATAACATACATGAATATACAGAGCCACAAGAGAGGTTTTTTGCTTTGTCATGTTTGTCATCTAAAACTCGGACTAAGAAACTGAAATCTTTATTTATATGGAAGTAAAAATTATTTAATTATGTGTTCGTCGTCTGATATTCAAGCTACAATTAACCAAGGTGACCGGATTATGTTCTGCCTAAATTAAACAATGCTGAGTGCATAATCATTACAATCCATTGTATTTGAGCTCAATGTATCCTACTTAATCTTGCACATCTTAAATTAACATCTTTTGCAATGTAATATAGAAATAGGTATGGAAAGAAGATGGGGAAAATGGGGATAATTGTGGTTTCTGAATTGAAATAGCTGAAGCTTATGGGTTAGGTTAAGAAAGAGAATTAAGAGGCAACAAACAGAAAACACAAACCACCAAAATGAAACTAAACAGAAAAAGTGGCGGAAGATGACTATATGATGACCTGAAGTATTTTAATGTGATTTTAGTTGGGCAAGTCTGATTCCTTTCTCAGTGTTGTCCTGCCAGTTCCTGTGTATTAAAATGGGTTCTCTACAAGGTTTTGAGACAGAAAAACACATATGCCAATAAGCTCATCACCACTGATCATGCACATCAGTAAAAACCATCAACAGTGCTAAATCAGGTGAAGGGAATGTTTTCTTAAAAAGGCCGCAGTCCTCTGTTTTACAGAAAAAACAAAGCTAGTACACTCAAGCGTCACATGGACACATGGACAACCTCAGGCCGTGACAAGGCTGCTAGCATACACTGACAGGAAGGAATGCTCTGTTATACAGTGCTGCATGAGAGGAATCAGGGGCTGGATTAAGACATAAAAACTGTGCCAAAACAATTCAAAGGGATTATCTTTTGTAATACAAGAAAACTGAAATGAATTAACCCTTTTGGCATATATGCCTTTAAAATAAGCTGAATACAGTTTCAGCAAACAAGGTCACCTCAGAGAAAAGATTAATGGCCTGAATATTTAAGGAAGTATTGATAATAAAAGTATTACCTTTTTCTAAACACATTGTGACATAGTTCATTTTAGAGTAAAAGACCACAACTCAGCTAGTGTATAAAAAGATCTCAGGTTAAAAAAATCCACAAGAATATAGTTTTAGGCTCTGGATTATAACAAGATTTTTAAACTAAATTTATTATATCCAAAAAAAATTAAAACGGTTGCAAGTTGTGAGGCAAAAGCAGCATTTTATATAGGTAGAGTTTGACTATCTTAAAACTATCTTTGACCATCTTTTAAATGCTGGCCTTGCCAGCAAAGCCCACATCCCATGAATGAATTTTTAAAAAGACAATTATTTCATGCAATTTTTAGGCATGTAACCTTACTGTGGAATGAAAACCATATCAGACAAATATTTTTTATTGAAGCCTTAATGATTTTTAAGGAATTCAAAAAATGTAGAATATTTTCAGTTATAGATTACATATGAACTTTAGCGGCCCAGATATACTGCAGCTATTGTTTCAGTATGATTGCAAGAGAGTTAAATCACCAATGAGAGGAGTCAAAATTGGTTCAGTGGTGTGAGATCACTTTGAGGAGATATTCTGCATTGGATGAAAAGTGACAGAAAAGCAAAACAAACTTTAAAAAGGTTGGGGTCCATCTCAGTCTTAAAAATGAAACTGGCATTTGGATCACGGTGAACACAGTCCTGTATAGAAACCCATAGTTTCTTATGTTGAAAGGGTATCTGTCTTAAAAATAACACTATCAGTGTTATTTCTGCCCAAAGCAGTAACCAGGCACCTGAATCAGAGTTACATCAGAAACCTTAATCTACTTCTGCTGCATTCTTGGTTTTTCTTTTTGCCCATTAGTAAAGACGGCAGTGGTGTGATTTTTTTTTTCTGCCTGGACATTTCCTCCCTGTTTTGATTACTACACAAATAGTGCTCACTTATAGCAAAATATTGCAGAGGATAACACCACACTAGCTAGGAAATGCATTACTGGCTGCCTGGCAATTCAAACATATCACTCAACAAGGAATTCTTCAAAAGGCTATCTGTGGTGTTGTTACACATTTTATCCAAAGGGTTGTTCTTTCTAGCATGCATATATATGAATTTGTGCAGTATGATATGTATGTATGCATATATGTTAAGAAACACAGTGAAGCAAAATGATGCCTTTTATTTATTTACAGCCATTAAGCTCAAGCCCTAAAGTATTCCTACTGCATAATATCTGGCCTTCCACTGGTTTCTCTTAAAGAATGACTAATCTTTTGGCCAAAAATGAACTCAAAATCCTCTACTTTCCAAATATTTGTGATTCACAGTAGGCAAAGCCAATTACAGAGGCTTGCTACAGAAGATAGAGTTACAACAATCCCAAATTTTATTGTGATTCCCATGACTATACAATTGTGATCGCGTTATCGTGGCAAGTCTTTCTTATTAGGCACTTTTACACAAAAATTTCCAAAGAATGCTACCAGGAGCATCACAGATATCAGAAGTCATTATTCAGAAATCTTCTTGTTTTGCAAGACCTGCGTGCACTGCTGATCTGTCTGTGACACACACGGTTTGTTACTCATTGTTGCCATTAATGTTTCTGATCCACCTAGTGTAAATTTTTCCCATTGGCAATTACTTACTTCTAAACAGCTGTTCAAACATGACAAAATATCCAAACTAAAATAGCATGAACAAGATTATGAGAATACAAAAAGTATAAAGTATGAAATGAGAACATAAAGCAAAAAGGATTTGTGATGGTTTCGATGCCAGGTTTGACTTCCAACTGAATAAACCATACTATGAAGGGACAGTAACCCAATCCATTTGAGAGAGCTTGGGGAGAGAAACTAATAATGAGAGCTACCAGTTGCTTCCTGTCAGTTATTAGCCAGCTCTACTTTAAGGACTTAGGTTAACCCCTCAAAATGCTAGTCAAGAGTTCTAGCCATGCTAACCAGCAGAGGATGGGTTCTGACAGAACCCCCAGCATTTAGAAAGCTATGTCATAAGGGTCAAGAACCTGATGCTGTTTTGTCAAACCACAAAGTAAATAGGTTTTAATGGGTGATTTTCATTTCATATGAACAGATATGTTATCAAGATGAAGAAGCACTGATTCAAAGAAAACCAAGGGCAGAATTTTACAGTACCATGTGGGTGAGTGTTATGCTCTTGATTTTCTAGACAGGTTTCTCATTAGAAACATCAAACTTTATTTACAGGCTGCAGCAGCAGTTATATGCTTCCATCAAGCTCCACAACTCGAAGGAGGACTTCCAGTCTAAGGTTCCCCGTGTTTAGAGCTGATTCGTTCACACTGTCACATGATACTATACAACACAATAATTCTTAAAGCTTACAGTCATTACATTCCTTAAAGCTACAATTACTATAGTGAGATTGCAGGTGGGACGGGCCTATAAAATTATGGCCAATTAATGGCCACTTTCTGCCCTGGCTGCAATATTTCAGCTGGTAGAATGTGGTTGGGGTCAGGGGGACACCCAACAGGGTTGTCTACTCAAACCTCAGGTGGGAAGTGTTTTGGGGGTGATGGTGCATCCTTCACCAACCCCATTTTTGTGATCGGGGGCCCATCCCAATTCCCCCCACCCTAAATACCCCCTTTCCCCCTAGCCTTTGAACACTCCCACCGCATACCCCCCCCCCCCCACCAAGCGCCTCCTGTCCTGGCCCTGCCGAGAGTCCCCACACTCACCTTATATTTGGCTCCTGACTCTTCTTTGCTGGGACTGGTTGCAGTTTCAGCACTGGCCAACACTCCCAGTAGTGATGCTAGGACTAGAGACCTGCTGGCCAATCAGATGGCCAACACCTCTTAGAGAGAGGACTTTCTCCCCAGATGCAGGAAGAAGGCCCACCTCCTGCCAATGAATGTTCCTCAAAGTGTTAACTAGCTGTGGGGCAGCTGTCCAGAGTGGGTGAGTTCCCATTGACTTTTTTCTGTGCCAGGGCGGGAAACACCACCCAAGAGAATAACAATTCTGCAGAGCATTTATCAGTGAATGATTATGCTAGCAAAAAAGAAAAAAGAAAATGGGAAATTCTCATAACCACAAGGAAGTGATCAGTAAACCCAAAGGCAACTGTCTTCTTGTTTGGTTGATGCTTTTCTGAAGTTTTCTTTTTCTTCCTCCTAAATGTCTGTCCATCTTTTCACTGTCTGGCATAAGCTTTCTCTCACTTGAGATAAAGACTCATAGCACTGTTTTCTACTCTAACGTGGTCTTCCCAATAGTGTGACTCTTTTTACCAAACCACAATCACCTTATATTCTCTTCTGTTTTTTCCTATCTTTGTGGTATCCTGCTTTATTAGTCTTGGCCTTAATAATTAAGTAAAACAAATAATTTCTGAACAAAAGCAAAGCACTGCGAATGCTGAAAATCTGAATAAAAACAGAAAATGCTGGAAATTCTCAACAGGTCTGGCACTAATAATGGAGATTGTTTAGTTAACATTTCAGGCGATGACCTTACATCAGTTCTCTTACCTCTCCGTTAAATATCCCCCACCTTTTTGAATTATCATCCTTTTTCCTCCCTTATCTCTCCAAAAAGATTTATATCTGAATGGATTTAATTGCCAGCCCATACCCACCTTCAGCCATATTTTGGTTGTTGCTGTTAAGAAAAAGATGTATATAGTGCTTTTCACAACCTCAGGATGTACCAAAGCATTTCACAGCCAATTAGTGCTTTTGAAGTATTGTAGTGTGGAGAAACATGCCTGTCTGGTTGCTCAGGTGGATGTTAAAAATCTCTCAGCATCATTGGAAGAAAAACAGGTTGTTATTCTGGTATCCTGGCCAACATTTCTTTCAGAGCCAACACCACCAAAAGCAGATTAACAGGTCATTCATCTTGTTGCTGTTAGCGGGATCTTATGATGTGCAAAATGGCTGCTGCACTCGTCTACCTTACAACAGTTACGGCATTTCATAGAATTAATTTTCTGACTTCTTTTGACATTATGTTTCACGTGCCCTTTTGTTTTTCTGACATCTCATCATTGTTTCCTAAGTTACTCTTTTCAACCGTTATGAAAATTACTTGGCTAAGCCTTTCACCTTGGCTTTTCAATTCAAAAATGTTCAAGGACATTTGTTAGATTCGTCAACCTTATAGATTTCTGAGAGATCTGGAAAAGTGCAGAGAATTTTCTGTGGTTACACGGCTCATGTAAATGTGTCAAGAATGCCTGCAGACAGGTGGCAACACTAACTGCGTTTGATTTAAAATTTGTCCACTGTTTCACTGTTCAGAGTAAATAAAAAGTACCAGACAGCATGTTAGCAGACTGCCTGACAAATTGGACAGTGTGTGACAGCTTGGGCTTACTTTATTTAACCATCTACTCCATGAATACATGGCGGCAAGAGTTTTCACTATGAGCTCATTATTGTTGTTTCTTGCATGTGAATCGTTTATTATTTTTGGCCTTTTCTCCATTCCAGCATTTAGCAGCTTCAAAACATTTAAGATGTTTAGGGTGGTTAAAAAAATTACATAAATTACTTAAAGCATTAAATTAACTATAACATAGCTCTGGCTCTGACAAAAATGGAAGTGCTCCTTCCAAATATTATGCAAAGGTTTGGGGAAACTTGTCCACCAAATGAAACTCAAGTTTATTGCTTCTGATTTATAATTCAATGGTAATACTTTGCAAGGACTTGGATTATGAATCTAGCAGCATTGAGTTACTTCACAGCTTTTTACCAACTAAAAAGATGAACACACAAATAAATAAATACACTTATGCTCCATTAAATTTGAGCATTCATATTAGTTAAAAACGAGGGCACTAGAAAGAACTATTTGTATCAACGGTCTGGTTCTAATTAATTGTCTGCTTATCTAATGACTCAATAAGTGCATTGCCTTGCAAATGACAGAGCCACAAAGGTCTGGAGGGTCCCAACGTTTGAATGTCAATCTGTGCGTGATTTCAGCCACGTCTACTGCACCTTCTCTCCTCCCTCTGCACTATTAATGGCAACAAGCTTTCAGCCATCTTGCCCTTCACTCTGAAACTCACTCTCTAAATCTCTTTGTCTTTTTACATCATTAACTATTTTCAAATGTTTGCTCAATACCTAGCTCTTGGTCACTGCATTGGTCACCTAGTTTAACTGACATCTTCTACAACTTCTATTCTGATCTGATGCCCAGTTGTGAAGCTCCTTAATACACATTACTGCTACAATATAAATGCAACTAGTAGGGGTGCTTCAATTGGCCTTACTATATTCAAACCTTTGGGAGTAGGCAAGAAAGTCATTGACGCTCTAACTGCTATCCAGCAATCCCTGCTGGAAAGTTTGCAAATATGGGCACCAAGTGAGAACAGGATCAGGATTTCCTATAACGTCCTTCTCATATCCCGCTCCCATCAAATAGACAGTCCATTTGCATTCACTAACAAAACATACACATGAGAGGTCCCATGCAAATCAGCTACTGGAAAGCTGACAATAATCACAGAAATGTATCCAGGTAGGATTCATCCATTTGGCAGAGCAGGTAAAAAAATTGGCAGGGTAGGTAAAAAAGAGAGGGAATATAATAATATATTTTTTTCTACTGCTAATTCATTTTTCCTCTATTGTGGATGAAAAAGAGTTTCCAAACTTAAATGTCATGCAGCAGGCCCATTTTCAGAAAAAACCTTTAATTACAAGGCAACCAAAAACGGTAGCAATTTTAAACATAGTAAAAATCTCAGTAAATGTTTCCAATTAGTACAGAATTGTATTAACTACTTGGTTAGGATTCATGCAGAATTCTTGAAGACTAGCATTCAGTCATCGTATTTTCTCTTGACACCCTGGGGTAAAGCTGCTACTGTTTGAGCCCGGGAGGTCAGTGTAACAATTAACGCACAGATGAGGTTTGTGGAAAACAACTCAACTAAGACGGAACATGATTTAGGCTCTGATTTACGGTACATTGTTTCCCTTTTATTGCTAAGAGGCTTATTTGTACGATTCAAGAAACCTACAATACAGAATAGTAGCCACATGGGAGAAAGTTACAAGGTAGTCTAACATCACCTAGGGACTCAAGCGAAGTTATAAGCCGTGAAGAACAGAACTCCAGTAATTTACAAGTCACCTGAATCTCAAAGTTTAGGTTTATATTCTTGTAATTTTCTCCTAAGTATTTGTTATTTTATACAATCAAGAAACACCATCTTATAGCTTATTGGGTTGAGAGTATCTTGGTGTTCCTTGCTGTGCTTGGGAGTTCTCCACCATCTCAATGTGGTTTTGAGTGAGAGTTGCCAATGGTACTTGTGTTCTGTGTAGTTTAATAACAGTTTTATTAAAAAAATCTAATTTGCAGTAAGTTACAATAAAATGTCATCAATGGCATATAATCAAATATTTCAACAATTCAAAAAGGAGAGAGGTGTATACTGCCTTTAACATAGTAGTACGACCTTGTAGTAAAGGACTTCACTGCTGATGGGTCGTATTTCACAGTAAGATTGACATTAGTTCCAGGAAATGCACGGCCAGAGCTTAGACATTAAATTGCCTTTCTCTTTCTGAAGCTGACTGATGTCTTTTGCATTTCCAGTTCATTCTGTCTTTATTCTAAGATATCTAGTTTTGCAAACAACTAATTACTATTAGGAGGCCAGTTAGATTCAATCATGCACCTCCATTCAGTTGTTAATAAGTTGAAAATATTAAAGCACATTAGGTAAAAGCAGAGCACCCAAATCTTTATGCTCCAATGCTATGCGAGGACTGGATCCAGATAAAATCATAATGGCACATCAGCATGTATTGAGAATAAACACACATTAGAGGATATGTCACGGATTCACAGAATTGTTACAGTACAGGAGGAGGCCATTCCACCCATCATGAGTGCACTGGCTCTCTGAATTAACAATTCCTTCAGTACCATTCTCCCACCTTCATTCTTTAACCCTGCACACTCTTCCTTTTCACAGAACAGTCTAATTCCCTTTTGAATTCTTTGATTGAACCTGCCTCCACCACACTCTCAGGCAGTACATTCCAGGCACTAATCACTCAATGTGTGAAAAAGTTTTTTGACATATTGTTTTTGCTCCTTTTGCCAATTAATTTAAATTTGTGCCCTCCCATTCTCAAATCTTTCACGATTGGGAACAACTTCTCCCTATCTACTCTGACCAGACCCCTCATAAATTTTAAATACTTTCTTAAAATCTCCTCTCAATCTTCTTTTCTCCAAGGAAAACAGTCCTAACTTTTCCAGTCTATCTTAATCACTGAAGTTCCTCACCTCTGAAACCATTCTTGCCTTTTCTGCACTGTCTCCAATGTCTTCACATCCTTCCTAAAATGCGGCACCCAGAACTGGACACACTACTCCAGCTGAGGCATAGTGTCCTATACAAGTTCAACAGAACCTTCTTGCTCTTATTCTCCATGCCCCTATTAATGAAGTCTAAGATACAGTTTGCTTCATTAACCGTGCTCTCAACCTGTCCTGCCATCTTCAATGACTTATGCACATATACACCCAGGTCCCTCTTCTCCTGCTCCTCTTTAGCATTGTACCCTTTATTTTATATTGTTTCTCCATGTTCTTCCTACCAAAATGAATCACTTGGCCTTCATCTACCATCTGTCCAACCATTCTGCCAATTTGTATAGGTCCTTTTGAAGCTCTACACTATCCTCCTCACAGTTCATAATGTACAGTAATCATGTAGAGAATAAAAATATGCACACACTATAATGCATTTGTTTTGACCTAAATAGTATAGTGGTTACAGAAGATATAGAACTAAATACATTTCACTTAGCAGCCTCTCCTCCCCTTGACATTTTCACATGAACAATCCTATCATCAGGATATGTTTTAAAACTCAAAAGTTATGCTCCCTGATGGTTGAGAGGATAAATATATCATGTTGTGATTGTGACAGGATATCTGCCTTCTCCTCCCACCACTTGCTAATATGCACTGTTGAAGAATGCCTGATAGTGGAACTGTACCCAACATAAATTGTCACCTTCAGGAAAGGGGAGGAAAAAAAGTTATACATTTTTATGATGAAATGTCAACATGGTTTCTGTCAATTTTTAACATCAGTCATACTGAAGCCGAAACAGCATTAGCAGAAACATGGATAAATTCCAGGATGATTCACTGTCAGTCGTGTGGGTGTAAATGCAATAATAGGCTCAACAGCCCTTCCATGCCAGTATCCCCAGCAATGTTACCAGCATTTACATCTGTAACAAAAGCCTCAAGACATTAGCTAAGACGGTAAAAACAAAAGGCCATTAGACACTTTTCTGCCGAATAACTTTTTTCTGTTCAATTGGCTTCAAATGTCAATTTTTAAAAAATAACTACTTTAAGTTGGTATGTAATAAAATCACATCTTTGCAGTCAAAGCAAGTCAGTCAATTGACCTAGCACAAACATTACGATGATGAAAATATTATAATATCTTTTATATTATAATAAAGACCACTCTCAGAGCTCTGCACTTTTGGAACAGTAAAATGAAAATCTGAGGTAACTGTGTACATTTTTACTGCTATAATTAATTGTAGCAAAACACAAGATATATCAAAAAGATCATCTCTTAGGATAATGTACAAACATTCTGTTGAAGCTCGCAGCTCAACTGAAACAGGGCTAATAACACAATAAAACATGAAACTGCAGAACGCATAAAAAACTTGCTTCACCCTCTGCCGTAAAATCAGAGTTTTAAAAAACAAATCAAAGAAGCAAGGACTTCATTCAAAAGTTGCTACAAACAATGAAGACGTAAATAAGGCAACGATACAACAATGGCGGTCAATTAAGAGCTTCATACTTAGTGGAGAGAATTTTCTCCCTGTTGAGGGGGCTGAGCAAGAGGCATGGGCATGGGCCACCTGTGATCGGCTGCACCCTGCCATTTTACGTGGGCGGGTTCCCTGTCTGGGCTGGGGGGGAGTGGTGTGTGTGTTGGGGGCCTGAGTTGGGACCTGTGCTCTTTTACACATGTGCACGAAAGGGCACAAAAATCTCTTTGAGGCACAGAGCTGTCCCAGAGGGTTTAATTTTGTTTTGAAAAATTTAAATAAAGAGAAAAAAATTCAGACACGTCCCCTCATGTGACAGTGTCACATGAGCTGGGACATGTCATTGAATTTTAACTATAAAATTTATTTGATTTATAAATCCTTCATGAAACCGCATCCCGTTCGTGGATGAGGTTTCATGATAAATGCAAAGGCCGCCTGGGCTCTTCGCCTGCCCACGTTGGACGGGCAGCTTGGTTAATTATTTTAATTAGTTTTCAAATGGCCTTAATTGGCCTTTGACAGTTTGGCGGACACGCAGCTGACTCCGGTGCGCACCCGCTTAACTGAAGATCTGAATGGTGCGCGGTGACGTTGGGACGCACGCCTGACATTACCACGCGTCATTTTATGCGTTGGCGAGCTGGGCCCGTCCTGCATGCCGACCCAAGGATTATGGCCAATGACACATGGACACAAAGAGTTCATTTTTAATCAAAGGGCTGGAGTTGTGTTATTCAAAATCTTTATATAGTTTTGAAATAAATACACATGCAACTTCAATGTAAAGTGCCTGGAAGAAAATGTTTTGCAAAATCTAGCAAATTTCCACCAATTGATGGAGACGCATGTAATTATATCACATGCCAACGATACATTGTGACAGCCAAAGCTGGATCATTTGTCAGGAACAATTGTACAAAACAAATGTTTTCACTCAGCAGGGTTTTCATCTAAGCTCACATTTCTGTCAAAAGTACACAAAAAACAAGTCGTCTGAGGAGTTGTAGACTATATACCTAGAGCTAGAAATGGAAAGCAAATCAACAGGCAACCCTTCCTCTTGGTGCTTTCTGGCTCTGGTGTTTTTCTTCCAGCAGCATTAAGGTTGGGGTTTTTTTGTATTGGTGGTCTAAAAATACTGAGGGACTTATAGGATACCGTTTTACATAATAATTAACATCATTACTCCTCACAAAAACACTGGTATGGATTTAATTTACACCTATATTACTGAATCCATGATATCTATTTAGGATTGTAACTCAGGTACAGAATTATACTTTGCAAATTTATTTTTCTTTGTTAAGATAATTGGAAGTGGGCTAAAAAAAATAACCTTTTCAGCTAATATGAAAGGATGAGGATCCTGAGACAAAACTTTCTCTTCTATTTAGTATTGTAAAATGAAATGAACTACGATTATCCATTGCATGTATTAAAGCATTATCAGCACTAACCTGGACTCTTTGCTACTGTTTGTATTACTGTGAAAATTATTTTAGTAGCTATTTGTAAAGGAAAGTACACAAAACACAAACAGGAATTTTCTCAAGATCTTTTTCCAATACTAGATATCGCTTTCTATCACAAAAGCATCATCAGCTTGTTTCAGAATGAACTGTCCTACTTAGTTCTAATTCTATTCAGTTAATGTTATATAAGGTACTCTTTCTTTGAGAAGTAAAGGACAGCACAGTGGCGGAGGTTTGATAATTGCTCCTGTGAAGTGCCTTGGGACATTTTACTACATTAAATATGTTATGTAAATGCAAGTGGTTGTTAGAGAACCAACACTTTAGTCGCAGATTAGTGCTGTCACAGGTGAGATTATCACAGCAATGAGTTTGAAAATTCAACAAGGTCATTATGGAGAAATAGCTCCGATGTGTTCACTATGAGATACCTTAGCTACTTTAATATATCTTACCACTGCCATCAACATCAACCTATCACTTCATTCTTTAACCCTCTTTTTGCTTTGTTGCTTGCACCAAGTAAATGCTGCAGGGAAAGTAGCAAGAGTACTCAAAAAAAAAGAAAATTTCCAAAGCATTAGGAAATGGTATTTTAAAAATTATGATGCATAATTCCAGTACTGCATATTTAATAGTCCATGCTGTACCATCAACTGAGTGTCAGCTCAGTGGTAGCCCTCTCACATGAGTCAGAAGGTCAGGGGTTCAAGCTGTACTTCAGAACCTCAATTATACAATCTAGGCTGCCACTTCAGTGCAGTTGTGAGACAGTGCCACACCATCAGAGGTGCCACCTTTTGAATCAGAGGTTAAACCAAGTCTGCCATCTCAAACAGATGTTAAAGGTCCCATGGCACCGTTTGATGAAGAGCAGGGAAGTTCTCCTGGTGTCCTGACCAACAAGTATCCACCAAGTAAAAGTGATAAAACAGATTGCCTAGTATTTTATCTCATTGCTTCCTAATTGTGTGACCTTGGTTGCCAGGCTTCTGAAATAACAATAACTACAATTCAACAACGCATAACTGGGAAGAGTTTTATGTAATCCTTAGCACCATAAAAGGTGCTGCATAAATGTAAGATCTTTTTCCTTTATTATTGTTCCAAAGTTTTTTTCAAATTGTCTAGAAATAGTAACCACACTATATTAATATTTTCACAACTAACTGGTCAGTTTGTGATTCAAATGAAAGCTGCCTCGATTAAATCATGTGAAACCATCATTGTATGAAAGGTCATCGACCTGAAACATTAACACTGATTTTCTCTCCTTGAATGCTCCTTGACACGCTGAGTATTTCCAGCATTTTGTTTTTATACCATATTAGGGGAACTGGTTCATTAGAAGAGGCAAACATCCTGTCTTTCCTTACCTGTGGATATTTTATGTTCCAAAATTGCAGCTCAGCAGCAATCTGGGCCAAGGTACCGGCCTGATTGCAGTCCGCAAACACCAAATCATGACAACACTTTATTCACCAGGTTAACTGCAGCAAAGTCAAATATCCAGTGGCAGGAATGGAAATAAATGTATTGAACAGTAAAGTACTCCCACTTACAAACATACAACACAGTGTTCACCTTGGCTCAATGGTAGCAACTCTTTCTTGCCTCTGAGGCCGAAACACTCGATTTCAAGTTCCACTCCAGGACCTGAGCACATAATCTTGGCAGATACTTTAGTGCAGTACTGGGTGAGGGATGCACTGTTAGAGGTGCCACCTTTCTGAAAAGATAAACTGAGATCTTGTAAGCCCTCTTAGGTGGACGTCAATGATTCCATGGCGTTATTTGAAGAAGAGCAGGGTGGTTCACTCTGTCCCAGCCGACATTTATTCCTCAACGAATATGACTAAAATAATTGAGACAATTGAAAATTTATCTCACTGCTGTTTGTGGGACCTTGCTGCATGCAAATTGGCTGCTGTGTGACCACACTTCATTGCATTTAGTTGGTTGTGAAGAGCTTTGGTGTGTCCTTAAGTGCAAGGCCTCAACTCAATTTAAGTTCTTCCTTTCTTAAAATGGCACCAATAAAATTGCTGATGAAATGAATTTCAATTTTACACAATGATGATGGGTAGGAAAGTCTGAAACCAATTGGCCATATTAAAGTCTCAGTGGATGTGCTATGCTCTGATTTAGAGCCCTAAAGTTGGATTAGTCTTGCGACTCAGTCTTGTGCTTAGCCATGTTAGTCTTCATATATCGGAGGAAGGTCTGAGGTTGGTTGATAAACACTAAAATGGGGCTTAGATTATCTAAAGATCACAAGAGCCATCCATATAACAATGTCAGAATTATGTATCTTGTTTTCCTCTTGATTTTCTTCCTCCATATCATTGTCTCATGCTGGAGTAGAGTTCCACTACTGCTGCTCATCCATAGCTCACTGAAGTCTACGAGCCAAGTGGTCAATAACAACTTGTTTTTCTGTAGCAATCTTAACGTATAAAAACATCCCAAGGCACTTCACACAAAGGAAATCAGACAAAAATGGACACTCAGCCAAAGAAGAAAGAGCTCCTTGAGGAGGGGTGACAAAAAGCTTGGTCAAAGAGGTAGCTTTTAAGGAGAGTCTTAACAGAGGGCAGAGAAATGGAGAGGTGAAGACATTTAGGGCAGGAATTCACGAGTGTACGGCTAGCAATGAGGGGATGAAAGGAGAAGAGGACACAACGGGAGTTGGAGGAATGCAGAGTTCTCAGAGGGTAGTAGGGCTGCAGAAAAATATGAAGCGAGGCAAGAATGAGAACATGAAGGATGAAGGTGATAGCTTTGAGTTGTTAAGGGACCAGGGTCCAGTCTAGGTCAGTAAACAGAGGGATGATGGGCTTGCAGGACTTGGTGTGGATAAGGATTTGAGCAACAAGAATTTTGCGGGCTTTCTGGAAGATGGAGAATGGGAGGCCAGCTGGCAAAGCATTGGAATAGTTGAGTCTAAAGGTGGAAAAGGCCAGAACACAGAAGCTCTAAGCACCGCAGAAAGCCTGCCTGTCATGACAGAGCTGGACATCAAACCCACAGTGGAGGAGCTTAGTAACGCTATTGACTCACTTGCCATGGGCAATGTTCCACGTGATGATGCTATTCTGCCTGAACTCATCAAGTGGCGGAAACCAGCTCCCTACAACATCTGTGCAAGCTTCACTATCTTTGCTGGAGAGAGGGAGCAGTGCCCAGGTTGTGCATGTTCAAAGATTGTGACCCTGTCCCAGAACAAGAGCGACCACAGTGATTGCAACAATATTGAAGCACCTCCCTGCTGAGCATCATGGGAAAAGCCTTTGCCCCCTCTTGCTGAGCATCATAGGAAAATATTTGCCCATGTTGCTCTAGTCAGACTGCAGGTCCTGCTGAATGCATCTAACTCAAACCCCAGTGTGGTTTCAGAACTGGAAGATCTACAATTGACACGATCTTCTCTGTCAGGTGGCTGCAAGAGAAATACCATGAACAGGTTTGACCACTATATATTTTTTAATTCTTTCATGGGATGTGGGTATCATTGGCTAGGCCAGCATTTATTGCCCATTCCTAACTGCCCTCGGGAAAGTGGTGATGAGCTGTCTTCTTGAACCACTGCAGTACATGTGGCAAAGGTACACCCATGGTGGCATTAGGGAGGGAGTTCCAGGATTTTGATCCAGTAACAGTGACAGAAGGACAATATAGTTCCAAGACGGGAGGGTGTATGGCTTGGAGGGGAACTTGTAGGTTGTGGTGTTCCCAAACATCTGCAGGCCTTGATTCTTTTTGATCGGACAGGTCACGGGTTTGGAAGTTGCTGTCGAAGCAGCCTTAGTGAGTTGCTGCGGTGCAGCTTGTAGATGGTACACACTGCTGCCACTGTATTGTTGTTGGGGGTAGTGAACATTTAAGGTGGTGGAAAGGGTGCCAATCAAGCCAGCTGCTTTGTCCTGGATGGTGTCAAGCTTGAGTGCATTTGCAGCTGTACTTGTCCAGGCAAGTGGAGAATATTCCATCACAATCCTGACTTGTGCCTTGTAGATTGTGGGGACAGGCTTTGGGGACTCAGGAAGTGAGTTACTCACCACAGGATTCCTAGCCTCCGACCTGCCCCTGTAGCCACATTATTTATATGGCTCATCCAGTTCATTTTCTGGTCAATGGTGCCCCCAGGATGTTGATAGTGGGGGATTCAGCGATGGTAATGGCATTGAATATCATGAGGAGATGGTTAGATTTTCTTTTGTTGGAGATGTCAATGCCTGGCTCTTACATGGCATGAATGTTACTTGCTTATATATTGCATTCATCGATCTCATCAAAGCATTTGACCATGTGAGCAGTGGCGGTCTATTTAAGCTGCTGGAGAAAATTGGATGCCTGCTGAAGCTGCTCAATGTGATCTCCTCTTTCTCTGTCAACATGATGGGTAGGTCAGCAATGACAGGGCAATACTGAGACATTTGAGACCAGCAGCAGGGTCAAAAAGGGTTGTGTTCTCACACCATCACTCTCTGGAATACTCTTCTTTTCAGTGTTGTCATATCCATTCAGGTCATTTACAGAGGGTGTCTACTTATATGCAGAACTGACAGAAAGCTGTTCAGCTTAGCTCACCTGAGATCCAAGGCAAAGGTGCACCAAGTCCTAATCAGAGAGTTGATCTATGCTGCCGATTCCACACTACATTCCATACTGAGAAACACCTTCAGTGACAAATGGACAGGCTCTCTCATGCCTGTAAAAAGTTTGATTTGGCCATCAGGAAGACAAATGTCATGGTCCAGGGTGTTGACAATGTGAGGCTGAAGGTTGTTGATAGCTTTACATATCATAGGTCCACAATCAACAGCAATCTGTCACCTGATGCTGAAATCAACACATGCATTGAAAAAGCAGCAGCTATTATGTCCAAGCTGACTAAGAGAGCGTGGAACAGCAGCATCCTGACTCAGAATACCAATCCGTGAGTGCACCAAGACTGCACCCTCAGCTCCCTCCTCTAAGGTGCTGAGACCTGGACAACATATTTGAGACAGGAGGAAAGGCTGGATTGTTTCCACCTTCGCTGTCTCAGACATGCCCTCTGCATCTCTGGACAGGACAAGGTCATGAACTCAAGAGGTCCTGGAGTGTGCTAATTTAATTAGCACACACTCACTGCTAAGCCAACGATGTCTGAGCTGGCTCAGTCACATGCATCAGATGGACGACAGCCGTATACCTAAAGGCCTTCTGTATGATGAACTGGGTCACAACCTCTTGGGTGTCCATATCTCCACTACATGGACACCCACAAGTTGACACTGACAACTGAAAGACAGTTGCTGACGGTTGTGACCTCTGGAGGGGCATTGGAAGATGCGAGAAGAATTTAAAGCTCAGCTGGCTGCGACGAGGGCCCAGGGAAAACAGAGGTCAGCGAATCCTGCACCTTCTCAGCCCACTGTCTGCAGTAAATGTGACACAGGTTGCCATGGGTTGGGTTACTGAGCCACACCAGGCGATGCATAACGCAGAATCGACCACCACAGCACAAACCGTGGTTTCTTTAAATTCAGTCAAGGGATGTGAGCATTGTCGGCTAGGCCAGCATTTACTGCCCATCCCTGACTGCCCTTGAGAAGGTGGTGGTGAGCAGTCTTACTAGACAATAGGCTGCCACCAAAATATGAAAACGAAAACACCTTTTATTTGGAAGGTTCATAAGTAATGGGAATTTGGGATTCCTATTTTAAACCTAGTTCTTTTAAACCTCGAGATTTGAATTTATAAAACCTGAGCATGAATAAAACATGAACTGCTCCATCGTTTGGGGTCCAAAAGATTTATTTGTTTTTATTTAATTGACTTAGCCCAAGGCAGGTAATGTTGGGCATCACCAACACTAGAAAAAGCAGAAGTGAGGAATGAAATAAAAGCTATATAGTAGTGATTAGATGAGGTCAGTTTGAGTTTCAAAAGCCTATTAAATGTTGGAAGCAGGGAAACCCGAGGGAGGTAAAGACTATATTGAGGTAAGAATGAGTCAAGATTTCAACACTGAAAATGCAAAGAGCAGGAAGAATGCATAGGGTGGCTTATTTAGAGAAAGAACAAGGAACAAGATATTTCAGTTACTTTGAAAATCTACCCAATCTTGTTGTGGTTTGTCTGCAACCATTCTGCACAAATTGGGTGGGGGGGGGGGGCGTAATATATTGTCAATGGTTTTAACATCTTAAGAGATATTAGCTATTCACACCAAACACAGCCATGATACCATGACCAAAACCCATATCACATCATGACAGGAACTGGCATGTTATTGGCTTCTTTTTTTTGTTTTGCAGTGTGATACTATGTTACAATCATGCAGACACTGTACTTGAGATGATTCTCTGTTAGGTACGTAGAACTTGACAAGAATCTCCCTTCATAATGTTTTTGCATTTTACAATTCAATGCAATGCAATGAGATTTGCTTTGGCAAATACAGTTGACATGATCACCGTCATTTCTTGGAAAATTAAGACTTGCAGTGGGAGGCTTTTTTTGAACAACTGGTCTGACTGGTCCCTTTTTCTGCTCCAACCCTCTTCCCCATACACACACACAGAGCTCCAGAGCGCTGGCTATGCTACATCAGCTCAGATTTAGTTTTCATTAGTTTGCATTCTCGGCAACACTGAGATAATATGATAAACATTAAACAAACAACTAGAGGGGAACTTTTTAGCTATTTTTAGTAAGCTCACTAATGAGAGATCAATTTTGTGGTTGCATTTATCGGATCTTATTTAAGATGGCAGGGAAATAAATTACAGAAATGATTTGCACAAATGTTTGGGGTGAAGTCTGAAACTTTCTTATTCATTGATCATTAAATAGTTCAGAAGTGCTGGATACACACATATCATTTATAGATCATGCACTGGAAGGCTTTAAAAAGAGATTTATTTTGTGATGTTACTGTTATAATGACTTTAGGATAGTCCACTTTATAGATTAAAATATTTGAGAAAGTTGAAAAAGTAAGCCGTGCTTAGAAGATTTTTGTTGAAATGTGAATATAACTATTTTTTAACAGCACTTCATTATCAGTTTAGTGCTCTATTTTTTGTGCCCCTGTCTGTGTGCGCATATTGGGAAGGGAGAGATGAATATTATTTACACCTTTCTAGTGTTCACCCATTTTATATATTTTCCTTAAGTTCCCAGAAAAGTATGCTTGAAATATACCCATATTAATTCTACAACTTGCTTTCCAGAACATTAAATATTATGAAATCTAATTCAAAAAGTAATGACTCCTTTTACATGTAAAATACATAAATCATAACTTACGAACATTCAATTCAATTCAGATTTTGAACAATGTTGCCTAAGATGTACAGACACATATTTGTACACCCACACACAACTAATCTGCATGTTTGACCTAGAGTGGATGAACAAAATTTACAGTTGAAAAATAACTTTGGAGTTTGTGGGATAATTCAAGCTTAATTTTATTTCTTAAAAAGTTCTTTCAAAAATGTCATACCTGCATTTTTTGATATATTATGTGAAAAATGCAGCTGCACATTAAACTACAGTTTAAAAGTTAAATTTAATAAAATGATAGATGGATTTTTAGTTTTTGTAAGCAAGGTAATTCTAAGATACATTCATCTCTGAACTGATATAACCAATGTCAAGCCATGTACAGCAATAACAGCAGTCACACCAAAACACTTGAGTAGGGTTCATTTGAAATTTGATATTCACATTAAGGCTCAAAACTCCAGGTAACAATGACACGTTTTCTTACGTTTCAAACTACATAAATAGTTTCTGTTTCCAACATAACTGAACTGTGAAAATACAACTCTTTACACTGTTGATCTGTGCATGGATACCCATGCTGACAGAAATGGATGGAGGAAGCATAAGATGATTCCATTGGTAACATCGATAATCTCAACGGTTACTTCAGCAGAAACCGCAAGTTCATTGTTCCTACTCTCAAGTTAATTTGATAAATCATATTTAACTGAGGCCACATATTTGCACCTTGCATGCTGCTGAATTCTTATATGTGATAAGTCTCTGATTCCATTATACAAAATTAAAGAAAATGAAAATACATTAAAAAATTAAATAATTTAACTGTTTTTAAGTAAAAACACAATTTCCCTCTATACAAAAACACATAACAATATTTCTAAGTTAAAATATACAAATTACTGTACCCCTTTTAAGCAACCAGAAATCACATCAATTATTTGAACTTTGTCAAAACTAATACAACAGTTTCTCAAACTGACCACAAATGATGATAATAACAATACTGTCACTTACTGTGCAAATCAACTCACAATATTCTTTCCTACCTAGTAATTTTATAATTTTGGGGTTTAACACATGATGGAAAATAATGATTTAATATTGTCAATTCACGTGAGGTAATTTGATCTGACCTGCTATAACCAAGTCAGAAAATAGACATAACACGCACAGCATACTGAACGGAGAATAACCAGAATTGGTGTAGCCATTTGGTAAGCAGAGGAATCCATAAGCTTGGACTCTAGAATGGTTTGCCGACTAGAAATGCTCAACATTAAAATCTGGCTTGAGAAACAAAATCACTTCTGAAACCTGAACCTTTTGCTGTGACCACTTAGAACATTTCTTAAACATTCAGACATTTCAGTTCAACACTGAAAATATTATTTATGACGTCAACATTAGAACTCTTCTTTCTCAACCTCCACCTGGAATGCATTTCAGTACTATGGTTTTAATGCCCAAGTTCTCTGCATCTACAAGGTTAATAAATATTTGTTTTATTTATTTTTTACATTTTCTTGTTTTTTTATTTCACTATCTTTTTACAGAGTGCTACACTCTGAGCTATTCAGTAGGCACAAATAAAATTTATTGTTATTATTCACCACTTGAGCTTTAAAGAGTGACCAGATTTTTTTAAGAAAAATCACTGCAGTCAATAAATTGGTCGCATTACAAAAAATATTTAAATAAGCACATTTTACATCCTTTGGAATTCGTGCAAAAAGAAGTTAACATATGACCAGCAAACCTTCTGTTCCTGTTTTTTGGAGGGGGGAATAACCATTTTTTAAAAATTAAATTGCATTTTGAAGCATATTTTGGAACTTGCTGTCGAAGATAACTATCCTCTTTTGCAATGTTGAAATTATCGCAATATACCCCTTCACTCCTCCCCTCAGAAAATTTATTAAGAAAGTCAAATTTATAGTCAACTATTTAGAAACTGTATGGAAAAATCAATGCCAATTTTAAAAATATCAAATACAGGCTCTTGGTTTCTCTGCTCTGTTTGTAAACAAAATCAAAAATAGTTGCTAAAATTAAAGTGTTTCCTAGGCATTATACAAAACAATTCTGTAATGGATTTTATTCAATGTTACATTTAAAAATTTTTGTCAACCAGCATCCTCCATTTATTTTCCCATTTCCAGTTCTTGTAGCAGTCATGTTTAATTTGAATAAACGTACCGGTTAATTTCCTCATTTTTTTAAATCCTTGCACTTTTACAATTATAGAGGGGTTTTAATTCAGTAGTTTTAAAGGAAATTCAACCACCCAACATTTGCTTCTCAAATTAAACGGATTTTAAAAAAACTTTAGTGTGTAATTCTAATTAAGATGCAATTTTACTTTGCTTCCAACAAAAAGATTCCAATTAAATCAGGCTACATCAAATATTCTTTTAAAAAAGTAGCTTTGAAAAAGAAGCTAGAAT